>NC_140486.1:56516099-56828599 GCF_964271855.1 Acomys minous
GGACTATATAGTTTTGCAAGTAAAATAAAACCAAATTGGATATTAGAGGGGTTGTCTCCTTACATTGTTTTTATAACAAACCATGTCTTGGTTATCTATTTGGTAAGATCAAGTGTGGAGTATCTTCTGTGCTCATCAGGGTTGCTCCATATTTTTTTTTTATACTTGGCAATGCTGAGGACATCGCTTCATGCAAATATATTGCAAAATGACAGAAATATATCTGGGGCCATTTCAGAAATTACCAATGACTTTTTTTTAAATCCCAAGGCAAAATTTACTACTCACTTTTAATAGAAACCAGGTCAGCAATTCCACCAGGAACTCTATAGTCACAAATTCTGGTGCAGGAAGATCCAAGTCACACTAATTAGGTACATATATGCTGAAGAATGATGTTCAGAAAATACAGGAAACCTTTTATCTTTAGGATTAAACCATTATTTTATCTAAGAAATAGAAACTTTGCATGTTTAATAAAACATCAATATTCATAGCGGGATAATCTTGGGTCTAAGAAAAGCTAGTGTGGAGCATCCCTTAATGTTGTCTGCAGCAAAGGAGAGGGACACACATCCTGTACCCATATCCAAGGCGACAGTGAACTTGAATGACACAACACAGGGGAGCACCACTAGGGACACCTCAGATTTGATACACTTTAAAATTGTAATTAAGTTTTGGCCATTGAACATTGGAAAACCTTTTATTTTCCTTTAATATGACCCAAACATTAGGGCCCTGGAGCCTAAGCTTAGGAAACCATGATGCAGCTCTGGGCAATGTGTCTTTGTGGATGCATTTCAAACATAATATTTATGCATGAGGGTAAATTTTCTCCTTAATATTAATAGATGAAACATGTCCTGGGAAAGACAGCAACCTCCATTAGCTGTAAGTATAAATAAAAACAAAATGTCAAATATTTTCTTTAAAATAATTTAAAAATGAAATATATGCAGGGCTAAAAATATAAGCATTTTGACATTTCTATTTGAACATTTTGTTTAAGTAAATAAGCACATCTTCTATTTGAAGAACAAAAGGTTATCAACTGGCTGAGGACCATTCTGGGTCTTCTAGTTTGAATGAATTTTAAATGAGGTGCAGACTTCATATGACATAAAAATGTGCATAGCAGAAATCAGATTATTTAACCTTCTCTGAATAGTATTTTGTTTGAGGTGTATTCATTTTGACATATATGGCTTACATACATCTTTCTCTGTACTACTCAGTGTCTCTTGGTATGGATAGGTTGAGGTTTATTTGTTCTGTGTATAGACCTTTGTTGGTTTCAGTTCTTGTTAATTCAATAATCAAATACATCCATGCTCAGTCCTGAGCTCTGGGTTTTCTGGTATTGTTTGCTAGTTAGGAGAACCTGATGCTACTGGACAATGGTGGCTTTTGATTAATACATTGTGCTCACTGGGCCAATGAATTTCCCGATGATGCTCAACATACATGTCAGGGCTGTACAGAGGCTAGAATCTCATCTGAGGTCATTTGGACCTTTCTGATTCTGTCCTACATTGATTATGATAATTTCAAATGATAATTAATATCAAAGGTTGATGAGATCAGGAATGTATGAAAGACTGCACCCAAGGAAGAAATTTGTACTTCAAGAAGTTAAATGTAAAGCAGACCATCCATGAATATTGAAAACAAACCTTGTTTGCAGTTGCCTGTCATGCTGCAAATCTGCATTTATAAAAGCTCAGTTGCAACCTGAACTGAGTCTTCAGTGGTTGAGACCATCACATAAAGTGTAGGAATAAATATAAGAGAGGTTTGTTAACATATATTTTATATAATATATTATAAATATTATATAATTGTATAGTTATATTATCTATCAGTCATTACATCATTCATAGCACTAATATGTACTTCATTAACTCCTCTCAGGTACAAATGCTATCATTGCTTTGTAGCCTAGTTATTCTTTTATAGTGACAGATGTACAAAATCCTGTCATACTTCCTGAACGGAACACCAATAGGCCAGGCCTTAAGGTCAACAATTAATAAATGGGACCTCAGGAGGCCAAGAAGCTTCTGTCAGGCAGAAGACACTGTCAACAGAACAAAGCGACAGCCTACAGACTGGGAAAAGATCTTCACCAACCCTACATCTGACAAAGATCTAATATCCAAAATATATAAAGAACTCAAGAAATTAACCACCAAACCAAATAACTTAATTAAGAAATGGGGCTCAGAACTAAACAGAGAATTCTCACAGAGGAATATCGAATGGCTGAGAGACATTTAAAGAAATGTTCAACATCTTTAATCATCAGAGAAATGAAAATCAAAACAACCCTGAGATTCCATCTGACACCCATCAGAATGGCTAAGATCAAAAATTCAAGCGACACTACATGCTGGCGAGGATGTGGGGAGAGAGGAACACTCCTTCACTGCTGGTGGGAATGCAAACTTGTACAACCACTTTGGAAATCTATCTGGCGCTTTCTCAGAAAACTTGGAATAGGGCTTCCTCAAGATCCAACCATTCCACTCCTTGGAATATACCCGGAAAATGCTCCACCACACAATATGGACATATGCTCAACCATGTTCATAGCAGCCTTATTCATAATAGCCAGAACCTGGAAACTACCTAAATGTCCCAAGAATGGATTAAAAAAAAACTGTGGTATATTTCCACTACAGAATACTACTCAGCTATTAAAAACAAGGAATTCTCAAATTTGTGGACAAATGAATGGAACTAGAAATGATCATAATGAGTGAGTTAACCCAGAAGCAGAAAGACTCACATGGTATATACTCACTTATTGTGGCGTGCGCGCCACTGCAGTACTGAGTCGAGGGCGAGGGGCTGCGGATTTAACTCATGCACACACACACACATGCACACACACACAAACATGCACACACACACACACAATAACACAGCGGGTCCTTCGTGCTAAGAGAGCAGCAGCCGCAGCAGCAGCCGCGACAGCGGTTTATTCTTCTTCTCCCAGAGTTCCAAAGAGCCTTCTTATAGGCAGCCAAACAGGAATCCTCCTCCCAGGTGAAATCCCTCAAGAAGTAATCGCACACAGGAGGAAAAGTCTTGAGGAAGGGAGGGGCGTGTTCTCAGAGCAGTAAACACGACTAGCTAACCAAGATAAACACAGACGTGGAAGCTGCTAGAAACAGGACATGAAACAGCAAGACAGGCAGGCAGCCCAGTCAAGCCTGGTTCCTACAACTTATAATTGAGCACTAGCCCAAAAGGCATGTCCCATGAAAGTCTTCACTTACCAGGAGCTTGGGATAGATGTGAGGACATCCTACTGGGACTCTAGGTAAAAGAAATATAGGAGATGGGGAAAATAGAAGGATCCAGACAGTCCTAGAAACCTACAAGAAGAACATCGTGATAGATGGATCAGGGCCTAGGGGTGTCTGCTCAAACTATTGCACTAACCAAGGACAATACAAGTAGTAAACATCAAATCCCTACTCCGATCTTCCCAATGGACAGGACATTCTCCACAGTTATGTGGAGAGCAGGAACTGGCTCTGACATGAACTCTGATGCCCCATATTTGAGGGCCTCCACGTGGTGGGGAGGCCAGGTAGCACTCAAAGAAAGAATAAGCAGGCTACCAAGATGAGACTTGGTAACCTATGACCATATATTTGGAGAGGAGGTCCCCCTAGGTCATAGAGCTAGGGGAGGAGAATAAGGTGAAAGCGAAAGGGAGGGAGGAACTGGAGGTTACAAGTGTTGGGATAACAATTGAGTTGTAATCTGAATAAATTAATTAAATAAAAAAATAAAAATAAAAAATAAGAATAAACCAAAGCCTGTCATGTACCATTGGTTGCAAGTATCTATGCGTTAAAGTGTACCACCATGTCAGAGAGTACTAGCCCATCTTTATCCTTTCACATTTTAATTGATAACACACATTAAAACACAATCATAATATATTGCTGGATTTTTAAAGTATGTGTCTTAAAACTAACATTGCCTTTATATTTTATTAATATATTAAATCGAATCATTCATCCACTGTCAATATGTCATGTGTTGTCAGTCACCTGTTGGAGAAATATCTGAATAGCCAGTGTCTAATGATTTTTATTAAATGTCTCCTCAAATCAGTAATGAACATTTGTCCTTTTATTTCAGAAGAAATAAACTGCCCATAAACTTTTAACTTGTCTTTTTACTACTAATTTGTTAAGTTCTTCATGTGTTCCAGAAAATACTCTTGTCATTTAGGATAATTTAAACATTTTCTTGCAATTTGTTATTCATTTAGTTTGTTTATTATGCCTTTCTCAAGAGAAGTTTAGATTTCATTTTATTTTAATTGTATATTTAAAACTATTTTAATATAGTAACATAAAATTAATTTTGTTGGTAGTAGGTCAATTTATATTAAGATCTATATTACAAATTTGTACATAATGTATAATATGTATATTTATCCTAGTGTTTTCATCCATTTTGTAATTTTCTTCCAAATGTCAGAGTGAGCAGCTGTGTGTTCTTTGCAGTTCCCTGCCTACCAGCTCATTTTCACTTTCGTCTTCTGTTTGTTCTTCTATTAGGCTCTAGAATGAGCTGTGTTCCATCTCTTCAAGGAATTCTGTACCATCCTTTGTAGCCTTTGGGTGATCCTTAAGTCTTCTGTTCACATTACCTTGTCCTCATGTACAGTTTCTTTACATTGCATCTCTAATTTTTAAAACCAGTTTCAAAGAACATTCTGACCACCTCCTTTGGGCTCAACAAACTAAATGCAACTGTGTTTACCTGCTTGAGTCATGGAGAATGCCTGGGTGAACACCATGCCTGGTCTCCTTATGGATCTCTCTTATATTTCTTGTTCCGTAAGAGTACATGTTATTTTTGTTGTTGTTGGGGGGTGCTTTTTGTTGTTGATGTTTTTCTTTTCTTTTTTATTTTGTTTTTACTTTTGTTGTTTTCTTTAGGTTTGCTTTTTTGTTTGAAACAAAGTAACAGAAGTAACAGAAACCCTAATGTTTTTCTGTCATTGTTGTATCAGGTGCTATATGTTAAATACACACCAACTGAACAAGAAACATTTCTCCTCAAGATAGGGAGAGTGACTCAGTCACACTCTGCTTCCTTCCTGGAGAGGCAGGGTGATTTCTTTTCATTTTCTTTCTTTCTTTCTTTCTTTCTTTCTTTCTTTCTTTCTTTCTTTTTTTTCTCTCTCTCTTTTTAAAAGATAAATTACTTATACAATATTCTGCCTGTATGTGTGCCTGCATGCCAGAAGAGGGCACCAGATCTCACTACAGATGATTGTGAGCCACCAGGTGTTTGCTGGGAACTGAATTCAGGATCTTTGGAAGAACACTGATCTTCTTAACAGCAACCCAAGGTTAAAAATCACAGGAGCTGCCAGAGGCAAGAATACAGATCCCAGTGTTTGTATGCTCTTGTCTTACCCGTTAATTTTCACATTTGATTAGAAGTTGTGATAATTATTTAATTGTTACTACTGGCTTTTTCATTTTTTTATAATTTATTTTTTCACATTGAGGTCAACTAAAAAGATAGTGGTAGCAAAGATTATAGAATGTAAAAATAAATAAATATACTGAAGTAATGATTCCTCTTATCTACCAACAAGTCCCTTCTTTTGAATGTAAACCTAATTGCAGTGCATTTCCTTAATGGTTCTGCTAATTGGTTAGCCTGATATGATATCTTGGAAGGGCTGAAGGAAGGCATTAGTGCTTGCTCTTTCCTAAAAGCTTATAATGATACCAACATGTGGAATTAATGTTTTTTCAATATTAGGCGATTTAATGAAAACAGTTATTGTTCAATTTCCTTTGAGTTGATTTCATTTGTTCAACTATATGAAGGCTTAACACATAATATTACTGATAAGCAATATATATGTACATAAATCCTCACAACAAACAGGAAATGTTTCTTAAAATTTTGGCTTCTTTTAATTTTCTGTTATTGGCAGGAAGGAGGCTTTAAAATCATAAAATCCTGATGTGGTGGCTAACATCTATAGTCCCAGTGATTGGGAGACTAAAACAGGAGGACTGCCATAAGTTGAGGCCATCTTAAACTTAATGCTGAGTACCAGTCTATGATGGTGGATTTCCTTTTCTCAGTGGGGTTCACACTACACCTGATCTGTTAACTGCAGATCCTGTAAGGAGCATCACATGGCCCTCAGGGAAGATCACAGATCCAATAATTTCCTGACAAGAAAACTGATTTAATGAACCCCACCCTATTCCAAGGAGATCCTAGCCTCTTAGAAGTCATTCCCTCACCCACAGAATAACTAAGCACTGTGTTTTCCTTCTTGTGATGGGATCCTTTGCTATAGCATATAAATGAGGTGTTGTACCACGGTATGCAGATAAAGAATCTCGGCACCCCAGTCCCACTGAATCAGACATATTAACTTACAAACCCTTCCCCACTGCCCAAGGTCTATAAATAAAGGCTGAAGGCATGCTTGTGCTCTCTTGCTCACCATTCCCCCACCATGACCATCTGAGGCTCCACTTATCTTGGGGAAGAATCACCACTGGATTCCCAGGGCTTAACTACCAGTAAAGGCAACAATGGCAGCCAGTACACTGCCAGCTAGTTAGGTGCTGAGCTCCAGTGGAGCACCACTGGGCCTACAGGTTTTGGACATCCGCGGCTTCATCTGCTGGGCTTAGCATAGCACGTTAACAAAGAGCTGTAGCACTTTGGATATCAGCATGGGCTTGTGGAGCTCTGGAGTCCTCACTGCCTTCTGACACCAGCAATCTCATTCTAAAGGAGCTAAACTATAAGCCTGCCCTGGAAAATGCATTTTCCACCTCCTCCAGTGAAAGTGGGAACCTGGCCTAGTGTGCAAGCCACAGGCATGACACTGCATGCTCTAAGTTGCCCCTGAGCAATAAACCGGACCTTGGGACCTTTGATCTCAAGGTCCAACTGTTCTCATCCAGAAGCAAGCAGTGCTTGGACCATTGCCCCCCCCCCACCCCCGACAGATGTGGAATCCAGGCCCCCCCTGCCCCCCCCCCCCCCCCCCCGCACAGGGAACAACATTGAGTACACTGAAGAGAGGCAGCAGTAGGGCAGAAACTAGAGTGTTGTCTATAGAGGAGGGCAAACCTGCTGCAGGGGTTCAGTTAGTTATTTTTAGATTGCAGTGATAAGCTACAATAAACAAAGGCCAATGATAGCAGAAAGGGATTATTTTGCTTATGTTTCCAGGAAGTTAGATCCTATAATGAAGAGGAAGGCATGGCATCAGGCAGAAGAAAGAGGAGCCAGAAGGTGGATGATCACATCTCATCCACACACAGGAAGCACGGAGAGTGAGTAGAAAAATAGGACAGGGACATAAACTCTCAAGCCCTGCATGAATCATATATTTCCTCCAACAAGGCTGCACCTCTTAAACTTTCTAGGACCTACCTGAAAAGCGTTCATATTTGGAAACCCTGTGGAACTGAACGAATGTGAGTCTAAGGTCAACATTTTCCACTGAAACCACCACGGGGGCATCGCTCATTTGGAAGAAGTCCATGTATGATTATTGTGGCTTTCCCACATGTACAAGTATAGCTTCCTGTCATGTAACTTATGGCAGCAAAAAGAGGACTGATTCACTAGGGTCAGCAGGAGGCATAATACATACAATTTCCCTTTGTTTAGAGAATACAGGCCATGCACATGAAAGCAGGACAACTTGTTGAGTCCTGGTAAAAGGGTCAGACTGCTGAGCCTGGGCAATAGGCTTATGGAGCAAGGCAACAACATTCTCAGTGTAGTAGTTTAGGAGTCAATGCTTGTGAAGACTCCTGATAGCAATCACTCCATTTTTTAATTTCTTATTGAACTTCCCTTTCCACTACATATGCTTTCTTCATACTTGGTGGCCTCCCTTGTTCTATGTTAATTCATAAAGGCAGATTAATAGTTGTATGGGTGAAAAACTAAGGGTATAAACTCCAAAACAGTTTGAATAATAGGAAAGTGTTGCCACAGATTCCAAACTAGTTTGCTTAACTTTGGGATAAATATTGGATCCAAACCAAAATTCACCCAATGAATGCCTAGGTAGTTTTTGTTTTGGCTTCTCAACTTAAAATAAAAATCAGTCTTTTAACCAAAATAGATTTGACTGATACTGTTCCCAATAGCCTGTCAAGAAATAAAACAAACACGGGATGATAACAAACTACTTTGGCACACGTTATTACTGAATTCAGTGAAAATACGAAATATCTTCAATAACTCCTTTATATGTCTTATTTAGTTTTTGAGAGATAGCTAATCTCATAGCTCTCAAGACTCAAAGCTGATGGATTCTCCGACTCTTGTGGCTTTTGTTATAGAGGCAGGATAGTAATTCACTAGTGTTACTTGGCGAGGTCTAAAACTACAGGCAACCTTTTTGGTTGTGAGCCTAGCCTTTAGCAGCTGAGCCATCTCTCCAGCCCAATAGGCTACTTTTGACAAAAGATTGCATTTAGCAAAAGAAGACACTGCAATAGACTCCAACAATCCATCACTGCGTTCTGGTTGTTATCACACTGGCTTTGCAGAAGCACTTCAGCTCTGGAGCACCCAAAGCAAGAGCCATGAGCCCACAGAATCAGAGTCGACCAGCGAGTTTAGGATAAAGCTATGAAGGAGAACTCCTAGCAAGAAGCATTGGCTGAAATACGGGTAAATGATTAGAGCTTCCGTGATATGTAGAAGTAAGGATGCTACAAGTCCAGAACCAAATTATGTAGGAACATCTTGAGTCTCTTAGTAGCTATTTATGTGTGCACTAACATGTGTGTGTGTGTGTGTGTGTGTGTGTGTGTGTGTGTGTGTGTGTGTGTGAGAAAGAGAGAGAGAGAGAGAGAGAGAGAGAGAGAGAGAGAGAGAGAGAGAGATTGAGAGAGAGAGAGAGAGAGAGAGAGAGAGAGAGAGAGAGAGAGAGAGAGAGAGTACTAGGTAATTTCTTTTGTATGAACAGCGCCTAGTTCCCACCAAGCAAACAGCTAAGAGTGCTGTCAGATAGCACCTGAGGCCAGTGGCAGAGTTTCTCCACTTTACCGTAAACTACCCATCCAGTGTACCCAAAAATGTATTTGAAAATTTTCATGGCTTTCTTTGTTTTTGTAGTATTGAATGTTCAGGAAATTGCTACTGCATTGAAACTTGATATTTGGGAAAACAAGAATCCACGTTCCTAGGCCGCAGTCTTTCCCAGTGAGAGCTGTTTCACCCATTTACAAAAAGTGCTTAAGTGCCTCATAGCAGCGGTATCAGGAGTGGTGAGAGACAGGCAGATGCTGTCAGGATTTAGGGTAAAGTGATGTCATCTCTCAGCACAATGATTTGCACAACATTGGTCCACTTACCTGGGGTGTCATATTTAGTAGTGTGGCAAAAGGTTAGGCATCATGCTTAACACATGAGTGACTGAGGAAGACCTAGGGCACCCCAAGCAGGCCTACACACATGAAACCACACCATATGTGAGAACAAGACTAAGCTATTACAGGAGGGCAGCTATGAGGTAAACAACCCACAAGGCTCACTATTTTCATAGCTACACAATTAAACTTTGTACCCCTTCCCAGCTTACTAGCCTTAACACACTCACGCATGCTTTGTTCTTTCTTTATACACTCTGTTTGTACCACTCTCCCTATGTCCCTGCTTCAGTTATTTGTGTTGGCACACTAGAGCCTGGAGATCTCAGCAGGTGCTCTCTGAACTCTGATCTCTGTCTGTCACAGCAGGCATGAAGCTGAAACAGTGCTGGACTGATTTCATTAATTCTGATAAAACTTTCCAGTGATGGCAATGATAGAGACTTGGATTCACACTTGAGGAAAGTCTGTTTCCTTCAGACTCATTGCAAGTGACTATCACATGGAAAATTATCTGGAACTTCTCAACCCAGTGTTAGAAACCTGTCCTGTCATGGTAAGGCATAATCATTACAGGTAGGTCTCAGATGTTGCATATACAAAATGCGTTCCGTGTGATCCTGATGCATATTCAAGGTTAAAAGTGCCCATTGAAAACATGAGTCAGCTTGAGAGCAGCTCTTTCTCCTGCAAGAAGGATAGTATTTTCATGGAAACTACCAGGAGTTGGAAGAAGAACTCATCTGAAGCTGATGCTACCTATCACGGCCCTCCAAGCAACAGTGCAATGAGAAAAATCAATGGGGTACATTATGGAGCATTATCTAGGTCAAAATCATATATTAAAACCCCAGGTACTCTGTAGAATTCAACTTAATAAGCAACTTTCAACTATATTGAAACTTTTCCAGCTGGGATTCAGATGTAAATATAGCATCATGTTCACATCTGAGAAAGACGTAAACACAAGTCAAGGCCTAAACCTTACTCCTAGGTTTGCATCTTTGAGTGACGTGGGATTCGGATGCAGGCACACTCATTGTGTTGGTATTCTTAAATAAGCGGCAAACTTCTACCCTCTCTTTGTTTATGAACTTTGGTTGTTTTCCATTAGAACGAGCACCGGGTCACTAACTTGTTTTGCCCCATTCAGGAGTTCTCACAGATTGTAAGCTCCTCAAAAGCTACAAGTTCCCCGCACCCCATCTCCCAGCTTCCCCAAGGAATGTATAAGTGACAAGAAGCCTGGAAATACAGATGGCATAATTATATATTTTGTAGTTGATTAATCAGTACAAAACATTAATCACATTTTGTATAACAATACATAATCAAATTCTTTATAGTTGAAATTAAGTTCCTCTTTGATAGGGAATGCATTCCTCTAGGGTATTGATGGAGTTTTCAGCATCTGTTTGGCTCCCATTCCACATCTGCAGTTGACTTTCGTCTGCTGTAGGGCTTAGTAAAATGTAGCTTAAAGGTTGCTTTATGACTATACATGTACTTGTTAATAGAGGAATTTGTAGAGAGGGAAATATTTGCACACATTACATGCTCCATATCTGTATTTTCTAGGGCATAACTTGTTTATTTAATGAAAACTATTAGATTCTCTTTTCCTAAAGAGTAAACCCAGTGAAATCAAATAAAAATTAGACATTCCCTTTTTCTTCAGAAATACTGAAATAAATAGTTCTTCTTGCAATTAGAGTTATATAATTAGGAGTCAAAACTCTAATGTATAATCTATAAGCATTTTGTAGTAAAAATGCCTGACTTCTTGAATATTTTGAAATATTTTTGTATAGATATGTATTACTTTGAGCACATATAAAATATATTTACAGTTATCTAAATAATAATTAAAGTGTGTTTCAAAGAATATATAATCTTTACATCACCATATTCTATCACTACGGATCAGCAGCATTGTAATTCTTATTTTCAAATTATGTAGCTGTTAGGTATGGTCTAATTTACACCTAGTTTAGTTATAATGTTTCTGGATTGAATTAAAAAAACAGACATGTGTACACTTCGCTCAAGTTTGTAGCAGTACTTTAATACTATATATGCATGCAGACATGTATGAGATTTTTCAAAGAACATGTGAATAATTATGTTGATACTTAAGATCTCCCTGTGTTGAACAGTTGCACTGTGGTTGCATAGCTGGTCATTTGAATGCAAATAGAAGTCCCCATGACAACACGCCTCCAAACCTAAACTGATGCTCACACATGAACATATTTTACATAACACAGAAATGTTTGCACATACGTGTGTATCTCATGTATCATAGATACATATATGCAAAAACCCAGATACTGTAGCTTAAATTGAGATTGCATCATTCACATGAGGAGAAGGAAGAGGCATGTAACTGTAATGTGACTATTAGATAGGCAAGGGACTTGTTATGCATAGCATGAGAAAAGAGTCATGAGGACCATAAATTGTTTACACAGAAAATGAGGAGAAATATCTGACTAGTTTATCACTCAAGTCCTCTTGAGTTTGTGCATGTTGAGGGGGTTGCTTATTCATATTCATATACATTGCAATTAATGATATTCTCATCTAATTTTATGTAAACACACCTAACTGCTGTCAATCTTCTTGCTATATGTCACCTCTTAGGTGAGTTGTCCTCGATAATATTTTTTCCTCCTTAAGATGTATGAATTGTGGAACTGTACTTACACAAGGCTGCTGAAAACCCTGACAAACATACTTTCCTGTTACATGCACTGTCTCCCATCAGCATGTGGCCTCTTAGGTACCTAATGCCATGGGTACCAAAATTCCGCCTTATTTCACATTCAGTAAGTACCAGTCTGCATGGGAAAGGTAAGCAGTGAAAACTAGATAAGCCTGCTCCTTTGAACCGAGAATGTGTTAGTCTGTGTTAGGCACTGGGTTGTGACTGGTCCCATGAAAAAACATTATCGCCCTGAAAAGTGGTATACAAATAAAATGATTGATGCCCTGTCAATAGGAACTCCAGGGACCGGATCAAACAGAGCAGTTTCTTTTGAAGTAAGGATGGAGGAATGGGCAAAGGTGTTATATTTTACTTTTCTATCTATCGTAAACCCCAAAGCCTTATTCCAACAAGAATGGGACCTGGTATCTGAACACAGCAGAACACTATTTCCTAGCAGTAGAAACATTCCAAGGACAAACACAAAAGCTGGATTTGTGAAAATCCATTCAAGAGACAGTTATTGTAAATTTTTCCATCACTGGAATGGTGTTGGCTGGAAGGCTGATATATCTTCAAGCTTGTTGCTTTTTTGCCTTCCTTTTTCAAAGGCTTTTGAACTTTCCTTTTAAATAGTCAGATTATCCATCCTGAGGACATTTGAATTGAAAAACATATTATGATAATTTAGCAAATTGCTAGATATAAGTGAGTATAAGCAATAAATTGCATTTCTTTAGAGTGTGTATAATTGGAAAATGTAAAAAATAAATTAATATAACATGCAGCTCCAAAATCTTAACATTAATCTTTTGAACTATAGAATCTACAAGCAAAATATGGACAAATTTATAAACCATAAGTGGAAAATATATTTGATGAAATGAATTCACAGTTCCTGTAGACAGGAGAAGGCAATATTAAAATAGGTAACTTCCACCAAACACCCACAGGTTCAGCTACAAAAGCCCAAAACTTCCTCTTTTTCTTTTTATTGTTTTATGTAGTAGAAGCTTTGGTTTCTTTAAAAAATGCAGTTATGTTATACAAACAGTTTTTTGTTTTAATCCCAAGTGCGGTATATGGAGCTGCTTTCAGTTTATTTACAGCTGATAATTGCCTCTTGTGGAGCATGGACTACATCAGCCTCCTGAGGCTCAGTTAGCAGACATGGTCTTTGCCAGCTGGAGTTAGTGGAATTCTGAGGATGCTGGGAGGGTATAAACTCCAGAGCCCAGAGAGAGGGGAAATTACTTTGTTTGTCCTTCTGCATTTGACATTTGCTATACCTGGACTGTTAGATATCCTGACAACTGAGATTGATACTTTCCCAAATAATCTGACAGCCCTAACCAGCTGGAACTAAATCTTAAGAGGTCCACATGCCCTGTCCCTTCTAACCCTCTTTCTCTTCTACCTAACTAGAGTCCAGAGGTGGGGGGTTGAAAGGAAAGTAGAGGCATTAAAATATACCAATTAAAATAGAGGTTAAAAGGTAGTGCCTGCAGTTACATTTTAAGTTATGTTTGCAAAAGCAAACTTTAATACCTTAATAACAAATCATAAGCTTTAAGTGAAGAAATCACGACACTACCAGATATCCAGACCTTGTAAAATACAAGCAGGAAACCTTAAGGAAACAGATGTAGCATCAGGTTTCTAAAAGATTTTAGTTACCAGCTAAATTACCAGATAGTAGAGGAGTGGGAGATTAGTGCAAAAGCTTTGCAAAGGCAATCACTTTGCATAACAATGTATTTGGATCTCTACCTCATACTGCTGCTTGTTTAAATTTGCTTTAAAAATCACATATCTAGGTTATAACAGAAAAATAAAAGGGACAAGAAAAATCTGGAAAGGCATTGAAGGGCCCTGGAAATGATGGCATAAAGTTTAATCTCCTAAACATAGATAGACAAATATAAGACAAAGGGACAGGACTACCACTCAGTAGAAGACAGTTTTACCAGCACGCACATGGCCAGGAACCAATCGCAAGTACCACGGAAAACACACAAACAGAAACCTTAAAGGACCATTACGTGAGGATATGTTGAAATGTGAAAAAAAAATCCTTATTGAAAAATGTTATTTAGCAAACAAAAAGATGTCACCAAAATTGGAAAAAGATGGTGCCTCTTTCTGAAATAAAATCTAGAATAAATACAACTAAATTTTTGTATAACCCTGGTATATGTGACTAGTGGCAAAAAAAAAAAAAACCTTTGACAAATAATTTTAATATGTTGTTATTATGAAGTGACTCTCCTATGTGAGACCAAGTAATGTAATTATGTCTTTCAAAGAAATTCTCACATGTGAACATGTTCACATAAAGACACATTCAAGTGTGTTCATGACAGTATCATTTATATCAACAACAGTAGCATATAATCATTGAGACATTGCATTTGTCTTTCCACAAAAATGATGAAAAAATTGTCTTATATGCATACAATTTAATGTTCTAAAACAATGAAAGTAAATGAGCCAAAGCTATGGATCCATTTCATCAAGATAGACCATTCACACTCCTCTCTCTGCCTATTGCTGTGCAGGTTCATGGCGCATTCATCTACTAGTACCATGTGTTTATCTCCCTGTGTACAAGAATTACCATAGATTACATGTAGGAACTTCAGTTTAAAAGCATTCCTTTTCTTGTCTATAGCTACAGCACGACAAAACCAAAACAGTTTCTGGCACTGACAAATTCGATTTTCAAAGTCTGGTGAGAATCTCCATGAATAATAGTGCATTCAACCTTTGCTCTCTGTTGCTGCTTCCAGGACCGCGGAGGACACACTTTCATTACCGGGAATCAGTACTACGGCTAAGGAGAAGCCCAAAATCCAACATGACTTCTCTTTCCCTATGTTAATCTCATTATCAATGAACTGTCTTTCAATAAATATTTTATGGATATCAGATTGGATGCTTAACCGTAGGCTTTGATCTTTTACAAACTTACTTTATTTGGGTTTTTTGAAATGCCTATACCTTCCTTCCAACCCACACACCCTAGATAGAAGAGAGAGGGGATGATGGGATCAGGAGCAGTAGACATTTTTAGACTCAGCTCCTTGGAGCAATTCTGCTCTTCATTGTCTGGATTCCAGCAGATTTGTTAAACAGCATAGCAGCAATTCAGCAAAAGTGACTAGGAGCAGCAGCTGGAACTGGAACCTTGAAGCATTATCTGGAGCGTTTCTAACTAGGAGAATCCTGAAGCAGATCAATGAACTGCCAAATGAGAGGAAATGATGCAAAGGCCAAAAGAGCCAAGCTTCTGGTTATGGGCTCCTACATATCTCATCTTACAGTCTGTACTAGGATATTTATCAGTTGGCAAAGACCATGACCCTGCAAGAGGCACTGCCTCTTCTAGTGGACAAACATCACATGTCCTCTCACAAGTCCATTTCCAGTGGACAAGTACCACATGCTCTCACATCTCAAACAAGAGTTCCACATGCCACACTTGGGATAAAAACAAAAACATGTTTACATCCATTATATTTGGCCCTCTGAAAACATGCTTCAGTTTTATCCCACTCTGGGAACCCTCTCTTAACAATAGGAAAAGTTAACAAGCCTTTCATCTGATATTTCTGTCAGTCAGTATTTATTCATATAATCACACATTCATTCACTCTGAGGTGCACACCAGAGAGGAGAACTCAAAAAGTAGGACATGTAGACAAAAAACCCATGAGTGAAAGTTGGCAGAACCTTGTCATGACTTAAGGGTGAAAGATATTTATACTGACTTAAGTGCAAACTTTAAAAGTATAACAGCAAACAGAGCATTCTTATTTCTGAATGGGGAATGGACATACTGTATGCTGCCTTACTCTATTGCAGATGGCATTGATGACCCTATCACAAGCATTTCCCCAGCAAATAAACTCTGAACTAGAAATATACTCATAGATCATTTATTGAAATGTATCATTAGGAACTATGATTTCAAAGGAATAGAGAAAACATGATTTAGCTGAAACAGATCAGCATTGTCAACCTCTTGGAGAATTCTATAACATGACTGGGACTACAGAGATGGTCTTTCTTTTGGTACCAAGAGAAGACTTTGTCCTTTGCCATTGAACAATTATTGCCATATATACTGTCCTGAGAAGGGCACTAACATTGCTGGATATGCTCTATCAGAAATTTCCATAGGGAAAACTATTCTAAGCATGGGGAAACGTGGGATAATGATGGAGAAGGAGTATCTGAGCTATTACAGCATCCTCACAGTCCAGTTTAATGATAATATAAATTTAGAAGAGCCACAAAGTTAAAATGCACTATCAAAAATTTTGTATAAATTTATTTCTTATTCTTGACATGGATGACTATCTCTCTTTTCCTTTAGAAATGTGACCGCCATTACATAAAACTTTCCTTAGTTTCTCATTATTTCAAAACAAAATATGATAGCGATGTGAGTTCATATGATTTCTGATGGAACTGGTAAGAATATGTGGTCTTCGTTTTCATCTTTTATTCTGAAAGGATTAATAAATAATAATACAACCATGTTTATACATGAGAAGTAACCATTAAGTCATTATATTCTCACCTTTAAAACTATAGAAAGGTAGATAGATATTGTATTGGCCTAATTTAAAGAAAGAAGAAGAGAAGAAATAAAGAGAAAAGAAAGTCTTTCCTAGTGCCTATAAAGATCTGACTACAGAACTATCCACAGATAACAGGAATGAATTATCTAACTCCTTATGTAAACCAGTGACTACACATAATCCTTATTAGTTCTCTATTCATTTCAAATAATCTGAATTTAACACTAACTAAAACTACACTTGTGTTACTCACAAAAGTTTTATGCTATGCAGCCTAGAAAACAGTACCAATAGGGGAAGGGAATAAGGGGAAAATGGTAGGGAGGGAAGAATGGGAGGATACAAGGGATGGGATAACCATTGAGATGTAACAAGAATAAATTAATAAAAAAAAAAGAAAAAAATTGTGTGGAGACCCAACTCTTTGTTTTTCCTTCTAAAATGTTTTCTACCAATAGCTGACTGCTTCCACAGATGATAAATGTATAGATGAGAGTAGGGCAATGGGCAGACTAAACACTTTAGTACAAACAATTATATGCTAATCACCAATTTATACAGCATTGAAAATCTGCCACACACTTTTAATAGTAATGTCTTCTTTAACTTTCAAAAACAAATAAATTGAACAGTGTCTCAAAAACAAGCAATATGTACCCTAAATCCTACAGGTGATTTTGCTAAGTGTGGCACATCCTTCAAGTCTGAGCCAACAAATCAACTCTGCCATAATCAGTTCTCAACCAAGAGCAAGCAAGAGTCGAGAGTCTTTTCTACTGCACTCCCACTCATTTGACCATCAGAAGAACCTTTATGCTAGCAAGGGGACACGAGACACTTTCTGAAAACATGGAAATGAACTTGAGAAAGTTGATAATTGAGAAGAAAAGAACCCTGTCTGCCTAACCCCATGCTTTCCCCCAAGAAGCCCATAGAATCAGAACTGTCCAAAATAGAATGTGACCAAGCAATTTCCTTCTGTGGCTCCACCCCACCTTTCATCCCTGGTGTCTCCCTAGGTATGGTGTTCCTGCCTTTTCCCAGAGGGAAGGATGTATTCCAGGGAGGTAAAGCGTTGAATGACCAAGTAACCTTCTGCCAAAATTATTGCTTTCAGATTAAAATTATCACGAATCTGGCACCCTGACTGTCTATAGAACACACAGATTCTCTGTCTGCATGTCTTTACTTGTTTACAAGTGTTCTTAAGTCATGAAAAACCTATGTTAGGAAATATATCAATGAAGCTAGCCTCAGTAGCACAGCCTTTAATCCCAGCACTTGGGGAGGCAGAGGCAGGTGGATCTCTAAGAGTTTGGGGCCAGTCTTGTTTTCAAAGTGAGTCCAGGACAGCTAAAGCTACACAGAGAAACCTTGTCTCTAAAACCAAAACAAAACAAAACAAAACAAAAGAGAAAGAGAAATATTTCAATTAATAAACATTAACAGTGGCCTGGCATCCACTCAAGAATTTGGATCAAGAATATTTTTGTACCATAGAATTATCTCAAGAAGCCAAAAGAATGAATAAATAAATAAATAAATAGATAAATAAATAAATAAATAAATATGCTTATATATATAAATATATATATCATATATATAATATAAATGAATATATATTCAAATTTTCAAGATGGTTTCTCCATGTGGCACCCTTGACTCACTTTGTAGACCAGGCTGGCCTCAAAAATCACAGAGATATGCCTGCCTCTGCCTCCCTGAATGCTGTATTACAGGCATGTGTCATGTGCCTGGCTGTTTTCTTTTTATTAATATTTGTTACAATGTTTTCAACCATCAATCTAGCATGGAATAGGGAAAGAACTAAAAACATTTCTCTCTTATGTTACCGTTTTGGGTGGAGAAGGTCTGATGTTTTTCTCTTTATATTGAAAATATTTAAGTGACAAGTTTTTGTTCTTTTTAATTTGTAGTTTGGACATGAGCCATATTTGCTGAAGTGATATATGTAATCAATATGCATGTAGTAATCTGAATGGATAAATTTCAACTTCTTTATCAAATACAAAATTGACACATCTGCTCAGATGTTTCATAGGCATTTTGAATTCAATCTGCCCCAGCTGAGTTTCCAGTTAGCCTCTATACGGATCTTTTCATTGGCTTTTTTAGTTCACATGGTAACCCATCCTTCTAAGACACGGGATCCCAAATCAGGAGAAATCCCAAATCCCTGCCTCTCCTTCCTTCTCTTTCTCTGGATTGAGCTTGTGGCTATAACTTCAGAATAGAGCTGTATGCTGACTGCTTCTCCTGAGCAGATTCATACTGTCCAGTTACAGTGAAATTACCATTCTTTATTTCTTTGCGTACTTGTTTATTTATCTGTACATGTATGTAACCCATGCATTTCAGTGTGCAGGTGCATATGGTCAGAACCACACATGCGGATGCTAGAGTAAGACTTTATTTCCTTTGTTGCTCTTCACTTGATTGCTCTGAGACCATCTTTCTGCACCCAAAGCTGACCATCTTCACTTTGGGATCCATCTTTCCTCTGTCATGGCTGGTGTTATGGGAACAGGCAACCTGGTTTCTTATACTGGTGCTTATCTATTTAAACCCAGATTCTTGCAACTCTAGTACTCTTACTCTGCAGCTTCTGCCAGGCCCAGTGATGTATACAACTGGTTACCTCATGTCTCCGTTTTCTCGTTTCTCCCAAATTGTACCTTTCTACAAAGTGTGCATGGACCTGTGTCGAAACTGTGGCTTAATTGTTAGAATATCTTTCTTCTATTTAGAAGGGCTTGAGCTGTATCCCTGGTCTGTCCAGGCATGGTGGTCTAGAAGTAAGGAATTGGAGGCAGAAGATCCAAAAGTTCAAGGCTACACACTCCATCACACAGAGAGAATAAGGGCTACCGGAAACTGTATGTGTACTCAACACAGAGTTCCCATGATGCTTCTAAATAACAACTGTTTAAGCTCTGGCACAATTTCCTGTTGACATCTTAGTAGATGCAAGTTTACTTCTTCCTGAATTTTGAGCAGACCTGCTTTCCTCCCTTCCACTCTTTAATGTACAGAGCAGAGTGGCCTCCTGCACCAACTGCCCCTGTCCTCCAGGTATTACTTCTCACATAGCACTCAGGGCTGCATTTCTGTTCTTGCTCGTATATGTTTATATTTGTCTGCATAGCTAGAACACAACATTCATGAGAGTAGAGTTCTGTCACTTTGGGCATGGACATGCTCTAGCCTTAAAAAAAAAATGTCTAGAGCATAATAAGTGCTCAGTAAATATTTGTTGAATAAAGAGATGAAAGAAAAAACATCCAAACAAGTAGGTCCAGAAACCATACGTTAAAAAAAAACAAACAAACAAACAAAAAACAAAAAAAAAAAAACAAAAAAAAAAAACCGAGCTTTATATTAGGGCTTGAGACTTAATCTCAGTTTATATATGCAAATGTTTAGAATATGGGGGAAAGTGATGTACATCTTAGAGAACTGATTCCACTGTTTCAGAGAGGGGATCTTCAGGCCCATGTGGATGGTAATGAAGGAATAACCATTGTGACGCAATAGACTTTAGGAAGAATGACAGCTGGTGAATTCATAGTCATGGTTAAGGTTATATCTGAAGCCTAGCAGAGAGTCACATCCAAAATTAATAAATGCACAGGGAGAGGCCCAGCTACACTGAGGGAAAAAAGCCAGGGGAACCAAGCACCCTGTGTGTCCGAGTGGGAGGAGGAACCTTTGGTCCTCAAAGTCTATGAATTCTGTGGAGGATGGATAGGGAAGGGATGGTTTTAGAGGCAGAAGATACCTTGTACAGCATTCTTTTTTTTAAATCAGGTTCCCTTTATTGGCTTTATCCTCAGTCACAGAGCACCTGCCTCTCTGAGAATAACAACTGCATAACACACACACACACACACACACACACACACACACACACACACACACACACTGTCCATTAACAATAGCAGCAAATCTCTGAGTTTGTACAAGAGGAAAGAACATTTAGATAGAGAACAACTACTCCATGATCAAAGTAGGAGGAAGACTTGGAAGAAAAGAAGATATGATGGGAGTGACAAGGAGATAAAAGAAGATAAGTGTTGGAAGGAATTTGATTAATGAATGTTATACATAATGGTGAAATTGCTAAGGAATGAGTAAAAAATTTAAAAGCAACACATTTTCAACATGATCCTGCTATCTCTATGGATAGAAAAGGGACAGAAGAAATCTGGGGTCCTCCTGGGTCCTTGTGCTGCAGCTGCTGTTTCTCATTTTGCTGTTTGGGTCTTGGCCATTTGGTAGGAAATTTAGTTTGACAGATGTTGAGAACTGGGAAATTAGGAAATGAAGCAATCCAGCAGAGAATCCATCAAACCAGCATGCAAGGTGCTGATGATTTTAATCATCATTCCAAAAATTTTATAATAATTCGAATTTAGATTAATGATGATAAGACTGTGTTGCACTGAATAGCAAAGAAAATTAAACAGTTTTAAGAAACAGAAAAAAAAATCGCAAAATCAATAAATCTTCATTAAACAACATAGATGGTAGTAATAAAGAACATGAAATCTTTTCTTAATTAAGACTTTAGCTTTTAACTTGAATTATTTGAAATAATTATTATTGCATTCAGAGCTTTCGAATAATTTAAAAAATATTTAAAGAGTAAACATTTTTTTTTTTTTTTTTTTTTTGGTTTTTCGAGACAGGGTTTCTCTGTGTAGCCTTGGCCATCCTGGACTCACTTTGTAGACCAGGCTGGCCTCGAACTCACAGCGATCCGCCTGCCTCTGCCTCCCGAGTGCTGGGATTAAAGGCATGCGCCACCACGCCCGGCTTAGAGTAAACATTTTTTAGACTTTATTCTTCAGCTATTCAAATAGACAATTAGCTTAACTATTATTTTTCTAATTATTATAATCCACATTAAATTATGCTTTAGTAGTGAGTTAATATAGAGTAAAATTCCTATATAATTATACTTAAATATTCTTTAAAGGTATTAGAAAATTTAAAATTTAAAATATAATCATGATTTTAAAACGTACTACTCAAGTTTAAAATTTTAAACTAATTAAATAATACTGAATTTAAACAGTAATTCCTTAAATTTTAAATCTTACTTGTTTTGAATATTTTTGAAGAAACTACTTGATGAAAGTATCCTTGCATTTGTAGCTTCTGATGTGTGATACTCATAAGGAAGCCTGGACAATCCCATGTGATAAGATCTCTATAAAGCCCCAGCATATGCAGTTTTAATGATTCCGTACTGAGAAGCAGAAATGGGTGATCTATCCCCTACGCAATTAAAACCACAAGTTTGAAACTCACTAAATGTAACCTAAAAAAAAAAAAAAAAATAGGAAGATTTAGTAGCTGTAAGGGCCTCAATAATTCCCAGTGGAAAAATGTTGACAAACAAGACAGAAAAAAATATAAGTAGAGAGGAGACTAATGCTGATGTTGTAACACATGAAATTAAAAACTGTAGAGGCAGAAATAACAACATGCTGGTTCTCAGATGTGGGGTGTGGTAGAGTGTTTGGATTCATTGATGCAGAAAAGAGAAAGTGAGTTATTCAGTGAAACTGGGCTTTAAAAAGTGAACTCCAGGCTCATTCATACATGGAAAACATTATTTTCATAAAAGTCATGTGTGACACTGCTGTAGTGACAGACTGGGAGGTAAGGGGACAACACAGCCTATATATTTAATCACAATTTTAAGTGAGGGCTTGGTGTGTAAGGACACCTGTTGTCAAACCTGGAAACCTGAAGTTGATGGCCAAGTTGGACCTGGCAGAGGAGAGAGCTGGTCCTCACCAGTTGTCCTCTGATATTATCCACTGTCACACCTTGGCACACCTGTGCATGCACATGTTCAGAATAAATTAAAAAGTATGATAAAAGATGTATGTTATCTAGAGTCTTCAGTGTGAAGACCAAAAGGCTGAAAGAGAGCCTGTAGTTTGCTGAGGATCATAAGGAAGAGACAAGCAGAAAGAAATATTGCTGTCTATGTCCTAATAACGTCCTGTGCGGGGAAGGCCAAGTTCCCCAGCTCCCGTCTCTCAGTCTTTGTGTGGAAGTCTTTCTTCTTCATGTATTGCTAGAACCCTTCTGAAGTGAACACCTTAAGCCTTTATTAGATCAAACACAATCTATGCTAGAAAATGGCTTCCTAGTCACGAGAAGGTAGGAGTGAAGTTTTGTAATTGGCTCCGAGGACGTCCATATTTTGTGTCTGGAACCATCTTGGGTAAAAGGTGGTTCTAGTTTCTCTGATATAACTTAGGTCTGGTGGGGGACAGATGATGTCGAAGGACAACGTTTCTCAGGGCCTTCCAGGTTCATTAAGTTCCAAACACTCAGTATTGCTGATGCTGACTTCAAAAAGAGAGGGGGTGGGGAGAGAGAAGAACATCTGTAGTCCTGGACCATATGCCATGTTATAACATAGAAAAAGTGTTTAAAAGGTGGGTATTCACAGAACAAAATAGAATCGTATCATTGGGCGGTTCTCAAATGCAATATGGTAATATCAGGTAAGCAGTTTACAGCCAATAATGGAATTGTTTGTTGAAGGTCTTGGATGCTATCTGATGACATTCTTAGCTTTGGGGTTGATGGAGGCTCTGGGTCTATTAAGTTAGTATATACTAAAAGATTTTGTCAGAAAATCACAAGCATGTTACATCTGACACTAAGAAGGATAATGAATGAGACGGAGGGAAGTAGGCAGTTGTGGTGGAATATGCCTTTAGGACACTCTGAAGATGAAAACACAGGGGGATCACAAGATGGAGGGGACCAAGGACAGCAAGAGATGATTTGGCTTTTTATCTGTAGCATCCCAGCTCTCCAGAATCAGGAAGTTCTAGACAGTCAATCCAGCAGTGATTTTTCCCCTAGGGACATCAGTCCCCAGCAGGCTGTGACATGAATAAGAATTCTGGCTTTTGTGTTCAAATAATCACTTCTCCCCTGTTTTCACAGGCCAGCAAAATTACATAGTCAACTTCACAGCTAAAACAAGTAAGAACACAAGGTAGGAAATAGCTTTTTGGCATTCTGAATAAGTACTTTCTCTGTTTCTCCCTCCCTCCCTCCCTCCCTCTCTCCCTCCCTCCCTCCTTTCTCTCTTTCCTACACTATTTTGTTACATACCTAGTAATCTAAGTTTCCTCTATAATTAAAAAATAAAATAAAAAGGACAATTCCTTGACAGCTATCAAACTCTTGAGAATTCCGTGAGGACAAACAGGAGATAATAGATGGAGAGTACTGTGACTAGCCTAGCAGGAAGGGGTTATACTTTTTAAAGCATGCTGATCAAACAGCCTGGAAAGGTGGAGCACAAAAGAAAATGAATATTTATTGCCCCTCCCAGCCTTTACAGCTTGCTACATGGTGGCCCATTTCCAGTGATGGGATTTCAAAGTTGTTGTCCCTGGGCCAAACGTGACTGGTGAATGTCTCCACCCTGCCTAATGCATATTCTAAGAATATTGAGTATGAGTCTCTCTGTAATCTTGAGTACACTAAGAAGGATATTGTCTGTCCTGCAATGTTTAGAGTCATTTTGATTAGCATCTCTTGTATCTAATCAATGTCCACTCTGATGGAGATGAACTCGCTTTACATACGAAATGTGTTTTATACACACAGCTAATAGGCAGATTCTGTCCATGTACTTGTGGAAAATGAACTGTGGGAGAGTGGAAACTGTTCCCTAATCTGTGGAAGGGAGATTATGCATGGAGAGGAAAGATGAGACTCTGCCTGTTGATAATGGGAATAAATCTCTTGCTTTAGGATTTCTATAGTAAGAGAGCAACAGTGGGTTGTTCTCTTTCACCTTTAACAAAATATTGTGAAAGGCGTTTATTGTTGCTTGAGAAATTATGCAGTTACTTTAGGGTGTGGCTTTAAAGCCTGTAGCTTAAAGTGTGCTGAGGTTCATTTAGTCATAGAGTGAAAATGAAAACTGCCTGGGAGGGAGGATTCACAGAGGAACTCAGGGGAGGTCTCTGGTGGTAAAGAGAAGACCACCCAGAGCCATCTGGGCTCAGTGAGCTGTCCAAGTTAACCCCTAATTTTCCTTTGCTTGACTATAGCGGCACTCCTTATAACTAGCCCTAGGAAAAAGCCTTTTCAGCCCCTGTGTTTGACCAGAGACACTGGAAGACCCCAAAGAAGAACAAACAAAGGAAGCAAATTCTCCTCTGAGATCTTAGAATCAGAATTTTTGAGGCTTGTCACCCAGATTCCTATATCATACTGAACTGTGGTAAATGTTCACATTATCAGTTTATATGTGTATAATGTATAGGCCGGTCAAGTCATAATCTGATTGATGTAGGAGGAAAAAAATATTAGTTCTCTTTGACATAAAGCAACTCTTTGTTTCATCTCTTCTCCAGCCTTTCCTCACTTCAGGTCACCTTGACATGTAAGTCTCTAAAGGAGTGGAAAGCATGGGACTAAGAAAAGCCAGATTGTCCGAAATTCATACCATGTCTTCTGGACTCTGCCTTTGGTTCCTGTGAAATCGTATCACATGTGGATGTCAATCAAAGAGCTGTCAAGGTCAGTATTGTACTGTTTAATAGAAAAAAAGGAGTGCATGAGCTTCGTGAGAATTGTGGGAAAACACCTAGTTCACAGCCAGGTGACAAGGATCACAATGCCCACAGCCACCTTTAACAAGTTACAATGATTCTGGAAGTCAGTAAATGACTGAGGTAAACAGACTCTCTCACCAACCTCAGGTGTGTGAGCATGTGTGCTATAAATCGTTTTGTGCACCACAATGGATTTTTTTTTCTTTCATTCAGTCATACAGCATAGGAAGGGAGGGGCAAGACAATGTATCTTGCCCCTAGGTAGTAGCACTGTAACAGTGCTTTAACTCTCAGGACACTAACCAAGAGGGAAGTTTCTATTTTTTTTTTTTTTTTAATCCCTAGAGGTTAGAGTCATGGGAAAGTACATCATTGGATATCAGAATGATGATGTCATTGTTGTTGTTGTTTGTTCATTTGTTTGTTATTGGTTTTTTGAGACAGGCTTTCTCTGTGCCGCCTTGACTGTCCTAGACTCATTTTGTAGACCAGGCTGGCCTAGTAACTCATGAAGATCTCTATGCCTCTGCCTCCTTGAAAATGTTTTTGTTTTTGTTTTTGCTTTTTTGGCCAGTAGTGCCATTCACATTTTCCTTTCTTTCGTACATAAGGCAGAATGGCTCCTGAGACATATCTCTGAATGATGGGCAGAAGACTGTAAGGAAAACAAAACAGCAAAGTCAAAGCAAGCAATGATGAAAGGAGAGCTAAACCCCATTTCTTGAAACCAACAGATCCCTGTTATTCTCAAACATGGACTCTTCATAGTTCTTGCAGTCCCCTTTTCTGTAACATTATTTTCATGAAATATATTGGTTTATCAGGTTTATCATTATTATGTTTTTCCCACTCTCTTAATTTCACAGCTTAGTTTCCCTCAATTTAACAGATTTACTTTAATTATATTTGAGAGCTCAATGGCTGGCTTTGATAATGAGAAGAGATAGCAAGTAGTCAGAGTGATACTGTGTTTTAGTGAGGTATACATAAGAATTGTCTTAGCTATGCTCTAACTTAATTCTTTTCCTTCTTTCTTGCTTTGTTTTTTTTTTTAATGTACTTTCTAAATTCCTGTTAGTTTAGATTTAAGGAAACCGGCTTCCCCATTTAACATACAACTTTCTTGACATTTTGCTAATGATAAGTATTTTATTACTTAAGAAACAATTATTTTTCAGTACCATGTGTTCCTCACTCTCCCAAATGGACAGATCTGCACACACACTAGAGCCATGAAACAATCCTCTTCTTGTACACAAGTGTGCGGAATGAACTAAAAATCGTCGATGAACCAGTATCTGTACCTGGCAGTGGAATCTGAGTCCTCTCCTTTAGTTGTTTGTTTTTATTTTTATTTTTCCTGGGTGCTTCCTTGTCAGAAGTTTCTGTAGAATTTGAAACATGTATGTCCCTTTACATGCTAAGAACTCACTTAGCACTTTTCAAATCTGTGCTTGGAAACAACTCCTTTTTCACGTTCTGTCTCCCTAAATATTCTGCAATTTTTCACATTATTCCCTTTGTCATATGCTGAAGAGATCTGATAGAAATGAAGAATTTTAAAGTAGCAACTATTTAGAATGAAATGTTTTATATAATGGCAGGAAAAACTAAGATTTTTTTTTTTTTAGAACTTAAAAGAGCCTCAGGCTCTGTGCTATCCTGTAGATGCGAGAACTGGGCTCTGCTGAGCTTTCAGAGAGCACAGCTGGAGTGGAAGGAGACCAGCCTCTGTGATCTGTTCATCCCTGACCCAAGCAGCAGGACTGAGCTCAATCTGCTCCAGGCTTGAGGGTCTGTGAAAGAAGATCTTTTTGAAAAGCAAAATCCCATTCCTAAAAGGATAAGCTGCGCGTGCACGTGGTTACAATCTGTCAACTTCAAAGTGGAGAAAGCAAAGCTCCAATATTGTCTTAGAAGAAAGAGTCAAAACCAACTGATAATAAGTGATAAAATTTTTCTTCTGCACCCTAGTTTCTGTTTGCTATTCATTTACTTATTCTTCGGTTGCCTCCCTGTGTACTTCCTTTGTCCCCCTTCACAAAGGGGGACAACACCAGGCTGGTAAGCCAAGTGGTTCTGTGAACCAAGTGGCACAGCTCAGCAATGGGAAGCCATTTCAATGCCTCTAGTGTTAGCTGTGCAGGGAAAGTGACAGATGAGTTAGGGTTTGGTTTCAGGTTTTCAGAACTTCGGTTATAGGACACACATAACATCCATTCAGCACACACTATTGCCTGCAATAGCCATTAGTGGATGGAGAAGAAGCATTGTGTTTCCGACTAGCAGATGACATTGAGGCTAAGGTAGCAGCAGCCGTGCCAACTTGTGCCACTCGGTGTATTCTTTGGAAATCATCCAGGCTTCCATCCAGGAGCCACCCCAGGCTTGTTTTAGTGTAACTTGTGCATCTCAGCACTTTCTACTCCTAATACCTAGTGCCTACCAAGAAGACATGCTAATTTGCATTCAACTCCTCAAGAAGGGAGATTTGTCAATCATTATCATTTTTTAATGAAACATAATACTTTAACATGTTATAAGAAACAAGTACAGTATAGTATCTGTGAAGGTAAGCATTGTCACCTTGGCAGAAAATAACATCCCCTAGGAAACAAGATTCCACAAACCTCTATGAGGGATGGTCTAGGTCAGACTGACTGAAGAGGAGAAAACCTACCCACTGTAGGTAACATCATTCTATGGGCTAGAGTCTGGACTGAATGAGAAAGTGAGAGCTAACTGAGCACCAACATACATCACTCTTTGCTTCCTGCCTGTGAAGCCAAAATGATCAGCTGCTTCTAGGTCGTGCTGTCCTGACTTCTCTTCCAGGACAGAATGTACCCTCAAACCTGTGAGCCTTGATTCTATATGTTACTTTGTTGGGGATTTTATTGTAGCCACAAGAACAATGGTGAAAACAGTAGCTTATCAGAACCCATACCAAATATGAGTACGAAAAAAGTAAGTAAATAAAGCCTAGCACAGAGGTGACTGGCCAAGCAGAAGTTCTGAGAGAAAGATTACCACACATATCCCCTCAAAGACATAATTGTATCACAGAAGAAAAACTCGTGCTTTGTTAGGATAAGCGTGAAGCTGATAAATAAACCCTTACAAAATAAATTTTTCTGACTTGAAAAGCCTAATGGTTTCTGTTGCGATTGCTGAAATAGTCCACAGAAACTTGAAAGTAATAGTAGAAATCATAGATACTCTAAAAAAATAATGAACATGACTGTCAAAAATTTTTATTTATAAAATCACCTCTTAAGTCAGAAATTTTCTGTAGGCCACAGCAACTGCTGGGTATTCTAAGAAGTAGTTTGGAGACACAAAAGTGGAAACAACTGTGGCTAGTTTGAGGGACATAAAACTCAAAATAGGGAAAAAACACAAAAAATATTTGGAAACAGAAATATGAGTAAGAAATGTAAGTCAAAGTGTAAGAAAATTCAAGGAGGGAAGAAATAAAGTATTGATTTTCTTTAAGTGTTTCTCAGCCATTCGATATTCCTCTGTTGAGAATTCTGTTTAGTTCTGAGCCCCATTTCTCAATTGGGTTATTTGGTTTGGTGGTGTTTAATTTCTTGACTTAGTTATGTATTTTTGATATTAGACCTTTGTCAGTTGTAGAGTTGGTGAAGATCTTTTCCTAGTGTGTAGGCTGTTGCTTTGTTCTCTTGACAGTGTCTCCTGCCTTACAGAAGCTTCTCAGCATCATGAAATCCCATTCATTAATTGTCGACCTTAAGGCCTGGGCTGTTGGTGTTCTGTTCAGGAAGTTGTCTCCTGTGCCAATGTGTTCCAGGCTCTTCCCCACTATTTCTTCTAACCGATTTAGTGTCTCCGGTTTTATGTTGAGGTTCTTTGATCTACTTGGACTTGAGTTTTGTGCATGGTGACTGTTATAGATCTAATTGCATTTTTTTACACGTACACATCCAGTTAGACCAGCACCATTTGTTGAAGATGCTATCCTTTTTCCATTGAAGAGATTTGGCTTCTTTGTCAAAAATCAAGTGACCATATGTATGTGGATTCATTTCTGGGTCTTCGATTCGATTCCATTGATCAATCAGCCTATTGCTGTGCCAGTACCATGCTGTTTTAAATACTGTTGCTTTATAGTACAGCTTGTGATCAGGTATGGAGGTTCCTCAAAGTGCTTAGTCATCAGGGAAATGCAAATCAAAGCAACTCTGAGACTCCATCTTACACCCATCAGAATGGCTAAGATCAAAAATTCAAGTGACACAGCATGCTGGCCAGGATATGGAGAAAGAAGAACTCTCCTTCATTACTGGTGGGAATGCAAACTTGTACAACCACTTTGGAAATATATCTAGTGCTATCTGAGAAGACTGGGAATAAGGCTTCCTCAAGACCCAACTATTCCATTCCTTGGAATAGACCCAGAAGATGCTTCAGCATCCAACAAGGACATATGCTCAACCATGTTCATAGCAGCCTTATTTATAATAGCCAGAACCTGGAAGCAGCCTAAGTGTCCCTCGGCAGAAGAATAGATAAAGAAACTGTAGTACATTTATACTATGGAATACTACTCAGCTTTTAAAAACAAGGAATTCCTGAAATTTGTGGACAAATGGATTGAGCTAGAAATGATCATAATGAGTGAGTTAACCCAGAAGCAGAAAGAGTCAAATGGTATATATTCACTTATATCTGGACACTAACCCAAGGGGCATGTCCCATGAAAGTCTTCACTTACCAGGAAAGTGGGACAGAGAGGCGGACTTCCTATTGGGACTTAAGTGAGAGAAGCACTGGGAGAATGGGGAAATAAAAGTATCCAGATAGTCCTACAAAATTACAAGAAGAACATTATGACAGGCAGATCTGTGCCCAGGGGCCTACTCACACTATGGCACCAGCTGAGGATAATATGTGGAGTCAACTTCGAGCCAGATCTAGCCAATGGACAGGACATAATCCACTATTGAGAGGAGAGCGGGGACTGACTTCACACAAACTCTGGTGCCCCATATTTGACCATGTCCCCTGGATAGGGAGGCCTGGCAGCACTCAGAGGAAGGATAGCAGGCTACCAAGAAGAGACTTGATACCCTATGAGCATATACAGAGGGAGGAGGTCCCTCTCAGTCACAGTCATAGGGGAAGGGAGTAAGGGGAAAGTGGGAGGGAGGGAGGAATGGGAAGATACAAGTGATGTGATAACAGTTGAGCTGTCATATGGATAAATTAATAAAATATTTAAAAGTATTGATTTTCATAGGGTATTCGTAAGGTAAGCTAGAAATATAGAGTAAGAAGTTGGGAAATTTCCACCAAGTGATTAAGATGGCTTGAAATATGTGATAAGATACAAGGATTGGAATAGTGGGTCTCTAACCCCAGAACAGCAAACCCAGAGTTTGCTGTCTAGATATGTGGAAGTTCCCACACAACTAAACTTTCATCTTGTTTGTTCTGTTTTAATAGAATATTTTCACTAGTTCTTTCAGAATTCCATAGAATATATTTTGATCATATTGAGTACCCACTACTTGCCCTATCTCTTCACAAATTCACCCCTGTCTCCCTACTGGCAGACTTTGGATCCTTTAAAAGTGTTTTTAAAGTAATTTAGAGTCCAGTTTGTACATCCATATACTCCTGTGTAGAACATGGTATCCATACTAGCTGCCACATCTTTGAAGAAAACTGACTCTCTTCACTCCGGAAGCTATCAGCTGCCATACAGGAACTTAAAACACTTGTTGATGTCTGTTGATGGAGATGCTGTTTCTTCAGTAACTCAAGTTTACCCTCTGATGATCAACCTGAGGAAGGAGACCAAACTTAACATGTATCCTCCCAGGTACGTTCGCTGTTGTAATCATGGCACACTTGCTTGAAGAATGCAGGCAAATCTTTTGTTGCATTAACTTTACTGTTGGTAAAATTAAAGGTCAGCAATTTAATCGAGGCCATACATGTTCAGAGTATGAATCTAGACTCGCAGGCTTTGCTGACTGAGTGGCTAATAAAGCCAGTTGGATATGTAAGAAAGGGGAGCCAGTTGTCCACAAAGCTGACTGTTCCTGTTGGCTCCCCAGCTCTAGGGAGCACAACAGATTTCAGCAACCCTTGTAACATTACACGCATAACAACCTGCCATATTCATGCCTTTTCTCCAGGCTCCAGACTTTTGACATTGCCATTAAAGAGATTCAGTGAGCTTAGGAGCTCTTTAAAATAAATAAATAAATAATTGAAAGCTAAATTATATTAAACTGGGCCAGTGCTGACCCCTTTCACCCCAGTCCATTGCTATCTCCTTAAATGTATTATTCCTTAAATCATATAGTAATTCGAAGATGCTGAAGTCTAAGTTTTTTGACTCAAACGCAGTCACTCCTGATGTATAATTCATTTCTGCTTTGTGACTGGTTTTGTGCATGCAATCGCTTCCCTGGCAGCTAAGTGCAAGATGAAATCAGCAACTGCATACAGGGTGAGGAATCAGAGTGGACATCTTGGCGGAAGGAATATTAAGCATGTCACAGTGGTTTGTACTCTGTCTCGTGAAATGGAGACAATCCCCCGACTCCCACCCCCATCCCCAAACGACCCTCATGTTACTGGGAAAGAATGGCATTTTATGCCTGGAAATTGTCAATGACTTATGTCATGCAGATGCTGCCTTTAATTAATCTCCCCATCACAGGAAACAATGCCTTCTGGATGATTTCAGGCCTTTCCGTTCTCTCATGAGCATCTCCTTGAAGTGGCAGAGTTTTGTAAAAAGAGACAGCTTTTCTACAGTTTCTCGGTCTTATACTCCCCAAGGGAACAGAACTCCTGATGAAAACATGATCTGCAGATGAAAAAGAGCCTGGCAGGAATTCCCCAGTGCAGTGGGACGTTTGGAAAATTAGGTAAATCTAGACTTTTAGCTGAACGTTAGGTGACCTGATGCAATTCATATTCAGAGAAATGTCATTGTTTTGGGCTCTTGAAGACCGTATTTTGCTATTGCCGCAAAACTGTGATGGCAACAGAAAGTTTGCTTCTGTTAGGCAGTTAGGCAAATGTTATATACTAGACAGCTCAGGAACACTGTAGCTTGTCTCCTGACAGGCAGAATGGCTCATGGTGGTTCAAAATCCTCAAAGGCGCAGTTGTCCTTGCTATAACAGAAAGTTGGATCTCTTTCCCACACAGTACACAAAGGAAGGATCTAATTCCCCAGAAGATATGATGTCCTGGTAGTGTAACATACATCATGGTTTTGACACCCCTGTTTTTGCAGAAAACATGGGGGAAAATACTAAAAAATGGAGATCCAATTCACCACCATTTTATAGGTAAAGGGGGTCACTTACTTTACAAATGTGCTAAACACCTACATACAGAATACAGTAAACATCCTCTCCACACTCCAGGCAGCCCATTTTTGTTTCTTTTTGGAGTGTTTACTTTGCATATCTTTGTTAAATACTTTTCTAATTGAACTGTGTCTTTTAACTGAATTCATTCCTTCAAGAAGATAAGGACCTAAAATGATTGAGAACCTGAAACATCCATTGGCCTTGTGCTGCATTTATTTAAAATTATATGACATATACAACTTAACAACAGTTTTGTTAAACAAATACCCTCCTGAAAATTTACAATATTTAATAGTTGAAATTCAATAGTTGAAACAAAATATATTCTTTTAATACACATTTAACATGAGAACAGGAAAGACTAGAATATTCTCCTGCCTCTTTAATTCCCTGCACTCTCTTCATGACTAATCCATGTGCTCATTCTGACTCAGGTCCTGTTTCTCTTACAAACTCTCACTCAGGAATGAGATGACCAAGACCTGGGCTATGCACTCTGGAGTTTACTGTTCCTTCTGTAACATGGAAGGCAGTATATGTGTCTGTTTGCACTTTTTTTATTAATTTATTCATATTACATCTAAATTGTTATCCCATCCCTTGTATCCACCCATTCTTCCCCCCCTCCTGCTTTCACCCTATTCCCATCCCCTATGTCTGTGACTGGGGGTGGGGCTCCCCCTTCTATAGGGTATTAAGTCTCTTCTTGGTAGCCTGCTGTCCTTCCACTGAGTGGCAGCGATATAGCCCCTATGGGTGCTGTGAAAATGGTGGCCATGCTCCACCCTCCCACTCCTAGCAATGAACTAGTTTGTGCACTAGAATTTTCTTTCTTGTCATATAAGCTCCCCCAGAAAGCTGTGGTAGAAGAGAACAAAGGACAATTTTCTTTTTCTAGAAAAGAGGAAAAACTGAAAGTGTAACTGGTTACAGAAACTCTTTATACAATGGTGTAAAGACAATGAATGGGGCCAACAAGACAGATACCCACACAACTTCAAGAGTGACAAACTGCAGAGGGAAGAGAGTCACGAAGTTAAAGGGTAGCATGGGATAAAATGTCATCAACTGGTCAACATGATTTCCTCAGTTCTCTAACTCAAAAGCCCAAAGTTCAACAGGGAAGTGCTGGAGAGCAAAGAGTCTGGAGCACAGTGCATCTATACAGTGACTACAAACATGCCCCATTTCTGAATGAGAGTGGAGGCATAGGGTCAGAAACCAAGTGTGGGCGTCTGTTTTCAAATGATCCACTCCATAGCGACCTGGGTCTTCTGCATGTGTTGCAAATCTGTGTTGTAGTTGTTTTCTGGCTTGCTTGTTTGATGAGATAGGAAGAAAAAGTGTTCATAGCAAACCATTTCATTGTGTCTATATGTGTGTACCTCCTTATGCATGAACACATGTGTAGATTGAGTATGTGCTTGCATGTGGAGGTCAGAGGTTGATGTCAAGAATCTTAAGTAATCACTCTCTACCTGATGTATTTGAGGCCGGGTCTCTTTGTAACCTTGGAGCTTATTTTTAAATTTTTATTCATTTATTCACTTTAAATCTCGATTACAGCCCCATCCTTCCAGCAAGCTCCCTGTGTCAGCCTCCCTAGCACTGAGGTCACCGGTGTATGCCACAATACTGAGATTTTACCTTGCATGTTGGGATTTGAGTTTGTGTCCTTATGTTTACAGAGCAAATATTTGACTACCTTAAGCTACCTGCCAAGGTCCTATTCCTTATTTTGCCTTTGTTTTTTGTTGTTTTATGATGTTGTTAGGTTTACTGTTTTGTTTTGTTTTGATGTTTGTTTGTATTTTCAATCTTTCCAATTTTTCTGATCTCCTGGTTAGTAGACCAATCACAACCCTGGGTCTTCCAGTCACTATCAAAGCAGAAAGTGCCCCTCAAAGTATTTCAGCTGCTGATGGGATTGATCAACCTGAATGCAGGAGATAACAATTATAAGTAATATGCTTTCTTAGAAAACTCTCATCAAGTTAACACAGTCAAGATTTGTTTTGTTGTTTATTATCTTTCTGAGTCTGGTTTGGTGTCTCTGATCCTCCTGCTTGCTTTCTTTTTATTCCACGGTCTCTGCTCCCAGAATCCTCTCTATAATATCTTTCCATCAATGAAACTAAGCTACATGTCTAAGTGACATGGGTATGATGTTGATATTTTTACTAAAATGTGAAGTTGTGAGTTCAAAACAAAATCTTTCAGGAGCCATATGAGTGTCAGAAGGCAGGGACATGAAAAGTAGTTTAAAGGAAAAGTAGTTTGCTAGGTTTAGAGAATTAATAAAATACTTCCTATTTAGGAAGCCATGCCCAGTCCTAAATTAATGTAAACTGGTTTTACTCTTGGGAGAACAATGCAAATCATACTCCTAAGAGAGTATCAGATGTTAGAAGGGTGTAATTGTAGAAGGGCAGAAACACACATTACTTTAAATTATAAAGTACATATCAATTGCAAAACGGAATAGGTTTGAAATGACTGTATGTGATCAGAAGTCAAGGGAAATTGGAAAGCTTCTAGATCATCTAGAGGCTGGAGAGCTGGCTCAGCAGTTAAAAACACTGTCTTCTCTTACAGAGGATGAGTGTTCAGTTCCCACCAACTACATGGCAGCTCACAGTTCCAGTTCTAGAACATCTGTTGCCTCTTCTGGGTTCCAAGGATTCCAAGCACTGGTATGGTGCAGAGACACTCATACAGACAACACAATAGTACATATTAGTTAAAAAATAATCAGCTACACTTTCCTTCTTCCCCTCCCTCAAATGGTGTGTGTGTGTGAGTGAGTGTGTGTGTTTGTGTGTGTTTGTGTATGTGTGAGTGCACATACAGGTGAATGTCTCCAAAGATGAAAAAAAGATATCAGATCTCCTGAAGCTAGAATTAAAAGTGATTGTGAGCTTTACAACATGGCTGCTGTGAACAGAACTCAGTTAAACTACACAATCAGCATGTTTACAACTAAAGCCATCTCTCCAGCCCAACACCTTGAATCCAGATGTCAGTGTAGTCCTGGAGAAAGAAGGAGTGCCTGAGAGGAGGAGGAGGAGGAGGAGGAAGGGGAGGAGGAGGAGGAGGAGGTGTCTCCCACTCAGCCATAATGGCACAAGATACATCCAGGTACCTCGTTCCTTCTGACTATGCCAGTGGGGACTGACAACTGGTCTTGCTATCTCACAGGCTTCATGGTTCCTTTATCTCATGTGAGATACTGTGCCTCATCTGAGGAAAGCACTCACCTTTACCCTGGAACTCATTACACTCAGTTCCTAAAAGGTGTGCTTGACGATGGCTGGAAATAGGACCTCTACTGTTCAAAGCAGAGTAAAATCAGAGATGTTTTGCGAGTTCGGCTTCATCTATCCATGTTTATATGCACGGACTTACACAGGAAGGTAAAATCTGGTATTTATTTTCACCTTAGAAAGCAGAACAGTTTTGACAGGGCTGAAGAGTTCCTTTGAGATTAGCCAGGCCACACTCACTTCTTGAGAATGCGTGTCATACATGTGAACTCTGCTTTCTGCCCCGAGAAACTGCTACTTTGTGCTATGCCTTTCCGCTTCCACTGGCTAGCCTTGTTAAAATTCAAATATCTCAGCCCTATTTACAAATACAATATTTATTCCTTTGTAAGAATCATTTCATTAGATTGCTTCCTCTCTTTATGGGTGGTAAATTTGGCCTGAGCATACTGCTTATTTGTAAGTGAGGAGAGATGGGCCAAGTAAAACAGGACATAGATTTTTGAAGAGATGAAGAATAATACAGACTTCAGTGCCCCTGTGATTCCAGAGTGGTCCTCCTTTCTTGTTGTTCTTTTTCTCCTGCCTCCCTGAGGTTAAGCCTGACTAATTTTCTTCTCCTTTTAAGAAATCATTCAGAAAGCATCACACATGTGTTGAGTTTAAAAAGAGAAGAACACTATTTGCTCTCAAAGGAGTGGTGGAAATTATAGGTAGCAAAATGTAATTATCCACTTGGAGTTTTTCCAGGCCAGATCCACCTGATCAGAGACATTAGAGCCAATGCATTGCACTTGCTAAAAGTCTCCTGCTGGGCTCGCTGAATGAGAGTAATATCATATCGCCCATGGTCCTGGTAAATAAAAGGCATCATTAACAGCAACACAACGTGAAGAGCCTGCTGAAATGATGGACTGCGTTTAGCCACGATGGTACATCGGAATCACCAGCCTGGCTTTGGAGATGGGCGGATGTGCTAGAGAGACACACAGCGATGTTTAAAAAAAAAAAAAAAGTGAAGTCAGAACGCAAGCGAGGCTTTCCTGGCTTCCTGTTGCAGACCTTTCTCTTCAGCAGCAAGTATAGCAGGGAACATCTCGCAGCAAGACCATCACGCTGGAGCTGTTGTTACCATCTCTGTGCCATTCTGCGCAGGGTGGATGAATGCTGAGTCTATGGCAGGGATGTTTGTGAAAAATCAGTTCTTTCCTTTGATCCTAAGGGTTTCGGAGCTTCAGCTCAGGTCAACAGGCTTGGCATCAAGTGTCTTTACCCAGGGAGGCACTTCTTCCACTGAGGCACCTCTCTTGCACGCTCCTTAATTTACAATGATTGAGAATGTAGTTAGAAAAATTTTTTTACTGTGCTTGGAAACACTGTGCAGGCGCCAACATCTATTACAGAATTTCAGAATTCTCCCATTAAAAACAAGCAATGAGTTAGAAATGCATTTAAAATAGGAAAATTTGAATCCGTCATTGAATGGATTAGAGAATTAGTATCCCAGTATTGGGTGAGGGGTGGAAAAACAGAGAGGGAGCAGGCTCTGCACTAACTGATACGGGAAGTATCCACAGGCTATGGTTTATGGTTTAACCCCATCTTCTTTCTGATATGTTTATTAGATGTCCGAATCCTTCATGGAAAAGGGCAAAGTGCTAATGCATAAAGACAATGCCGCAAGTTTTGTGGTTTATAATCAAATGTTGCTGTGTTTCTGTGAAATACACTTCCGAGGAACCAGAAGCCAAAGTGAGGAAGGTTAGCCAGGTCCTTTCTCGGTGAAGCTTTGATCATGAGAAAGACTGATGGCTTCAAGGAATGGACCATCCCTCTGGATTGAATGTGAGTAGAGGAAGGTTGGTCACTCAGAGTGAAGTCCAGAAGAGAGAAATTCTGGCTATTAGAAGAAACTATTAAGCATTATGATGTCTTTAGTTATATTCAAACACAGAATCAGTATGTCTGGTTTTTAGGGTTTGTTTGTTTTTTTATTTAAAGTTGAGGCTCCCTACTGCTTTTGTTCATATTATTTCTTATATAGTGGTATACCAGGCAGCAAGTTGGGTTTGAGATGAAATCCAAATATGTATAAATTCATTTAAAAAGAAATATGTATGACATATTTAAATAAATGATCATTATTTCTCTAAGTAACCAACTGCGTTGAGAATTGCATTATTTACATTTTTGCAAATCTCTGTGATACCTGAATAAACAGAAGTCTGCTGAATCCGTTCATGAGCTTCTGCCCTCACTGTTGTGTTATTATGAATCATTCTGCCTTGAAGAATTGCAAATCACACTTACAAATGGATGAGAACAAAACAAAAGCAGATGAATTCCTTTTCACTCGAAAATAGTTTTGATATGGCTGTGTACCTCTCATGCTCTTGCAAATCTCATGAACCCCCAGGTCACAGTGAGAGATCCTTAGGATGAAGTATTCATGCTACTGGAAGGAATCCCCATTTCCACAATCTGTATCTGTAGAAATGTAACTTCTGCTTGTCAAAATTTCCCTTCAAGGGAAACCCAAGGCTATTGTACCTACAGGGAATACAAGGCTTAAAACAGGATTCACCCCAAGGCTGCAGAATAGAGAGTTGTAGCTAATTTGCAGTGTCCCAGTGATGGAGAAAACAAACAGATTTCCAGGTGGGGATGAAGAGAAGAGTGTATCTGCACAGTACAGCAAGCTGCACACAATAAATTAGGAACTAGGGGCTCAGGTCATATGGGTGAGTTAGAAACGGAGAACTACATCCCTGCTAATTTTCAGAGAGGAGAAAGAAACCTCCAGAGCTGGTGCCTCGCAGAGGCAGGCTTTTGTGAACATTTGCAACATAGGTAAGACTGACAAGAAAGTTTTCGTAGCCAGTTGCATGCCTCCAATATGCATCCTTAATAAATTTAAGAAGGAAAATACTAATATCTCAAACACCATCACTACCACAAACAGGAAAAACAAGACAAAACCAACAGCAGGACCTAAGAAGAAAAAGAACAAAGCGTGGATGAGCAAACTAATGTAAAAACAAAATATGCTTGCCACTTCACTGAGAAACACACTGAGAGATGAAATACTAGTGGCTTTCCACATGTCACGCATCACGCTGACAAATCTCTAATACTTGAAAAGGCAGAAAAACGAAGGCTGAACATTTTACCGCAGTGACAGCAGAGTCCCACATTTTGCATTCTGGAAAGCAGCACAGCTGAATTTTACCCATGAAGTTCATTCTATTTACCTCCAAAAAAAGTTCATCTAAAAGATATCTAAAACATATTGTTCAAAAACCCACTGCTGATTAAAAATCTGTCCCTCCTTCCTAGACAAGGAACTGGTAGATAAAGAAGTAACTGTATATGGAATGAAACAGAAAAAAAATTTATTTACTGTGGAATGGTTTCTAATGTCCACAGATCAAGTTATAAAAGAAATAATGTTCTCCCATAGACACAAAGATCCAAAAATTCATGGTCAAGAACTTCAAGCTTGACAGCTGAATAGATTTAATCTTGTACAGAAGCTTTTACTCAATGGGATGCCTGGTAACTACAAACAACAACAAAAATACATACAACGTGATATATGGTCAATCAAACGATCCTAATTACTGTCATCAGCCACAAGAAGTCCTCTGGAGCGTTCCTCTCTGCAAAGTGAAGTGTGTAGAAAAAGAAAGGCCAGTGTAGCGATGTAAGCTTGCATGGCACAGTGATGCAAATGAACTGTCTCACTGTCTATGGGCTTCTATTTATATCCTCTGAGAGTCCACATGACGTGGTTTTTGCAGCTTGCAAAAACCGTGCCCCTTGCACTAAAAACATCACCTGCCCTCTCATAAGACAGCTTCCAGCCAAATCATCAGGTGCCCTCTCCCAAGTCTGTTTTCTGCTAACAAAGGCCACAAGGCTGTCTTGAGCTGTGGAAAAATGTTTGCACATTACGTTCTTGGGACCAAAACCAAAACCATATTCACATGACACAAGTGAGTCTTCAAAGAAACCAGAAACTTCCACTTCATGTCTGTGTAAGGGTATGTGCACAGAGGAAGGCGTCAGTGCTCTGCTGCAAGGATCTGAGGTGCTCTCGAGCTTCTTGATGTGGGTACTGGAACCAAATCCAGGTCTTCTTCCAGAATAGCAAACACTTCGAATTGTTGAAATGATGTCTCTCTATTCCTATATATATTGTTTTCAAAAGTATGTAGCCTGGTGTGATGGCACATGCCTTTAATCCCAGCACTCAGAGAGGCAGAGGAAGATGGATCTATGTGAGTTCAAGTCCATCTTTGTCCACAAAGCAAGTCCAGGACAGCCAGGACAATTACACAGAGAAATCTTTTCTCAAAATAAATAAGTAAGTAAATAAAAAACAAATAAACAAACAAATAAATAAAGCATGTAGATATGTGCCTAAAACCTAGAGCACCAGATTATATAGCATATTTTCCAAAAGCAGAAATAACAAATTCTCTTATGAAATAAAAGAACAAAGAAACACATAGTCAACATGGATTTTTCGGCACTGATAAAACTATAGTTGTCGTCTTCGTGTTAAAACAACGTTTTCCTATTTTATTCTATTTATGTATGAAGTTTTCATATAAAGAGAGTAATTTTAATGTTCATTAGTAGTTGTTTAATGAAATCCCAATCATGTCTTCATGGAGGTGAAAAGGGCAAACCGTAAGGCTGTTGGTAATGTAACAGCACATTCACTTGATTGTGAACATTCAGTTCACCTGTACAAGTAGTTTAACCATTTTCATCTAATAGGTTAATACTCAACAACCAAAGCAAATAAGAGCATCTTAAATGATATGATGCAGAAGATAAAAGGCTGAATCCAGTTAGATGACAGGAAGTGGCATATATTAAAACCATGTACACTGGATACTGAACATCACATTGTGTGAATGTGATGGGCAAAGCTCACTCTGTATGTTGTGAAAGAAAGAGAGAGAGAGAGAGAGAGAGAGAGAGAGAGAGAGAGAGAGAGAGAGAGAGAGAGAGAATATATATATGGATACATAGGGATAGATATATATTTCACATCTGTTCTCTTAGCAAAACAAGCAATACAACTTTGAAAATCCCATTTGAATCCCCTACTATCTCAAAGCTCAAGGCTCAAGTTCCCTATGGTGAATTCCTTGTCATTTGTTTACTGTGTTTTTAACTAACAATGCAAGCAATAATCCTCCCCTGGGATGCCCCTGCCTCCAGCCTCCACCAAGGACAAATCCTGGGATTATAATGGAGAACATTTAAACACTGTGGAGCACCAAACAGGGAAATGCCAGCTTCAGAATCTGGAGGGTGCAATGCAAATGTTAACTCTCTCTGTTCTGAATAATTTACAGACTTCCCCAGCTTTCTCTCCCAACCCTCCTGGTTATAATATTCCAGCACCTCAGCTTAGCACAAACAAACTCCGAGGAAGTAGGGATCCTCCAAATACCCATCTCCTGAATTTCACCATTCAGTTTCATATTATTTCCAAGATACTTTTGTTACACAATGCTTCTATAGAATACTCCCATTCTTCCCTCCCTCCCATTGGATGGGATAACCATTGAGATGTAACAAGAATAAATTAATAAAGGAGAAAAAATAAATGTATAAGGTGTGCAAAATGCACAGATCAACAATTAAAGATGGTTTTCTGCTCTTTAGGAGAGCAGAGGGAAGAAAAAAAAAAAAAAGAATACTCCATTCATCTCAAAACCTAGATATTGAATGCTTTAAATTGTTGATATAAAATTGAAGTGGATTTCCTTAGGTTCTCCAATCATCCTTCCATGTTCTTTTTCTTTAATTATGATGAAATCTGTATTACATATGTTTCACCTGTCAGCCATTTTTAGATGAACCCAACTATACCTTACAGCTACACCCCATTCCCCCCCCCCAAAAAAAACCCCTCAATCCACCCTACCATTCATCCTGAAACATTTATTCGGCTTTTGTGGCTATAATTTTGAATACTCCAAACATTTCATATCACAGAATCAAGTATGACAGGCATAGTTCACATTCCTCAGCTCTCTCTTGAATGTCTAAGTTTAGGACATGCCAAAATTTCCTTCTATTTCTTAAGGCTAGATAAAGCTGCAGTACATTTGCATTTATGTTAGTAAAGTCACAAGTGGCTAGTTTTCATAGTGTCAAGGTGCTATGGACATAACCAGAGGAGAGCAATTCAGTCTTATGCAGATGTGAACCTCACAAGTTAATGACAAACCCGGCAAGATGTATAAACTGGTGGGATAATGATAAAAATGTAATGAGAGTAACCAATCACTTTCTTTAAATTCATAACATAGTGTGAAATTATTAAGAATTAAGAGAAATGTTTTAAAGTTATTTTGGTTAACACAGCTACCACGATTGGTAAATATCTATTCAAGACCTCATTATTTGGTGGAATGCCTTTTACTTGTCTGCTAAACTTAGGTGGTTTTACCCTACTGCTTTTTTCTGTAATGCCCCACTTATTATTAAAGTGAAATGTGGAATTCGTCACTCTCTCTATAGGACTACTGATGCCTATAACTCCATCAGATACTGGCACAGGTTTTTTTTCTTACACTATTTATAGCTTTGCCTTCTTGCAACAGTGAATGGTTCACTAACGTAGAGCTTCTTTCTGTCTCCTGTAAATTTTTGACCTTGTTACATGGTAGTAGAATAACTTGTCGCTTACTTATTGCATGCACTATCTGTTGCCATCGGTTCAGTTTCTAAGTCTTAGGGTCTTTAGGTGTCAGTGAGTTCTCTTGTTGATGGCATTATTATGTTTCTTAGTAAATCTATCCTAGGAATAGTTTGGATTTGAAAACTTAGTCCATTTACCTGAGTAGGATTTATTTAATTTTATATATTTGTTTTCTATATGTCCTATAGCCATTGTTCTTTCTTCCTTTCATGCATTGTATTTTCCTCTTTCATGCTAATTTTTCAATTAATTAATTAATTTAGACGAGGTCTCACTCTGTAGTAGCCTTGGCTGCCCTGAAACTCACAGAGATACATTTTTCTTTGTCTCCTCGGCGCTGGGATTAAGGACGTGTGCCACAAAAATTCTCTCTCCTTATTCCTTTGTTTAATATTTATTTGTTTGCAATGAAAAGCTTACTGTCTTTTCTGGTTTCCTTTTATGAAAATCTTCATTTTGCTTGTGGATACTCAGGGGCCTCTTAGAACTAAAGTCCCATGGAGTAGGCATTGGGTCATAGTGAGTTGCATAGTTCTTGTCCCAGCCCTTCAGGGCACAGAGGGAGCCCCCAGTGGGGTTATATGCAGCCTGAGGAGAACACTGGCTTTTGCAGTTCTTGTATCTGCAGTACTGAGATACTGTGCACACCCAGAAGCAGCATGCTACACCCAAGTGACCTTTCCTTTCTTCCTGTGGGACATCCTTTGATGTCTACGCTGAGGGTTTAGTGGTAATGAACTTTACTTTGATCTGAGAGTCTCATAATGCCCACTTTATGACTGAAGGATACTGCCAGTTGGTGTGGGGTTCTTGACTGACAGTCTTGTTTTGTTTTGAATTTTTGAATTCACTTTTATGAATACAACAGTCTTCTGGACTCCGGCTTTCTGATGGAATTTTCTTGTCTGCTAAGGGTCTCTTATAAATGATGAGCCATTTTTCTCCTACAGAATGTGAAATTCTGTCATTGTCCTTGGCATTTCAAAACCTGACTACAATGTATCTGTGTGGTTCTCTGAATTCATCTTACTTTTGGTTTGTTGATCTTTTTATTATATTTATGAAAATCCATCCCTAATTATTTTCCGTATTTTTTTCAGAATGATCTCTGTCCTCCTTTTGGGGTCTATGATGTTATTTCTGGGCTTCTTTATGGTGGGATGTGATTTAGTCTGTTTGCTTCTCTTCAGTCCTGTCTCTTTCTGCTTTCCAGACTTGGTAGAAATCAGGTTACTGGTTGATATCTTTACATCTGCTCAAATCTGCTTTTGAATTCACAACATGCATTTATTGTCCCTATTATAAAACTAGGCATCTGCAGGACTCATTCAGTTTTCTCTCTTTAACGGATCACTTATTTTCATGTGATCTCTATTACTTCCTCTATGTTCTTCACATAGTGCTTGATTTAGTTGAGTACCTTTAAGCCCATAGTTTGAAAGCCTTCATCTAAGTTACCCATCATGGAGTGGATTGCAATGATGGGAAGATGTGCTTTCATATTTCCACCCATATCCTTATAAGTTTGTAATCACCATGGTAATAAATTGTTAGAGCACAGTACTTCATATTTCCATAGATCTTGTGGGCTGCTCTTGGGGAAACAGAAGATGAATATTGGTTGCTGTAGTGTCCTAGTTTGCCTTCTGTAGTAGTGACAGACACCAATGCCAAAAACAACTTGAGAAGGAAAGGGTTTATTTGGCTTACCTTCTAATGTCACAGTCAGTCACTAAGGGAACTCAGGGCAGGAATTTAGGGCAGCAACTTTGTGTCAAGAACTAAAGCAGAAACAATGGATAAACTTAGTGGCATTTCCACCAGGGGCTTGCTGAGACTCCATTTTAATGCAACCCTGCTCAGGTACTCAAACACCATCAAAGCTTAGAATTAGTGTTATAACATCCTTATTTCAGCCCCAGTGTAGATTATAAAACCTGTCACCACTGCAGGTAGGCTGAATATATGTTAAAAATTAAAATAAATTGCAAGTTTAATTGACTTGCAATTTAAAATGTGTCTGGAAGGGGGAAAATTGCTTGTTTTTAGAAAATAATAGAGTCAAAGGCATCATCAAAATATGAGGAGTGAGTCTGTATCTTTGCTTGTACAAAGTGCAATAAAAAAGATAAAAAGTGACTTGATTGAGATGCTAGGCTCACTCAATATTGAATTTGAGTGCCATGATGATAACATCCATAGATCAAGGCAGGAGGAATTGGAGAAACCATTCCTGCTTAATAACTGCTCATCTCTCGTGGTTATAGAATAGTAATTCAGGGGAAAGCATTCACCCAGAGTCACGTGCTCAGAGGAAAATGTCTCTATTCCACAGCCCCATCGATTTAGATGAGAAAACTCAAAGGAGCCTCAGATATCACTTAGGCCAGCATCTTACCAAATGGAGAAGCTGTTTGTAAAATATTCCTGACAGCTTGCCTTCCAGGGTACACTTGGTCATTTTGAGTATCTGCTATACTAAATGCCAACTCCTGATTTCTTTGTTTTTGATATATCTCATATATATGTGAAAGATAAATATATTTATGTGTATAAATAATGTATATATGTATTAAAAGTATATTCTCATTCCTACTCAATAATCTTGGTCTTATACCAATCACCTATTTAAAGCAATTGTATCAATTGTGTAGTCAAGATATGGTACTTTTCCTTAGATTTTAACAACGTTAAAATAATTTGATGAGCTCACAGGTAACAGGCTATCTAACCCTTAAGTTTCCTACTCTTATTCAACTTCTGTGAATTAATTTCTGTCTGTTATTTTTCTTTAAAATCTTCAGGTTTCTAATCAGAATTACAAACAACAAACAAGCAAGCAAAAACCTGCCCAAATGATCAAACTAATGTTGTCAGTCCCTCCAAATTTTGGATAATAAACTCTAACTTGGTTTATACAATTAAACTTCTGCTTAGCTATATTGAAAATCAAATTATCCTCTTCTGATCTTGAAGTCATAGAACATTTCAAATTTTCAAGAAATACCTCTTAATATAAGGTCAGTGTCCAATGTTACACTTACTCTCATTAGCTTACCTTGTCACTCTGGGACATCATTCTAGATCTTTTGCTTTCCAGATGCCTCTGACATAATGGTCCAGCTTGTCATAGGACTATTAAAGAAAGCTCTAAAGAATCAGCAATAATTTATTTCCCACCCATTTTTACAATAACCTTGGTGAAGCAGGAGGGCTCTATGCCAGTGCTCATTTGTTGCCAGTTTATGTCCCCAACTAAGGTTGATGAGGTAGAAGGTATCTGATATCTTTGTAAAGATACAACGCAGCCTTTGGCTGCCTTCAGGTTCTTATATCCATACTTTAATGAGCATATCTCCAATAGCCTTGAGAATACTCAAATGTTCAACACACGTTTTTCTCTCTACTATCTATATATTTTATTGAAATTTTTGGATGCAATGTAGTAATATTAACAATGAAACTTACTGGATTTTTAGTGAATTTTCACCATTGTTTAGTCATTTAATAAGTTAGTTTTTAGCTTTGGTTCTTTTCTTGTCTATCATATTGTTCTTCCTTGACTTTGTTCAAGGGAATTATTTAGTAATTAATCGACAATTTTACTGGTAATCAGAGTTAAACACCAGAGTCATAATTTTCAGCATCCGCTGAGATCGTCTCTCCGTGAATGCTTGTCTCATTAGTTTCAGCTGTCGAATGACACATTTGAGAGAAGTAACTTCAGTGTAGGACTTGCCCCATCAGACTGGCCTGTGTCAGTGTCAGTGGAACTTTTCTATTTAACATTTTTAGTTTTTTGAGATTTTTAGTGGGATTTTATCATTCCCTCTTTCCTTTACCCTCCCTCCAACGCCTTCCATGGCCCACTCAACTTCTTTAACGTTTTCTAGCTGGGTATGGTTGCTTACGCCTTTAGTCCCAGCACTAAGGGAAGCAGAGGCACGGCAACTGCTGTGAGTTTGAAGCCAGCATGGTCTCCAAAGCAAGTCAAGGACATCCAAGGGTATACAGAGAAACCCTGTCTCAGGAGCAACAACAACAATAAGAACAACAACAACAACAAAAGACTCATACTGTTTTCTTTCTTAATTGTTTTTGCATACATATATCCCAATACCTATAGAGTGCAGTCCGTACCCATTATCAATGTAATTTTTCTTTGTAACACACAGAGATCATTAGAGAGAATTACAACCAAGCAAAATGCAGAGTTGAAGAGGCAAGCCCCAGCAAACACATCAACAACAGAACTTCTGCACCTAAGGCTCAGGGATCGTGGCAATGAGGGGGAAGAAAGATTTGCAAGAGACAATGGGGCTTCTTACTAGCTGCTAATTGATTTAGTAGGGCTAAACACACTTTTGAGTGGTGCTACCCCTGAGCAGTTTGCCCTGGGTTGTAGGAGGAAGGTAGCTGAGAAATCCAGAGGGTTCCTCTTCCTCCTCCATGGCCTCTGTTTCAGTTCCTGCCTTCAGGTTCCTGCCTTGCCTTCTCCTGATGACAGACTGTAATCCTGTAAACAAAACAAACTCTTTCCTTGCAGATATTTTTAGTCAGTCTCTTATTCATGGCAACAGACACAGAGAGAGAACCACATGGTGTCTTCTAGCTCAGTATCTTATCTCTTTTTTATTATGGTTTTCATGATTATTCTTAATTGCTACATGATCCTGAAACTGTATTTTTATGAATTTTGAAAACTTAAAAAACAAAACAAACAAGCAAAACACTTTAGCCCTAAAGTATCTTGGCCTTTAGTAATCAGCAGTTTTTGTCTTTTTGTTGTTGTTGTTGTTGTTGTTTTTGTTTTAAGACGAGATTTCTCTGTGTAATAGTCCTGTTGTTATGGAACTTGCTTTGTAGACTAGGCTGACCTCAAACTCACAGAGATCCAGCTGTCTCTGCACCCCCAGTGCTGGGAGTAAAGGTTTGCACCATCACACCTTGGCTTTATTATGCTGTAATTTTAAAAGCTGACTGTTTTCCCATTTCCAGTTCAAGGATGATTCTTTGCTTTTTAGTAGCATAGATAGTAAGAGAGCTGTCTCTTACCGCTCAGATGACAATGTGTGACCAAAAAAGCTTATCTTGTATCCTTTTTATCATTTGAAAAGTGTGGAAAAGAATGGCCCTTGTTTTTCAGGTTCTGTTACTAAGGATGGGAATCTGCCTGAGAGCATCAGAGGGTCCACAGACAGTTGATTTTCTTTGAAGGCCATGCCTTCCATGAAGCCTCTGTTCTTTGTATCTTTCTTTCCTTCTTTCCTTCACTCCCTCCCTCTCTTCTCTCTCCTTCTCTCTCCTTCCTTCCTTCCTTCCTGTCTGTCTTCCTTTCTTTATTTTTGAATGATATTGTTTTCCTTTTATTGGAAATTAATTTTTCATGAAATATATTCTACTAACAATTTCTTCTCCACCAGCTCCTTCTAGATTCTTTCTACTTCTCTATCCACCCAACTCCATGCCCCTCTTTCTCTAAAAAACAAACTTTCAACCAAGCAACAACAAAACAAAATTAAACAAAACAAACAAATAAAATAGTACTTAAAAAAGGAAAACCCATGAAGCACACACACACACACACACACACACACACACACACACACAGTCCATAAAAACACAAAATTACAAGACATAATATACAAGTAAAAAATCAATAAGGAAAGAGTGCCCAGAGAAACATGAGGTGAAACAGGTCTACAAAAGTACTTCTGAGTTCATTTTGTGTTAGCCATTGACTGCTGGACAGAAAGCCTACATGTAAATAGAGAATCCATTGAAGAAAAATTTAAAATTTTCCTTTGCAATTGCATGTCAGTCACAGATAGATGTTAGAGGTAAGAGGATACGTCCATATTCCCCATTCAGCACTGGCTCCCATAAGGCTTGAATCTGTGCAGGCCTTATGCGTGCTGTCACTGTTTCTGTGAGTTCATATGTGAATCAGTCCTGTTGTGTCTGGAAGGCATTGTTTCTTGGGAGTCATCCATTATTTCTGGCTCTTACAATCTTTCCACCACTTCTTCCTCATAGATTTCTGAGCCCTCTGGGGAGAGGCTTGATGAAGACATTCCATTTAGGACTGAGAACTCAGAAGCCTCTCACTCTCTGTACATTGTCCAGTTGTGTGCTGAAGAATAACTTATGAGTCACTTTTTTGGTGATAAAGTTCATAATATCATCTCAGGTCAAAATTTTCAGTGGAATTTGCTCTATTCATTAAGTTGCAATATGAATGGTAGAGTATTATAAAATAGAAATTAAATCATTAATAGTTTTATGTTGCCTCAAATTACAATTATAATGTTTGGGTTACTTTTGAGTTAACATTAATTCATTAAAAATATGTATCCTGTTTTATTTTGCTCACACAAATGTACCTATCAAAAAGTTGAAGTTATGCATGTGGTTCACATTAAATTTCTATTTGACAGTTACTTCAAAATGAAAGTACCCATTAAATCAACTATACTTACAAATATTTCTTTAGGCCTCAGAAGCCTGATTTACATACACGCTACCATTACTGTACTTCTTTCTTTAAGACCTCAATGAGTTCACAGGTACCAAGATTATGAGAGAAGGAAATTTCTCCATATTCCCACTGACCCTGATCAGCAGCTCCATACGTATCATTCTCAGCAGCTTTAACTAAGTCCGTACACCACATGTGAATCTCAGAATACTGAGCCATGAATATATCAGGAAGTCTCCATTCTTCCTCCTGTGCCTTCTCATTAGAAAGAAGCATGGGATACTCCATCAGCAACTAAAGGCCATTTAAATCTCACCACAGCAATTATATTTATTCCCCTTACATTTTATATTAGTAAAAATGAAACATTAAAATTTCTAATTGTGTACTGATTAACAAACAGTGATAAATTAATAACTAAGTAGTGCTTCACACTTTTCTTGAATGCCATTATAAAATTAAATATGATTTGGCTAATGACAAACTCCCTAGTAAAAGTCAAGATAAAGGTACCTGAAAAAGGGATCAGAACAATTAAGCTGGGCGTGGTGGCCCATGCCTTTAATCCCAGCACTCGGGAGGCAGAGGCAGGCGGATCACTGTGAGTTCGAGGCCAGCCTGGTCTACAAAGTGAGTCCAGGACAGCCAAGGCTACAAAGAGAAACCCTGTCTCAAAAAACCAAAAAAAAAAAAAAAAAAAAAAAAAAAAAGGGATCAGTAATATTTAAGAAATTGAATTCTTACTAGTCCAAGCCCTTTGGCTGAGCATTATTTTCATTTAATTCTAATGATATGAAGATAGGTAATAATTTTACAGATGCAGAAACTGGCTTAAAGTCATACAGAAGAAATTGCAACTGACATAGGAACCCAGGTCTCTCCAACACATAAACTCAAATTTTACCATATTCAGCAAAGAACAAAAATAAACCTCAAAGAATTATTTCCCTTTGGTTATCAAGCATGGCTATGCTAACCTGGGTCCAAGTAGTCTTTCAGAATAGAAATATATTAGCTTTATTCTAGCTCATGTAAATGAAGGATAATATTATATTGTTGTATTGCCTTTTTGGCCTTTCAGTTAATAGCAAGATTATCATATTTTTATGCTACTCTTTTAGTTGGGCTTTTTATTGCTGTGATAAAACACCATGACCAAAAGCAACTTGGGGAGGAAAGGGCTCATTTCAGCTCACACCTCTCATGTCCCAGCGCATTACTGAGTGACGTCATGGTAGAAACTTAAGGCAGAAACCTGAAAGCAGGAACAGAAGCAGAGGCCAAGGAGGAGTGCGTTTACTGGCTTGCTCTCCATGGCTTGTTCATCTTTCTCTCTCACACTACCTAGAACCCCACGGATTTCACTGTCTTCAGTGGGCTGAACCCTCCCACTTTACACATTAAACAAGAAAATGTCTCACAGACTGGTCTGATTACAGGTATTTTCCTAACTGAGGCTTGGATTCCTAGATAAATCTAATTTTTGTCAAGTTGGCCAAAAAACCAGTGAGAACAGTTACTAAAACACCGTGTGGAGTAATGGACTGTGTGTACAGACCATTTTCCAATATGACATCTCTCCCAAAGGCTACATCTCTCGCCACCATAGGCAGAGATAAAGAAGACAAAGGAGTTCCAATCACACCTGATTGTCGGGTCCTGCCACAGGGCGTGGCTGGCAGGCCCTGCCCTCTATCTAGGGGCGGGGCTTCTACTCTACCAGAGAGACACTATGAAAACCAGACATTTTGCTTCCACTGTCCCTTTTGCCACCCTCACCCTTGCCCTTTTCCCACCACCCTGCCCTCTCTCCTTCCCTTCCTCCACCCCTAGCACGTGCTCCCCATTCCTGCTCTCCTGTGCTGCTTCCAATAAACCTGCATTTATATACTATAGCTTAATCACCACTAGTTCATTCTGATTATTTAATCAGTTACTGATGGCCAGACTTAAAGCTTACTTCCTTTGAAACAGCCCAGGCCCATCTCCTTCAATAACGCCGACATATATATATATACATATATATACAAAATAAAAAGACGTCAATGTGGGGGGAAAGATTTTTAAGAAGGAGGAGGACTTGACAGAGGTAAGCATGTGTTGAGCACATTACCTCACATACCCCGTCCTACCCGAGCTTCTGGGACTCGATGAGGCCAGGCAGCTGCAAGACGGTCTTCATGATCGCATAGTCCTTTTTTCTTGGCTCTTCGTTCTCTATTAAGCATAGAGAGTGCCGATACCCTGGGTCCCAGGAGGTTTTAATAAGACAGCTGTTTCTTCCTCTTTCCTTTGACTGAACCCTTTTGGATATACTGCCTGAGTTTCTTGGTGCTGCAGTGTTAGCCAATGTCCTGCAAGAATAGCATTTATGTTCGCAGTATCCCTGTGGATTTCACAGGCAAGAAAGTTCTCTCTATCGCTGGCTTTGTAGTCATATTATATGAGATGTCCCTGTAAGCTAGTTAATGTGGTGACTAAAGGGGCCCCAGCAACTCTGCCATGGAGGCACCTTAGCTGTGTTTTAAACATGTGTACAGAAGGGGTTAATATCTACACAGAGAGGAGCAGAGCCTGGGGGGAAAGACACTGCAGGTGTGTGGTTAACAAGGAGCTAATTGGGGAACCAGGCAGGAAGAGAGGCAAGCTCAAAGCTGGTCAGCGGGCTTGTATGGGATTCCAGCAGTTAGCTGGTGCCAGCCCTGGAGGAGTTGAAATAAAGACAAGTTGATCTGGAGGCTGTTTTTGCTGTGATCTTTGCTAGAAACTGCAAATTGGGACTTGACAGCTTTTCTCCCCGCCTGTTGCTTTATTTCAGGTGGTATTGTTTTGAAGGAGCTCAGAGCTGACATTCCGGATTCGCAGTCTTGGAGCCTTCCATCCAGACAGCAGTATGTGTCAACTTTTCAAGGCAGGTTGCTCTTTCTTCTCTTCCTAATGATCTACGGTGACTGAGGCAGTAGAATGTAAAATGAATGTTGGCCCACTCTTCTGGAGACTGAATTTTAATCCCAAATGTGTACCCCGGACATCAGCACTAGGAAGCTATCTTAACGGCTGTGCCTACTGCTTGTCTATCCATAAATAAAACAAGGTGGTCAGCTTATCTCCTAAATCCCTTTAAGCCCAAGCCCTCTTATTTTGTTTCCTTTGTTTGTTTGTTTGTTTTAATTGTGAAGACTGACTAGTAGAAGTCTTTATTGTCCTGTGACTAAGTGCCTAAAAATACCAGAGGTAACATGGAGAATACACAGAGAGTAGTAAATCTGTAACTTTACCATAATCTGCATGGAGAGGCAGGTCTTTCTGGGTATCTTGTATGAGGCCAGAAGGCAGGTGTCAGCCTCACAGGGGTACTTTGTGGTGAGAATCATTATGCCATCACATCATATGAGAGACTTTTCTTATAGAAGCACAACTCACACATCTGCATACCCTGGAAAGGGAGCCCATAGCAGAGCAAAGTGGCAATTTTACCAGTGTTCAGCTTAGTGAGCCATTGGATTGACTAAGAGGAATATAAGTGAGCACTCCCAGGAGGAGTCTGGGAGTCTTAAAAGCAGCTGCATCACTCAAAAGCCCAACCCCAGTGTGGGTGGCTCGTGAAACCTGCCAATCTGGGGCTCTCTTCACAGTTTACAGGCAGGTGGGCAGTCTCTCTGCTGTTCTTCTGATCAGAGTCTCCTCACTCAGGAGTTGTTTAATGCTTCTACATAAAACTGGGGAGGGATCTTCAAAGTCTTTGCAAGTTTCAGCTTTCCCAGACATATAATCACTGTTTGCCTCCCAGACCTTTGAGCCTGCCTCTCCCTCTTTTGAGGGAATGCTTAGATTTGAAGGAAAGTATTAAGCAGCATTCACCCCATTCAGTCCTGGTGATGTTCTTGGAGAGATGGATAAGTTAGGATTGGACTCTTGTGAGTAAGCTTCAGGAGAGTCACAGCAAGAAGGTGTCTGCTATGACCAGAAAGCAAGTCCTTACTAGACACAAAACTGCCTTGCTATTAGACATCCCAGCCTTCACATGTGCCAGAGGGTGACTTCTCCTGCTCATTACATCAACTGTGGGTATTTTATTGTATCTGCTTGAATAGAGGAAGGAAGGGCACTTCTGCCGTGAGTAAGCCTTCACAAGGAGTGAGTGGGCTGTGAAGTGACAGCTTGGACAATTATCTTAGCTTATGGTTTGGAATTGACTATGCTCCTTTTGAGGAGGGAATGCATGCAAGACGCTGGTCAAAATAAAGGACAGATCAGGAAAGGGGCAGCAAAATCAGACTATTTCTCTGTCTCTGTCTCTCTCTGTCTCTCTATCTCTCTCTCTGTCTCTCTCTGTCTCTCTCTGTCTCTGTCTCTCTCTGTCTCTCTGTCTCTCTCTGTCTCTCTCTCTCTCTCTCTCTCTCTCTCTCTCTCTCTCTCTCTCTGTTTTCTATGTAGGTTATGGGGCTTTGAACTCCTGAATCCAACTGCCGAGTTCTGGAATTGCAGAGGTGAGCCTGTCAGGCAGGTTTATGTGGTAATGGAGGCTGAACTTGAACTCCGAGCTTCCCATGTGCTAAGCAAGCCCTGTACCAATTGAGCTACATCCCTGAAGGAAAATCACCCTCAAAGCCAGCTTCTCCTTATCCTGGGAAAACAGATATAGAAATTTTAATGAATCTGGAGATACTTTTTAAATGTATCCTCTCTGTTGTGAAACATATACTATTATAGATTGTGAGCATACCCAAAGCATTATGCTTTAAAGCTTGAGTCTAGCCTGAAAAAGCCCATCATTGAGAGGTGCTTTTGTCCTAAGCATCTTGACCTAAACACCAATCTAATACTCCGAGGAAATAAAAATTTGCATGGAACACTGAGCACTGTGAGACTGCAAACATTGGCAATGTAGAGAAAGCAGACCTCCAAGGACTTGCCTTTGAAGAGAGTGTTCTCCGCCCTGCCCTTCCTGTCCTTACCTGTACTGTGATGTACTGTGATGTGCTGCCCCACTATGCCGAGAAGCCTAGCCTGACTCCAGTCCCTAGGTGAGAAAACCAAGTCTCTACAAACCCAATTCTTTGAAACTGTCAACTCTTAATTTGTCTCTCCATTATTTGGCAGTGATGGAAAAATGACTGCTACATGTATGACCACTTCCCCTGAAAATATCTCTTTTTTTTAAATGATAACAAAGTACACAATTACAAGGGGGCAAGCTCAGAAAAAACATACAAATTTCCACACAGAAGAGAACTTTTGCACTCTGAAATCCTCTGTTCTTACTTTAGTCTAGGCTACACATTGCATTTTCTCTGAGCTAAAATGAATTGGATGAAAAGGAACAAATGAATCAACAATTTGATGTTACAGCCTATTGAATCTCTGTCAGGTTACCTTTAAACACAGAAGCCAAAGATCCTGACCCACACCTGATAATTGCAAATTGTGATTCTCCTGAAGCTGGACACCTGTGAAGCAGAGCACAGGAAGTGAGATGCCCATTCATTTGCACATTTCATTCCTGTTTTTTTTTTCAAATGGCCAACTCACAGAGGTGGACCTATGATACCCTCCCAGGAGGGGTTAGTGCAGTCCTTTTGGCCCCGGGTTCATTTCTAAAGGAGCAGAAGAGACATTGCTGACATGTAATAAGGATCTGACAGCCATGGAACCTCCTCAGACTGTACAGCCACATACGGAAAGTATGTGAAGAGCTGTAATTTTCCTTCCATTACTAGAGTTCTGCAGTGCTTAATAAGAAATAACATCTTTCTACCACAGTGATACGATATGACAGTTTGGAAAGAGGTGGGGGAGAGAGAGTCCCTTTTAAAGCTGGGGTAATGGAATGCAAATTGCAGCCATATGACTTTTATTTTAAAGACCTTGCCTCACTTGTACTGATTTTTCTGAAGAACCAAATCACAATTCTTCAATAATTGGCTAAATCAGAATCTTAATGTCTGATATGTCTTTCTCCATCTACTTGCATTCAAATTTTAACTCAGGAGAAAGAAAGGACATTTTAATGAATCTTAAAATTAAACTCAAACATCAAGTTCTATAGTTTGAAGATGTTTTAGCCATTTTGACAACAGCTGTAGGGGTGCTTAAGTAATTCATTGAGATCTGTGACTTCTTTAGATTAAGCATTGGAAAGTTCAGGTCCTGAGAGAGCACCGACTGGGCATGGTGTGGGCTTCTTAAATCTCAAAGCTCAGCTCCAGCGATATATGTTCTCCCACAAGATCACACCTCCTTCAACAAGGCCACACCTTGTAATCCTTCCCAAACAGTTCCACCACCTCGAGACCAAATACACAAATATATAAGCCCAAGGGGTAATTTTTATCCAAGTCAGCAAAAATACATGTAAACACAGAGATGGGAAAAAGAAGGGAGGGAGAGAAAGACTATATGAGAGCATTTATGATTCTTTCTAAAACAGAATGATAGTTTTTACTAGGATGAAATTTAAAGAACATTCATTTAATTAGCCAAGCCTGTTGTTAAACTTCAAAACCAATGAGCAGCAGACATTTACACAGGTAGAAGAGGAAGCAAAAGGAAAGAGGAAAGTCCACTGGGCACTTCAGGATGCAGAAATAACACAGAATAGAGAGTCCCTCCAGCACACCTTGATCATGCATCAAATCAGAAAGCTGGAAGTGAAAGCACAGGACTGCCTTCTTATTATACTGTAGCCATGAGTGTGCCTTTAGCCTGCTCCTTCTCTCTCTTTTCCTCCCCTGTCTCTATTTCTCTCTTTTTGTAGCTGTTGTCTCGACATGCAAGCCCTCAGCTGCTGCTCCAGTGTAATTCCTGGCTGCCTCCTAACATTCTCCTGCGACGATGGCCATGAACTCACCCTCTTAAACCATAAGATTAAAGACTTTCTTTTATAAGAGCTTTGGACATGGTGTCTCTTCCCAACAATAGAAAAGAAACTAAGACAGTTTTAAAACCTGATGCTACTATCTGAGAAGATTTTAGGCATAAAGTTGCCTAGCCACTGATAGTGATGCATTGGTGACCCTTCGTGATTTAAGTGTTTCTCATTTCAGCCGATGCCCCTACTTCTCAGGTTCGCTTATATACCTGAGTAGAAAAGATTCTAAAAACAGAAATGTCAAGGACAGTGGGAAGACTACATGAGCTTCACTGAGAAAATATGATTTCCAACAAGCCATGGCACAATGTGCAGCTGGATGGTCTGACAGGAGGAAAAGGAGGGAGAACCAGGGCATGCTGAATCAAGAAGGCTGATATTCCAAGAACATCTAGGCTTTTACACACAGTTCATATCCAATCAGTCCCTGCTGTACTCCTAAATAAAGAGAGCACTAAAGAAGCCCTTGATGAAATTCATTCAGACCCTCAAGTGGAGTTGCCTAAACCTTTAAGCTGTGCGTAAGTGGCTTCCTTCCTTCCTTCCTTCCTTCCTTCCTTCCTTCCTTCTTCCCTTCATTCCTTCCTGCCTCTCTCCTCCTCCTCCTCTTCTTCTTTTTCTTGGCCACACATCTCACTTTTTTTTCTCTGTGTAGTCTTGGCTATCCTGGGCTTGCTTTGCAGACCAGGAGAGCCTCAAACTCACAGAGATTTGCCTGCCTCTTCTTGCCTCAGTTCTGGGATTACACTCATGCACAATTCCACTCACTTAACGAATGCTTTTTATTTCCAAGTTTCTCTTTCCAATGAAACCTTGCTACTATGAAGAAAACATTCATTCTGTGAGATCAGACTGCATAATTTCCTAGAACTCCATTGCCACTTCTTGTGGAGAGCCATGTTCCCCCCTATTTCTCTCTAACTCCTACCTCTGCATCTGAGTGTTAGATTTTCCATTTCCCAATATTTCCAAAGCCTTTGTTGTGATATTCTAGTTGATCATGATGTTAGGTATGGACAGGGATGAAGAAGACTGTCAGAAAAAAGCAGCAAGAAAACTTCTATGTACTCATATTTGGGGCTGTGTTCTTCGTACCTTTAAATGTATTTACATTTGTATCTGAAGAAATGGTGTACACTAAATAGTTTTATATAGTAGTTCTGCCAAAACATAAACTATGAAATTAAAACAGAAAGTATCCGTGTGTGTGTGTGTGTGTGTGTGTGTGTGTGTGTGTGTGTGTGTGTGTGTGATAGCTCCATTTTTATCTGTCAACTGTATGTTATAATTTTTAACTTAAAACAAAGTTTTGGGTCTTTCTCATCAAATTGAGTACAGCTGTTTTGTTGTTGTTGTTGCTGTTGTTGGCATATAATGTACAAAAGTAAAGGATTTTGAGTTTTAATTACTTAATCTCCATTTCCTAGTTTTCTATTTTTTGTAGAAGTGATTTTTTTTCTGTATTCTTAAACCAAGCACAGTTGATTGATGAAACATCCTTGAAACACATTGGTATAAGGCTTCTAAAATTAATAGTGTAAGCCAAGCTTACAAACTGTCAAGCTTTGAAGTAGAAATTAGTGTGTCATTCTTTCTGGAGAGAGCAGACACACATTTGACTAACATATTAAAGCAATCTCTCAAGGCAAAATACATCTTTGATATGTGAGGACAAAAAGGAAACAAACATTGTCTTCTCATTTCCCAAGTTCAAACAAATATGTATGCATACTCCCCCCCCCCACACACAATTGGAGGAATATTCTACCAACAAATAATGAAATATTTTAAGAAATCAATGTCTTTGGGGATTATAGGATGGTAAAATTTTAAGTTCTATTTGAAATAAACAGGTAACGGTCAACCCTAAGCCAGGGACCCATGATCTCCCTTGGTTAACAAAGTCACGAGTTTCTCAGATCTCCATGAAAAATGATAGTGGCATATTTGCATATAACCCAACCTATATAGAATAAGTCAGCTTTAGGGAATCTCTAGTCTCAAATAAATGCAAATTCTACTGCTACATGAATGTTTGTTATACTGCACTTTTAGTGCCCAATGGCAAGAAAGGAAAGAGTTATCCTAGTCACTATAGATACGCAGTGCTTTCACATATTTTCTACTTATTGTTGGTTATGTCTTCAGATGTGAAGCCCCAGGATAGGAAAGTTAACTGTTGATACCCATAACCAATGATAGCCAGGGAGAAGAGATCTGAGGAGACCATCTTTACTTCCTTGCGTCCTAAAATTTAAAAAACAATGCAACTAAGGTTTGATGGTGAGCATTGAGAAAGGCCTTCAGAAAATGGAACTAAGAGTATGAATCTAGTAAGAACTTGGAATTGTTTTCTCGTGAAATTTTTCATATCACTAAGGATTCTTACATTGAGGCCTGTAAGATGGTCAGTGGTTAAGAGCAGCAGCTATTCTTTTTTTTTTTTTTTTTTTTTAAGATTTATTTACTTATAAATACAGCATACTGCCTACATGTGTGCCTGGCCACCAGAAGAGGGCATTAGTTCTCATTAGAGATAGTTATGAGCCATCATGTGTTTGCTTGGAATTGAACTCGGGACCTCTGGAAAAGCAGACAGTGCTCTTAACCTCTGAGTCATCTCTCAAGCCCTTACCCGCTGTTCTTACTGAAGATCCAAGTTCAATGCTGAGTGCCCATGTTAGGTGACTCACAACACTTGTGACTCAAGCTATGGGAAATTTGCCACTGTGTGCTGGCCTCTACAGTCAGCTGCCCTCACATGTACACAGTCACAGATACACACAGACACGGGCACTTAATTTTTATTTTAATAAGAACTTCAAATTGAAATATATGGTCTTCATAAACTTTCAACTTATAGAGACAAAACTGTAGACTGCTTAGAACTGTGTAAGGTAGCAGAGAGGACTTTGGATTCTTGATCTGTTTGTTTTAATGAGAGTCTTGCCCTCTCAATCACTGAACCTCTGCAGTCTCAGTTTTCATAGTATCACACTAAGAAAACTCTAAATCCAGATCCTTTGCGTGGATGACTTTGTAAAGCAGATAAGGAAGATGTGGCATTTGGTTAGAGCTGTGTAAGTGGAGATATGTACAGATCATGTTACTTGATTGTATATTTTTAGGATTGACCATTTGGCACTGGAAAACCAATGGTGGATGGTTCCCTGGGTATAGTTCTACCTATGTATGTATGTATCTGTGTTATGTGTTGTTATCAAGTACAATACATCTCTTAGCTTACACCCCTTTAATAAAGTTTAGAAATGCTGTGAGGTAAAAGAATCAAGGATCACTTTCATATATATTTAAAAATATTTTTTTCACACAAAAATTGACTGCTTCGACATTAATGCTTCTTGACATACACATGCAAGTACCACACTTGTCATTATGTTATGTGTCATTCAAACACCTTTAAATAGATAACATGAGAATGTATTGGCAGTAAGTCAATATCTCATAATAACAGTAATGAGTGTCATCTACTGATCCATATATAACAAAGGGAGACACAATGTGCATCATGAAGAGGCATACAATGAGCTTTCCATTTTAGAGTTAGTGAGGAATGTCAGATGCTCTTACAGTCCCTCCTCCAAGGCAGTGTCATGGAGCACAGATTGGACCTCATCTTGCTAACTGGCTGAGTGTGACCTTCATCTTCCATCCTGGTACCTCCACCTCATGAACACTGAGACTGCAGAATTGTACTGTGACACCCAGGTTGTGTGACACTGGAGACCGAAGCCAAGGTGTTGTATTTGGAATCAAGCACTCTGCCATCTGATCCGCATTGCCTGCCTTATACTTATAATTTTGATCCATTGTTGTTGACAATTATAATAACAGCTACACTGGGGAGACTTTAATTATGTGGGAAATTCTTAGTTCTTTGAAAAGTTTAGACATGTACAGTGTGTTTTGATTCTCCTCCTCCTCTGTCTTCTCCTCCTAACTCTTCAACATACCAAGTCCTCCCAACTGCTCTCCCAGTCTCCTACCAAAGAGACATCTTTAATATTTGGTTACATAGTAAGATCAATCAAATATTAAGTTACACTTCACATGATATTTCTCCAGAGAATGAAGAGCATCTAATCAGGGAAGCATAAACACACAGGAAAAGATACAAGTCCATGGAAACTAAGAAAATAGACAAAATAAATTATTAAGAAAATTCATGTCATCTTTTTCAGTAATGATGGCAGTTTTCAAATCAAAGCATTTAGATTCTACTAGCTGTACTTAATATAGTGAGTCAAAAATTGTATTTAAAGATCAACGTTTATAATACACTGACTTTGTAACCTTTGTACCATTAGTATAAATTTATAACAGAGACTTTTAGATGTCAACTAAAAAGTATGTCAGAGTAACAGCTTTTCAAAAGCCTTTTGGTATTAATTGGGGGATAATGATTACAGGTACTAGCCAAAAGTTGCCTCTTGGGATTTTGAAAAATCACAGACTGCTTTCAGTCATCTTCCCAACTCTTTTCTGTAGGACAAGACATGGTTTTCGTATTTATCTAAACGCCATCTACTCATGATTTCACAATTGAAAAGCAAGCTGCTGCATTGTCTATAAGTGATGAAAACTAGATGATTCACATTCTTTGAAACTTTAATCATGGAAGCTAAGAACGACCTCACATTCCTATCCATCTTTTTATTCTTTTATAGCTACCCTGGGTAGGAAATTGTGCCTAAACACTTTTATAGAAGGAGAGGAGTTCACGGTATATCAAACATGACTCAAGCATCAAGGCTTTGGGAAAAGAAAGTTCAAGGCTGGCGTTTCTCTTTGATAAGCTGTAAACTCAGGACACGCTGGTAATGGCAGCTCTAAGTTTTCCCAGGTTTCTTGGGAACCTCTAATGTGTCCAGTGTCATCTTGGCCTTGGTCTTCACATTTTCACTGACTATGCTGTTATCTGGTCAGACTGAAACCTCTAGAAAATTCTAGTATGGTGCATGTACTACTATTCAATACTTCAAAATAGGACAATGTCCCTTTTATCTTATTTTAATACAGCCTATAATTCTGTAATGTTCCTCAGACTGCAACTGTTCACATTTGTGTCTTTATTTCATTCTTTGGAAGTCTATTATACTAACTTGTATTATATTTTTACAGAGGATCATACTGTAAGGCAATGACTACAGAAGCTGGAACCTATGACAAATATACCTCTTCGTGTGGTTTTTATTCATAGTCTTGAAGTCATTAGGCATCTCTAAATCCTAATGCAGGCCTGGTCCCATGATTCTTACTAACCTTTTTAAAGGAAATTTTATCAGCCTCCTGTCATTTGTTATCAAAATATCCCTTAAAATGTAGGATTTTAAAATTAAAGAATTTTCAATAATAATTTATGTCTACCACACCCATTGAAGGTCTGTTTTACAAAAAGGCAATTCAATTAATTTACAAAGAGATGCTTCAAATTAAAAATGGCATTGTGTAACCTAAAGAAGATAAGAAACAAAAGATCCACAGAAGATGCTTAAATCTCACCCAGAAGGTGACAAAAGACAGAGGTGAGGTTAAATAGAGGGAACAAGGTAGAAGAGGAAGTGCAGAGTTGTGAGTGTGGAGATGAGACCTGAGGAGAGCAGGGCCATGAGGACAGAAGGCCTATAAAGAAAAGAGGAAGTGTGTGCAGAGGCATCTCTGTGACAAGCTGGAGACCTAAGTCAGGGTTATGCTCCTGGGAGGATATGAGGGGAACACTAGCAGAGACTCATTGTAGCAGAGGCCATAGAGACTGAAGAGGATACCCTCTAACTAGACAAGTCTCCTAGTAGAGGGAGGGGAATACCAACCCACCCACAAAACCTTTTACCTCAAATTTGCTTTGCCTACAAAATATGCAGGAATAAAGGTAGAGAAGATAAAACAGTGATTGAGGAAATGTCCAACCAATGCCTGGCCTAACCCGAGACCCACCTCATGGGAGGAATCCAACCCCTGACACTGTTAATGATATTCTGCCATACTTGCAGACAGGAGCTTAGCGAAGTTGTCCTTTGAGAGGCTTCCCCCCAAAAGTGCTTCAAAACAGATGCTGAGACTCATAGTCAAACACTGGATGGTACATAGGGAGTCTTGTAGGAAAGTGTGAAGAAGGAAAAAGGACCTGGATGTGACAGGGTCTCAAAAGAAGACTAATAAAGCCAACTAACCAGGGACCAGAATGGCTTACTGAGACTGAAGCACCAACAAAGGACCATGCCTGGACTGTGCGTAAGACCCTACAAAGATGTAGCTGATGGGCAGTTCAGGCTTCATATGGGTCTTCTAGTAAGAGGAATGGTAGTTCTCCCTGACATGGAATCTGTTGTCAGCTTTTTGATTACTTCTTCCTGGCTGGACTGCCTTACTAGGCCACAGGGGAAGAGGACACACTCAGTCCAGATGTGACTTGATGAGCTGGGGCTTCATCTTTTATGAGGAATATAGGACGGGGAGGAGAGAGAGGAAAGGAGGCTGGGACCTGGAGGTCAGGAAGGCTGTGGCTAAGACTAGGATGTAGAGTGAATACATTTTTAAAAAAGAAAATGAATGACATTGGAGAAAATAAAGTTGAAGACCTCTTATCAGCAAGTGGGAAGCTCTCCCTAAGGTCTCATAGCAAGTTGGGTAGATAAGATTCAAGACTGTAGCTTTGTGAAAAATGTTGGCATATATGATGGGAAAATAGCTTTTCAAAGGTGAGACAGTCACCTTTGTTATAGCTTATCCCTTGCTTTCTGTGGTGTCTTTTTGGGTAATGGAAAAAAATTAATTGAAGGTAAAAAAAATCAGAATATTGCATGTATTAAAAATATGTGTCCAGAGCTTCTATGTACTTCCCTCCCCAAGGAAAAATATTAGTGCATCCAGTTGTCTTTTGATAAGCATGGATTGGTACATTTTTATATCACAAAAGATGGAGTCATATCTGTTATAGAAATCTCAGTATTTTAAACACAGTCTCATCGAAGCAAGGTGGACATTCAAATGTGTTATTGATTATAACAAGAGAATTACTTGATAGTTATAGGAGTGGGTTTTACTCTTGACGGTATTTTCCAGAGTGAAGAGAAAATAAGAATGACACTAAATACAGGACAATGTAGAACAGTCACAAGAGGAAAGAGGTGATGAGAACCCATCTACAGAGAAACAGTAACATGTTAGATGCAGTGGAGAGAACATAGGGCAAGGGTTTGACTCCAGCCCAAAACAGTCCTGCTGGACACATGCTGAACTCTAAAGTTGACTTTTTCTCTCTTCTCTTCCTTCTTTCTTTCTTTCTTTCTTTCTTTCTTTCTTTCTTTCTTTCCTTCCTTCCTTCCTTCCTTCTTTCTCTTATTCTCCTTCCATCCCTCTCTCCCTTCTTTCTTTTTCTTTTTCCTATTTATTTCCAAACAGGTTCTAGCTCTGCAGTCCAGCCTGGCTTTCGGTTAGGCCAGTCCTCCCAACTTGGTCAGCTGAGTGCTGGTCTTGAATGTAGAAGTAGCCTTCATGGCCATTGCCGAAGTCAGTGTCATGTTCCCTTTCCACGTCTCTATTCCCAAAAGCTTAATAGAAACTTAGAGTGGGGATCTGCTGTTCTCATCGGGGTGTTGGTGTGAACAGGAGAAAATGGAAGGTGCAGAAGCCACCGTGGATGTCTTCTGAAAATATATACCTTCTTCATAAATAGCAGAATGCTGTGCTACACGTGAGATTTATTTCAATGTAAAAATTATAAGCAAATTAAAGGGAAGCTCAGGACAAACACAAGAAGAAGGTAAGCAGGGGACAGCACCTCCTTCTTCCTTTTGCCCCTATCAAACGAGAACACAAGACCTGTGCCTGCATTTGTCTTTTTGCACTGTCTTTTAAAAATGTTGGAACTGAGCCATCTAACTGTACAGGGTGAGAAGAACACCATACCAGCATGCAAGTCTGTATGCTCAGCTCAGAGTTTTACAGTGTGTTTGAGCTATCCCCTGCCCAGATACCTGGCGTTCCCACCGAAAAGAAAGACAGTTTTCTTAACAGTTAACTAATTTCACTAGAGCAAATGAATGGAAAATGAAAAAAGTAATAGAGACAGAAAATAACCGAAGAGGTTATCCAGTCTCAAAGCTGAGCAAATAAGCAATAAGAATAGCTTTAATTTAATAAGGAGAAGGAGCTTTTCTGTGCATGCTGCCGACACAGTGGTTTAATGTCGAGAAAGAAATATACTTTGTTGGCCTCCCTTAAAGGTAACTTGTCACTTGTTTTATTTTTCACTTCTTCAAAGGGTCTCTTTTCAGTATCATCTTTAGCATCAACAGATTTGATGTTTAAAATAGAGGTCAGTGAATGAAGTTCTTTCTTTGAAAACATACTTTTATTCTTTTGCGAAACCTAAAATTTATAAAGACTAGGGCTTAAGAAACCTAAACCCAGGTGTAGAGGCAAAGATTTACAAAGAAAATGTATACTTCTTACACAAGGAACTAATTTAATAAGCAGCCTTTCCCTGTTAGCTTGTGATTAAACCAAATTGCCAGCCTAAACTTTTCTGTACAGAATTTCAAATGTCAACACATTATATTGTGATTCCTCTTAATTTCTCACAAAGAAAATGCAAAATGAATTCATTATGCTGGAGTAAGTGGAAAAAATGATGAGTTTCTCCAGAGAGTATGCAACAGGGAGAGATTGGGCACGATGATTACATTGAGATATTTGAATAGCTGGCCATTAGCGGGAGCTTCTCCATTACTCTGCTGATAATTATGTCTCTTCCGCTATGACTTCCCAGTGGACTAATAGAATGTTCCCAGCGCAGGAGATAATGAAAAATACCATTCAGGTGGTACGTTCATGCCAGCAGTAGAATGCAGTATTTCTTTCTTTCCTGGCTTTTGCTTCGCCTCAGCCCTATGAGGTGCACTACCTGCATCACACCACTGTGAACACCCACAGCTACCTGGTACATGTTCATCTCTGTCTGTTCTGCACTGCGTACAGGAAGAAAAAATGTTTCTCAAAAATGGAGAAGGCAATAGAATATCACTCTTCCGACGCAATTATCTTGTGTGTGTAGAGAGCCCGTTGTTTTGCCAACTACATTTTTGCTAGCTATTATGGGACTGACTTTTAAAACCCACTTTAGTTCACAGTGAAGGCAGTGGGTATGGTCTTAAAGAATATATTTCCATTGTAAAAAGCAAAAAAGGACTGCATTTTTTTTTCTGGTTAACCTTTCACTTGAAAGATACATTTCACAGGAGAAAATCAAGGGAAATTGAGCAAACAATAAGGCAGGGAAAGAAGGACATATTTATACTAACATTCCTCTCCCCTTTTCATCAATATCTTTTCTCTTTTGGTTTTCCTATCTGAACCTTCCATAAAACGTCTCTTATGCTACTGCCACGTCATCATACTGTAGCATTTTTATTGCTGTTTTATTTTCAGTTTGGGGCAATCTTGCCGGCTTCAATGTGTGATTGAAAACATATTAATTTTACAAAAAAAAACCCCTCAATTTAAACCCCCATCTTTGACTGTCTCAAAGTATCTTATTAAGTGGTTTATCCTTATTTGTGAGGTGCATTTCAAGAAGGAAAAGCTGACTAAAGAACTTACATCTGCGTCCTCTGGGGTGCATTGGCTCTTTTCCCTGGGGGCTAAACAGGGGCTGCTCAGTGGAGAACAGAACCAAAGAACAGCTGACTCGATGAACTAGGACTTCATGTCTTCCTACAGAAATTGTATTTCCACTTAGAATCAGAAAGGTTTGCTTCATAATAGCTGTATGTTCAGGTTAAACTATTTCCTGAGAGGCTGTGATGCTGCAATGTGTACCAACAAGTATCTGGGCCTCAGACCATGGAGAGTAGATGTGAATGTTAAGACACTATGAGGAGTCTCCCTAATATTCAGTTAATGACGCCACAGGCAAAGGTCTGGCACATACAGTCAATGGCAATGGTGATCAACAAGAAAATGAATCACTTCTGCCACCGAGGTTTTATTTATTTATTTACTTTTCAGTTAAATGCTTTCTTTTATTATGGTTTCATTGGTCATAGTGTTTCTTTTTTTAAATAAACATTTATATAATTACACATATATACAATAATCTACCTGCAGCAAGAAGAATAAAGAGACAATCAGGAAGAATATAAATGTTACATACATAGTGTTTTGGCTATTTGTATTTGGCAACCTTAAAGAAAACATCTTTTCTGTCTTGGCGCATCTAAAATTCTGAATGTAAATCAATAACTATCATATCTCATCATTATCAACTTAAAACATCTATCTAGACCTAGAAACACCTTATCCCCTAAAAAACTAAGCTTCATTGTAAAATTAAACTATCTGGTCTTCAATTCCATCAGAGACTTGAGAAAGAATAAAATTAATTACTGAGGAAGTTTTAATTGATTATTATCTTCTTAAAAAGCTAGTCTCAAACAAAAACTAAGATCAATTTTACTTAGTAATTTGCCTGTTTTACCAATAAGGAACAGTAGCCTAATGTAATATGAACACTGTCTTTTTTAAATTACTAATTGATTGCTTATAATAAAATGCCTACCCTCCAACGTAATTTAATACTTACTAATTTATAATTTAAAGGTCTTCATACTTGTCACTAAGCTAACCCACATTTAAAATTAGCATAAGCATATAGTATGTACTTTATGTGGTTTAATGTTTGTAAATACTTGACTAATGGCAGACATAAATTACTTTTATATTCAATACACAATAAAAGGGTGTGTTTGGTCTGACTGCTTCCCCATGTCCTCTGCCATCTACCTGCCGTAGTGTTTGCCTGGACATAGTCCTGGTGCTAATGGAATTCCTGTGGGTTTTGGCTTCATTGAGACCTCCTCCTCTACTGCCCACAAGGCAATTTTCCTTCTCTTTCCTAATCTTTTTCTTAAATACTCAAACTTTTTTCATTATGTATTGAGACAGGAAATTCCTCAGGACCATGGTATCAACTACTTGATCCTATTTATTGTTTTTAATGATTTTTCTCCTTGCATTTTTACTTTTCTTGTTCACCTTTTATTCTAATCTATTTTTATTTTACTTTGTATTTTATTATTTCATTTGATTTCATTATTCTCACTATATCTCTCCTGAATCTCATCAGCATGCTGATTATTTTCTTTTTTATTTATATTTTTATTAAATTAAATTATTCAGATTACAACTAAATTGTTATCACATCACTGTATCCTCCAGTTTTTCCCTCCCTCCCACTTTTACCGTATTTCCCTCTCCTAGGGGACCTCCTCCCCCACTATATGGTCATAGGCTATCAAATATCATCTTGGTAGCCTGCTTATTCTTTCTTTGAGTGCCACCAAGCCTCCCCACCAACGTGAAGTGGTCAAATATGGGGCACCAGAGTTCATGTCATGTCAGTCTCCACTCTCCACATGACTGTGGAGAATGTCCTGTCCATTGGCTAGATCAGAGTAGGGGTTCGATGTTTACTACTTGTATTATCCTTTGTTAGTGCAATAGTTTGAGCAGACACCCCTGGGCCCTGATCCACCCATCATGATGTTCTTCTTGTAGGTTTATAGGACCCTCTGAATCCTTCTATTTCCCCATATCTTATATTTCTCTTACATAGAGTTCCAGGGGGATGTCCTCACATCTATCCCAATCTCCTGGTAAGTGAAGACTTTCATGGGACATGCCTTTTGGGTTAGTGTGGCTGACTCTGGCAGTTTCTTTGTTGTCCCAGGTAGAGGTTCTGGCTCTGCAGTCCCCAATTCTTTCCAGGGAGCTTATGTTTTTATTTAACCTCAGTTTTCATAGAGATCTTAACTTTTTTTTTTAGAATATTAGTAATGGCTTTTTATCTCTATACATATTTGTGAATCTCTATATGTTTATATATAACATCTACATACACGTATATACGCACATAAATACACAAATGTGTGTGTGTGCATTCACACAGATACTTTTCCAACATTTTGGATAAAAGTTTCATGTTAATTTCAACATTAGCTGCCTTATTAGATTTCTTGTCTCATTTCTGATATCACTCTTAATGTGGCCAGTTTAGACATTTATGTTTCTGTCTGTCTCTCTGTCTCCTCTCTCTCTCTCTCTCTCTCTCTCTCTCTCTCTCTCTCTCTCTCTCTCTCTCTCTCTCTCTCTCTCGTTAGAGTCTCCCACCTTGGGCATCTTGTAATCCCATGTGTAGCCATGAATGACCTTGGACTGCCAATCCTCCTCCTGTTACCTCCCAAATCCAGTGTGTCACTATGGCCTGCTTAAGTAGAATTGGAGATTGAATTCAGGCTTTGTAAGTGCTGAAGAACATTCTGTCAACTAAGCTATACCTCCAGAACTGGGTCTGTTCTAAATGTTTAGACCAGGGCTCTGCTCCATCTCAGTTTTCCCTGTGGGATGGACATCCACGCAATTTGTACTGTGACTGAACACAGAAGAATAGGGTTCTGGAGTAGGTCTACCCAGAGTGTATCCAAAAGCTACAGCTTCCCATTTAAAACATGCAAAAATTGCATTTTGCATATGAGATTTATGTCTTCAATTATCTGTTCCACATCATCTCAAAAGAATACACTTGAAGAAGCTTGCCCCATTCTCCCATCCTCACTCCCTTCTCAGTATACATGACTCCTGGGCACAGTGTCTTCAAATCAAATTCTGTTTTCTAGAAAGAATAAACTGAGGCATTCTTCTTAAAGTGAATGCCAAACAGCACTTCACAGCAGTATGCAGCAGGGTGGCATACAAACACCACATTCAGAAAAAGCTGAGATTCAGTGAGGTTTCATTTGCTAGGTAGTTTAAGTTAGAAAGAGCACAGCACCTCATATGTTTCTCCTGACAAATTTTTCACCTTACCAGTAGGTGCAAGAGTTATCATGAAAAAATGTTCTAAAATTATGGCTTGTAAAATATTTCTTTTACCTAGATATACAGTTGAAGATATAAAAGTATCTTGTAGAATAGCGGAACATTGAAAAACAGTAATGTATTCTTAAAACTTCAAGAAAAGGGTGATTTAATATCAGGAAGGACAATTACAACATTTAGTTCTGCTTTAAAATACAGGTCAGTATTTTTCTTATAAGCCTTTAATCATATATATTATTAATTACCATAATTTTGGTGACATAGAAGTGTTAGAGGAATGATTCAAGATATGTTTAGTACAAAAATATCAAGAACAAATAGTCACTTTTTGAGAAGTAATATCCATAGAAAGAGCCATATAGCGTGTGCATCTGTCAAAATTTGAGCATTTTTCTCCTTAGATATGGTGTCTATGACATAGATTTTGTGCTAAGTTTTCTACAATATTGATAAAAATTAGTCAATATTTTTAAAATCATACATAAAATATAGAAAACTTTAATGTTCTATAATTCATAAAAATTGGAACACTACGTAGATTGTGTTTACAGGCATGCACACACACACACACACACACACAGAGAGAGAGAGAGAGAGAGAGAGAGAGAGAGAGAAAGAGAACTGCAAGCAAACAAATAAATATAGGGGACTTTTATGACTTGTCTGTTGAATTCTAAAATATACACGTGGAAGAAATGCTATCTTTAAATGAACCTTTTCAGGAAAAAAAAAAAAGAAAATGGTCACCTCCTCATTTTCTGATGTCAACCCAGTCTTACATCCATGACAAGATAATTATAAGAAAAATACAGAGCCTATACCAACATATTTTTCATAAATATCTGAATATTTAGCGATATAGCGATATAGCGATATAGACAAGACCATAGGTATTGTCATAAGAATGCAAAATTGGTTTGACGGTTTGAACACTGAAGAGTATAATAAAAGATATGAACAAAATAATATCACTGTGCCAATATGTACAGAAATGTTACCTGGCCAAGTTTACCACACACTTGCAATGCAATTTCTGAATAAACTAATACGTCAAACTAATTCAACAGTCTGACCAAGCAGTTTCAAATAACTATACTTAGCATCAATAATAATGATGAAAATATATTTCTTCCAATTTAGGAAAGAAAAAGTTAGGTCTGATGGTACCTCTACCTACAATTGTAGCGAAGGGGAAAAAAAATAAGATGGGGAAGGAACAAGTACATGTATGAGGGACAAAGCAATCTTCCAACAGAAGTGAAATGTTTATTTAAATTGAAAAGACTAAGGATGCTACCACTCTAGTGTGGTTTCAGAAGAAAGTGACTATTTTTTTAATTAGCTGCTTTCTTATACATCAATAAAAATACCTAGAAATAATTTAAAACCTACCTAATCAAAAGGAGAATTTTGTCCTGCTACCTTTGCAATACTCAATATATTTATATTTTTTTCTCTTTTGTTTGATTGTTTTTTATTTTATAGAGCTGATTTATATATTCAGAAATCTAAACTAAAGCCCTGTACAAGCAAAAATGAACAAAAAAATGTTAAAACAAAATAAAACATGGAGATGTAAATAAATTGTAAGGAGGAGAGAATAAACAGGAAAAAGACCAGACATGAAGAAAGTATGTGACCAATTTAATTATTTATTACAAGATGGCACTAGAAAAACAAAAAATTTAACTTACTACAGAATGGATAAGTAAATATTTGCATAATCACATGATGCACAATCACAGTAATATGTGTATATACCTATATATGCAAAAATAGTGGAAGAATCTCAAGCTATTAGTCTGAAGTGAGACAAAGGTAATTTTACAGTAGCGATACCAAGCCAATTACATCATGCAGGTGATCAGCGCCAACACCAACAATGGTATCCCAGATAGTTTGCACTCATTGACACTCTAAGACGGACATGGTAGTTTAGAGCCTCTAAATCTACAAATCTACACTAATCATGAGAAGCTAATACAAATTATACATCTCAATTGTGATATCACAGTAAAAGATACCTATGAAGTTATCTTCACACCAGCAACGTCTTGAAATGGAATAAAACAATCACAGGTAAGTACAAACCAAGCAGGCTGGTGATACCATTTCATGTAACATGATATCTTGGATGTACCTCCAGATTAGCCAATGGATGTTCAGTGCATAGGAAGGCCTCTGAATTCACCTTTATTGCTCATACCTGAATGTGTTTCATGCTGATGGAGGTGTTGGTGTTAAGGGAATGTGCAAGCTCTAAATGTTTCCTAAAAGTAAGGACAAATAAAAAGACATGAGCGTGAATACACATGATGTAGAGTAAATTTATATTACGTTCCAAAGCAGACAACACTAATTTATTATTGTATTTATTAAAATATAGATTGTTATATAGTATACTCCCCACCTCCTCACTCATGAAAATCCACGTCCTTTCTTATTAATTTATAAAGAAAGGAAAAATCCAGTTAGCAATTGTCTCTTGAGAAGAGTGTAGCTTGACCTCGGGCAAGAAATTCCTGGAATGAGAACAATGTCCTCTGTCTTCATAGGGTGAGGGTGCAGGGATGAGATCATTTTAACAAAGCTCATTGAACTGCGCTCTTCAGTTCTCTGAATTTAAATAGTATGTAAAGAAAAGTTACAGAGATGAAATAATGAAGCATTCAGAAGCCTACCTCTATTCTGCCTCATCTTTCTGATTTAGTTGTCCTCCATCCGCAATGAGAACAGGCATTCTTTGCAGCTCTTTGCCTTGTGAGATCTTTGAACAAAAGCCATTCGGGAAGTACAAAGGCTCATTGTGACTGTGCCAGTGACTCACGCCAATTGAACTTTTAAATAGGGAACTGCTCCACAAAATCTCACCTGCCTTTGTTTCTTGATCTGAATACATGCAGACATTCTTTCTCTTCTATTTTAAATTCCAGAGAAAGGACACAGCTCTTCTTGTAGTGTAGATGAAAAGTTTAGTTTTTCTCTCATTCCCTAACTCATGTCTTCCCCCAAGTTGTATTCTTTATTCATCATTATTTGTTTTCATGTGCTTTATTTGTACCTCGGATGTTCTCAGAGTTCATGGTCCTTTGTTCATAAGAAACTCCCTTTCTTCTCTACTCCAAGCCTCTTAACATTCACACAGTGGATGAATGCTCATATTGTTTAGGTTTCTGTCTCTGTAAATATAAAGCTCTGTATATTTATTTACTTGAGTTTAAAAGATAAGAAATGAAAGAAGAAGGAAATGTGGAAACTACAAGGGATCATGAAGAAAGAAGAGTTGGCAAGACATTGAGTGTCAAGAAAATGATTGGTATCCCAGGAGAGGTACAATAGATTATTAGTCTGTTAGCTACATCACTAACACTATTAACCATCCTTTTATTTCTGTTGGACTGAACCCCACTTGTAGACATAATGACATATCCACCTAGGTTTACGGTAAGAGAATAGAGACAGGAATCCTGATAGACTTTCAATGAACTCCACTCTTTCTTTCCATTCTGCTTTTTATCTCCCTTAATTTCTCCAAATGCATTTTAAAAGTAGGATAAAGAATTTGAATACACAAAATATCCTGTAGCATCTGTATTTGTAAGCCTCAGAACTATGCTATGAATACAGAAAGAATATCTTCTTACCAAGGATCAGTATATAATAACTGTAAAAATCAAATATACTGAAAATAATGTTTCCCTTTACTGATACCAAGTATATATATATATATATATATATATATATATATATATATATATATATATATATATATATATATATATATATATATAATCTCAATAACAAGGCATCACCAAGAAGGACTTTATATATAATTTTCTGGATAGTGCAGAAGGCCATTTAATAAGCAGGTTTAGTTAATGTAATATAAAGCAACTCTTCATTTTTTCATGAAGACTTACTGAGCATGCAAAGTTTTTACTCTTGTGTCTCTAAATGATATTGGGTCCTCTAGTGGACTAGAACCTTCAATATTGTAGTGATGGCCACTGGGGAACAGGAATGGTGAAAAAAAAAGAGAAGACTGTAAAAGAGATGTAGGAGTTACCAGCAGCAAGAATACCCTGGATAAGAAAGAAGTCACTCAACATACTAAGGGAAATGAATAAGCCTAAAAGTGCAAACAAGGTTGGATCAAGTAAATCCAGCAAAAAAAGCAGCAGTGAATAACACAGATACGAAGATCCAACATTAATAAATAGAACCTCACAAAACTGAAAATCTTCTGTAAGACAAAGGCATAATAAAACACAATGAGAGTCTACATAATAGGAAAATAATTTTACCATCTCCACCTTTGGTCTAATGCTAATGTCCAAAATAAATAAATAACTCAAGAAACTAGACATCAACAAACCAAATAATCTAATTAATAAATATAGGAGAGACGTAAACAGAAAATTTACAACAGAGAAATCTCAAATGGCTGAAAAAAACTTAAAGAACTGTTCAACAACCTTAACCATCAGGGAAGTACAAATTAAAATAACTCTGAATGGCTAAGATAAAAAACTCAATTGACAGCACATGCTGGCAAAGATGTGGACCAAGAGGTACACTCCCCCACTGCTCGTAGGAGTGCAATTTTGTACAGATACTTTGGAAATCATTTGGTGGTTTTTCAGAAATTTGACAATAGATTTATCTCAAGACTCAGATCTACCACTACTGGGCATATGCCCAACGGATGCTCTATCCTACCACAAAGACAGTTGCTCAATTATGTTCATAGCAGCATTATTCATACTGGAAACTGGAAACAACCTAAGTGTCTCTCAATTAAAGAATAGATAAAGAGAATGTGCTTAAAAATTAGTGTATTGAAATTGTCAGGCAAATGGATGGAATCAGAAGAAAGTCATTCTGAGTGAGGTAAGACAAACACAGAAAGATAAACATGATATGTGCTCACTTAAAAGTGGATATTAGCTGTTAAGTAAAAGATAATTATGCTACAATCAGCAGTGTGGCTGCCTGTAATCCCAGCACTCAGGAGGCAGAGGCAGGCAGATCTCTGTGAGTTCAAGGCCAGCCTGGTCTACAAAGCAATCCTGGACAGCCAGGACTACACAGAGAAACCCTGTCTCAAAACAAAACAAACAAACAAAACAAAACACACACAAAAAAACAAAAAACAAAACCAAACACAAAACAGAAAAAAGCTACAATCCAGAGATCCAGAGAGACTAGGTAATAAGGAAGCCTTAAGAGAGAATGCATGAATTTCCCTGGACAGGAAAACCAGAATAGATATCACAGGTGGGCAGGTAGAGCCAGGGCCAGGTGAGGTAACTTAGAGGGAAGATGGAGGAAGAGAATACTGGGAAAGACAACTGAAACTGAGGGCCATTTGGGGGGGGGGTAAGGTAGAAATCTAGTGCAGTGGAAACTCCCTGGTATCTATGATGGTGAATCTAGCGAAGACTCCTAGTAAGGAGAGATACACAGCCTGAACCGGCATCTCCAATAACCAGGCAAGACATTCTGTGGAGGAATTGTGACATGAAACCAGTCTCAAAACACTTAACATATAATTTGTCCTCATTAAAAATTGTGTTGGGGTAAAGGTGGTGCAGAAATGAAGGGAGTGGTCAACCAGTGACCAGTCACTATTGAGATTCATGCCAGGAGATTGAGGCCCCCCCTGACACTGCCTGGAGGCCTAGGTAGCCTTGTCACCTAGAATAGAAACACGATTCCTCCCCCTCCCCCACCTCAAACAAGTCAATGAAATGATTCCTAATGATACTCTATTATGTTCACAGATTGGTGCCTAGCCTAATTGTCATCAGAGAGCCTTCATCCAGCAACTGATGGAGGCAGATGCAGAGACCCTCAGGTAAACATTAGACAGAACTTGGGGGATTCCTGCTGAAGAAGGGGAGTAAGGATTGTAGGAGACACAAAAGCAAGGATGTCACAAGAAAATTGCAGAATCAACTACCTGGGGCCCACAGGAGCTCAGAGAAGACTGAAGCAACAATCAGAGAGCCTCCATGGATTTGATTTAAGCCCTTTTCACATGTTTAGGCTCTGAGGCTTGGTTTTCTCCTGGGTCCTAACTGTGAGAGCTGGTGCCGTCTCTGACTCTTTTGCCTGCTGCGGGAACCTTTTTCCTTTCACTGGGTTGCCTTGTTGTTGTTGTTGGTTTTGTTTTTGTTTGGTTTTGCTTTTTGTTTTTCAAGACATGGTTTCTCTGTGTAGCCTTGGCTGTCCTGGACTTGCTTTGTAGACCAGGCTGGCCTTGAACTCACAATAATATGCATGCCTCTGCCTCTCTGAGTACTGGGATTAAAGGCATGTGCCACCATATCAGGCTGAGGTGCCTATGCAGCTTAGTATGCCATGTTTGGTTGCAATTCCTGGGATGGATGCCCTTTTCTGAAAGGATATGGAGGAAGGGATGGCTTGTGTCAAGGGAGGAATTGGGAGGAGAAGACATATTGGAAACTATGTTCAAGATATAACATATGAGAGAGAAAAAAATATAACAAAAGAACTAAATAAACTAACACTGAATGTGAGCTTGGGACCACTGCAGCATGTGCCGGACCAGATGGACTGTGGATTGGTGACAATGGTCTAGTCAAGTGTCTCCAGCCCATCACTTATGTGAAAGAGATAGAACCACTATGCCAAGTTATAGATGGGGTTAGAACAGAAGGAGACCAAATATTGAAGACTCCCAGGAGAATGGTAAAAGCCCAATGCAGTACCCGAGATACTCAGGGCAATAAAGATGGGCTTCTGCTATTTTAACCAAACATAAATACAAACAAGAACATCAAATCCTAAGCATATTACTGAAACCTTCAGTGAATCCACTAAGCCTTAGCTGAATCAAATATAGACAAAGTATGAATAAATGCAAAATAGAGAGGGTGTGGAGACAGCTTAACAATTAACAGCAGTTGCTGCTCTTGCCCAGGACAATTCTTGATTCCAGCACCCATATGACAACAGCCATTCATAATTCCATTTCCAAAAGATCCAATACTCTCTTCTAGTTTCCACAGGCATGAAGAATGCACAAGGTATAATTATATACAAGTAAACAGACACACAGAGACATAAAGCAAAAAAAAAAATTCTTACCAATGTTCAAGTCTTAAAAATCTAAAACAAACTCTTTTAAAGATATCTGTTAATATCTACTTATGCAGATAAATAAAATAAGTGATACTTAGATTAAAAGAAGACATTGTGACAAGATGAGGAAGAAACATTAAGATAGAGATAGAAAGAGACAGAGACAGAGACAGGGAGAGGTATGAAGAAAGGGTAAAAACAATACAAACAGAACAGAGGCTTCATTACAGACTTAAACCTTTAGAAAGACAAGGTTATATATCACTAATCTTAGTAAATGAGTTTTGACTTAAGAAAAAGGAAAGGGAGATGCTCAAATAATCCAGCAATATTCAAGCCATTTTTATAGATGAAGAGACAAGCCGCAAGAAGTTAAATAGAAGTGCGGTGTTCTAGCAAATAGTCAAGTTCTGAGTTTACTGAAGATGAACTGACTAAAACTGTCATTTTGATGGCAGAAAAGGGAAGAGTCAGAGGTTAGGAGCACTTAATGCTCTTCTGGTGAACCCAGGTTCTGTCTTCAGCACCATGCTGTGCAGCTCACAACTGTCTGTAACTCCAGCACTGGTGCATTCAAGGCCTCCGATTCCCTTGAAAACTGTACTGATCTGCATGTACAAGCACACAGACATATACATAAATAATATAAAGCTCTTTCTTTTGTCTTTCCTCTCTTGAAATCCTCCCAGATACACCTTCATTCCCCCCACCCCTTTTTTTTTTTCCCGGAACTTCATGGTCCCGGTTTTCCATTTGTTTTTATTACATGCATATGTCCTGGCTAGTTAGTTTGATGTCAACTTTGCACAAGCTATCATCCTCTAAGAGGAGGAAACTTCAGTTGATAAAAATGCATGCAGAAGATCAGGCTGTAGGGTATTTCTTAGTGATTGATGCAGGAGGACCCAGCACACTGTGCATGGGCCACGCCTCAGCACTAGTGCTTGGTTCTACAAGCAGGCTAGGCAAGCCATGCAAGCTAGGTAGCAGCAGACTTCTGCCCTGTTTGAGGACCTGCCGTGATGGACTACCACATGGAATTGTAAGCCAAATAAACGCTTGTTTCCCCAGTTTGCCTTAGGTCATAGTGTTTACCTCAGATGTAGAAACCCTGGCTATAAATTTTTATACACACACACACACACACACACACACACACACACACACACACACTGCATGCACTATGTGTATATGTTATATGTGTGTATATATATTTCTACATATTCCTAAATATAACCGTTTTAGTCTGCATCATGTTGTAGGTATGTATGTTTGGTTTTAGATAATCAGTGTGTGAAATACTGTTCCTTTGACTCTTTTTTTTTTAAATTTTAAAATTTATTTATTTATTCACTTTACATCCCAATTGTAGCTTTCTCTCTCCTCCCAGTCCTACTCTCCCTCCCTATTCCCCTATCCTCCTACTCCTCAGAAAAGGGGAACCCACCCCCCACCAACCCACCTTAGCACATCAAGTCACATTAAGACAGACCACATCATCTCCCACGATGGCCTGGCAAGGTAGTTCCATGACGGGGAAGTGATCAAAAAGCTGGCAACAGAATCTATGTCAGAGACAGCCCCAACTCCCTTTACTAGGAGACCCACATGAAGACCAACCTTCCCATCAGGTATATATCTGTGTGAGGCTTAGGTCCACTTTATGCATGGTCTTTGGATGGTGCTTTAGCCTCCACAAGCCCCAGTTTAGTTGGCTCTGTTGGTCTTCTTGTGGACCTTCTATCCATCCCCTTTGGGTCCTTCTTTCCTTCCAACACTCTATCCCAAGGCTCCCTGTACTCCACTCATTGTTTGGTTGTGAGCCTCAGCATCTGTTCGCATCTGTTGCTGGGTGGAGCTTCTCAGTATTTCTCTGATGCTTAGCATTCCTTAGCTGCCTACAGTTGTGTGTAGTGCTGAGCTAGTCCCTCCCTGCCACACCCCTTCCACTTTGGCATTTCTGTTGGCATCATTTTTGTTCAGCTCAGGTAAAACCTTTTAAATTCATTTTCAATTTATTTCATTTTTAATACTGTATATCTGTGTACCTGTGTGGGAGTCTCCATAACAGCTACATGTTTAGAATGCCCCTGGAATTTAGATGTTGGTACTGGCAGCTTTACTTGTATCCTCTGCAAGATCAGTACCTGCTCTTAACTGATGAGTCATATCTACAACCCCCAAAATCATTTTTTTAACCATTGAAGTACATCAGAGCTTTGAGTACCTGGACTATCAAGCACACATTCTACCTTTAAAGATTTTTCCATATGATATGGGAATATGGTTAAATTATTTGTGAACAAAAGCATACATATTCTGGCTGAGAATAGCTTTGCTTTATTGTTAGCCAGTCTTGTGTACTGTGAGATGAAGTTCTGACAACACTGGACACATTGAAAGAGAAACAGATGAACTCAACTCTTCCCTTCCCCATGTACAACATTCAACCTATCTCCTTCTGATTGGCCATTACCAAGTCAGGTTGGGGACAAGAATGACCAGTAAATATTCAATTATTCAATCCCAAATGGTCATCTATGAAGCACACACACACATACACACACACACAGGTATATATACACATACACATATACACATAATACATGTACATACATATACACACATATACATATATACATATATATATGTATGCACAGAGACATATATGTATGTATGTGTATATGTATACACACACACATATGTGTGTTGAAAGGCTCTCCCTGGCAGCTAGAGTTGCTCTGACAACTTCTCATTGTCTGTGATTTCCCTGGTTGACAGATTACATCATGCAATCTTTGGGGAAAATGAGACCGTTTGTGGGCATAAATTAATGCCACAGTTCTTGGAAGCAAGTAAATGTGACTCTGTGTGTGTGTGTGTGTGTGTGTGTGTGTGTGTGTGTGTGTAATCCATTGATGAGAAGGAGGTTATGACTTTGAAATGCAGCCAAGGGGTACATGGGAGGGTTTGGCGGGAGAAAATGGAAGGAGGAAATATTGGAGTTCTACAATGATCTCAATATATAATATATATAAGACAACACAAGCAAAACAGCCAGCCATGGTGGCCTATGCCTTTAATCCTAGCACTCATGAGGCAGAAACAGGTTTAAAGAAAAAACACTGTGAGTTCAGGCCGGCCTGTCTATACAGAGAGCTCCAGACAAGCCAGCACTACAGACTGAGACCCTGTCTCAGAAAATAAAACAAAAACAAACAAACAAAAGATTGGCCAGTGTGAGCCTGCCTTTCAAATAATCTCATTCTACCGATTAGAGGGAAAATTCTAAATGAAGAAAGAAATAAAATTATATTATTACAGTCACATTGACTTGCTTCCAAGAACTGTGGCATTAATGCCCACAAACCTTCTCATTTTCCCCAAAGATTGCATCATGTAATTTGTCAACCAGGGAAGTCACACACAAGGAGGAGTTGTCAGATCAGCCCCAGCTGCCAGGGAGAGCCTTTAAGCGCAATTTCTCCTCAGCCTCTACCGGGATATTTAACTTGCTTTGGGAAAATGTCACTCTTGCTTATTTCTTCAGTCTTTCTTGCCAAAGAACATCCAAATAATGCCCCAGCAGGGACTGCGCCATGAGCCCCATTTTTCAAGGGTTTTCTAACTCAGTCATAGAAATTGGATCTGGGCACAAGCTTCTCCCAATCGTGGTGCACTTTTTAGCTTGTTTGTTATAACCAGATGTATTTAAATTTTGCTCAGCTGCTTTTGAAGGTGGAAGGAAAATGACATTTCCTGCTTCTCAGATGAATTTTGGCAATAGTAGGATTCTAAAGGGAGTTTGATTTTAAAATTAAACATGAACTTTTAGATTCTGTTAGGTCATACTTTTGATCTCAGGCCACTGCCAATGGGCATTTCTATTAACAAGCAAACAGAAAATAAAACCCAGTGGAAATCAATCTGTTAGAAAAGAGCTGATAACTGAGTTCCATCCGGAGCTTTATGCTAATAGTCTGCCCAGTGTGGATGCGAGAACCTTGGGGAAAGAGCAGTCTCACTATGTGTAATTTTGGGCTGGGAATTTGGGCCCAGACACAATTTTGGTAGGAAATTGAGAGACAGGTGCACTAAACATGGACTTTTTTTGAGCAGGAGCACACACATACACACATACACACAAATGGGGAAAATAACATTCCTTTCTACCAACCTATTTTTTTTCATTTATTTATTTAATCACTTTACAGCCTGATCCTCATGCTCCCCTCCCTCCATTCCTCCCTTTCCTTATTCTCAGAGAAGGAGAGGCTCCGAAATGTTACAACCCACCCTGGTGTCCCAAGTCACAGCAGGACTAAGTGCGTCCTCTCCCGCTGAAGCCTGACATGGCTGCCCAGGTAAGGGCAAGTAATTTAGAGCAGGCAATAGAGTACAAGACAGCCCCTACTCCCATTTTTAGGGGATCTACCTAATAGACCTAGGTGCATGTCTGCTACATATGTGTAGAGGGTCTAGGCCCAGCCCATGCATGTTCTTTTGTTGGTGGTTCAATCACTGCAATCCCCCAAGGGCACAGGCAACCAACCTATTTTTCAGATTCAGTAGATAAAGTTCAGCTGCAGAGAATGGACATCAATTGTAGAAAAGTGACACAGCTGTGCAAACAACAAAGAAGGGGCCTGGGGCTAAGAAGGCATTGATACAAAACAGATAAGCACAAACAAACGAACAAACAAACAAAAAACTTAAAAAAAAAAAAACCCACAAGAAGTGAATGGTAAATCTATATTGAATGAGCCAAAAGCAAAACAACTACAAGCAGAACAATGAAAAACAGTACACATTTAATCCCATTGATCCATGCAATTCGTCACTAATGAATCTCACCTTTAATTTTCCAAGTGTTTGGCAATGTGACCTCTGCCTTTCATCTCTTCCATATAATTTATAATAAAGAAATATACATACTACTCAATTAATAATTGCTTTAAATCTTTGATATCTTAATAATGGGAGATTCAATGTATTGATATATATATAGATAGATTATATAGAATATATTATATAGAATACATACACACAATTGCACACATGTGTGCATGCATGCACATGCACACACATGCATATATATATATACACACATACACACATACATATTCTATCTAAGTATCATACACCATATATGTGGCTAAAAACTAAAGAAGATTGCTTGGTAAACCTTTACAAATACATTAGAGAAATGCTTTACAACAAAGACCAAAATAATTAGAAAGGTATTAAAATGTCATTAAACATTTGTAAATGTGTTCAGATTCTGCCACTTCTAAACATTAGCAAAACAGAGAAATAATTCCTTCAATGTCTGCTAATCAGAACATCAACAGTCACAAAGATCATTGGGTTGTAGAGACTCCTGAACATTTTCACTCTTACTGATGGGTACACAACTTACAAATTCTTGGCTAAGGTAGCTGAAGTCTCTTTCAGGACAGAACAAAAACATGTGAATACTGATGTAGCATTTCCCACAGAAGTTAGTCACAGAGGTGAGGTTGTAGAGATGCTCGAGGATGTATATATATAACATTTCTTATTCCAGGATAGAAATGGGAATGTAGTTATATTTCTATTGAGTTTGCTACATTTGTGAACCACATATAATACAAATATTTCATTTATGCTATGAAGTACTAAGTGAGCGAAAAATGTCTAAGTTTTCCACCTTGAGTTGACAGAATCCGTAATACATACAAAGTATTGGGAATAATTCATTGTGTTTATAAGCATACCTCCTTTCATAGACATGCTTTTACTCTGCAAAATAATCACATTGGTTTGTGTTTTTCTAGCCTATCTAGTTATATGGAAAATGATTTTTTAAACTGATTCAGTATAGTTTGTCCCCATGTTGGGAGAATAACATTAAAGTTATCTTTTATGCTCATTTATTCTACCACCTTTCTATTGGATCCATTGTAAAGCAATGCTCAGTACAGAGCTAGGGGTGTAGCCTAAAGGTTTGTCCTGATAGTAGGAGAAGAGCCATGCTTACTTCCATGAGTCCTTATCTAGCTCACGAAAAAATTAGAATCTACTTGCTCTTGGACTGATCGGCTCAGACTGTGAGATGCCGTACATCTTCTTCGGGCCAAACACTAACATGTTCGTTAAATTAGTCCCTCTATTGTATACTATTAGTATTTTATTTAAAAGGATTCTACAGTAGTGATTCCCAAAGACCTACTAACTATATAATCTGTATCAGATTTGCTAGTGCTCATATGCAGTCTCAGGTTTTCCCTGTTGAACCGAACTAAATGGAGAGGAACAGACGTGAGTTTTCTTTCTTCCTCCAGTGTCAGGTGACTGTCTTTCCATGTTGCCAATGGTTCTATATTCCATTACCTGGAATCTTCCCTCACCTTGTCCTCAGTTCCTTTATCTTAGTCCAAGATATCTATCTTTGAAGATAACTTTACATTTTACTATTGGAATCTTCTTCAGGTTGGAAAGTTCATGACAGTGACAAATATCTATAGTGAAGGGTAACCTTGAAAGTGACTGACATTTTAATTTTGCTTGGATGAAGTCTAAAATGCCAAAAGACACAAATATGATCTAGAAGTTTCACAGGACTCTGATAATATTTTTGCTGGTATATGTGTGTGTGTGTATATATATATATATATATATATATATATATATATATAACAGGAAATAGATAGTATACCACAATGAATAGGGAAAAAGTAAATTTTCATGAAAGACAGATTTGATTTTAGTATTCAGTACTCCTATCAACTATTTTTACCATCTCAGACAATATGCATAGATTCATTGAACTTTAATTTACCCACAAAAAGGAGTAGAAAAGCAAATATTCAAGAAAATTTCATATGAAAGTTGATTAATCTTATTGGTTAGTTTTCAAAGATTTATTTTATTACCAATGCATGTTTGTACATGTGTTTCTTTTAGATTAATTAATGCTTTGTTACATTTAAATTTTCATACCAGATAAGTAGACTTTCCATGTCTTCTTCCAGGTTCTAACCTGATGAATATCCTTCACTATCTCATCCTCATTTTCTGAAATCTTCAAGATTTAGCCTGAGTTCTATGACTGCTGTCCCGTTTGTCTGACCAATCTCCATGTGTGGCAGGCAAATTCTAAGCCTCTTCTAGAACCCACCCTGTCTGTAAACACCCAGAGATCCCTTCTAGACCACTTGCACCATTCCACTAGGCACCCAGAATTCTCCGCCACGGTCTAGCCTCATGAGGATCCCTGACTTCCCCGCCCATTTCTTTCCGACAAGCCACTTGATGAAGTGAGAGTTCCACAACCATGCACTAGCCTAGGCTGGGTTTGCCCAATTTCGGTGACAAAGAACTTTAAGCCTTGGCCAGCATCCTCCCTACCTATCACATATAGCAGAAGACAGATCTACCTCCACACTGCAGGCTTGAAACAGAAAACACACCCTGAGTATGATTCTAGACCCTAATTCAACCCAAGAAATTTCCAACCTCTACACTCAAGAAATCATAAAATTTCCTCTTCATTCCCAACTTGTTATTTTCCATAACAAACTCAAAAGTGACCATGGAAATCTAGATGCCCATATCTCATAGCAAGAATGCAAACACTTTGAAATATCAAGCTAGTATCTTCTCTCCAAATCCTACAAAGCCTGTAGAAATGCTTCTCACTGAGAATTACCGAGATGAACCCTAAGACATACTTTAAAATAACAATCATAAACTTCATCAAAGAGTTCAAGAATCTTAACGAATACAAAAGACAGAGTTCAGTGACACAAAGGAGAAAAACTGTAGAAGAACAAACACTGGAATGATGCTCAGGAAAACAGAAGCAAAAAGCTCATGGGAATGAACAGATGATCAAAGGCTTGAAGACAGATTTCAGTCATTGTATAGGATCACTGAAGAAGGCTCAAGCTGTAACGAAGGTGGAATTGAAAAACCCAGTAGCCTAATCAGGAAACCTAAAACAAAGCCTTACAAGTGGAATGATCAGGAAGAGAGAATGTCAGGACTAGAAGATAAAGGGAGGCTCTAGGTCAGAGATATGGGTAAAAGATTTCTTTTCAAAGAGAGCGAGGGAGGTAAACACAGATTAAAGAGGAGGAGGGTAAAAGAATATAGCAGGATTTGAAGTTATTGTTAGGGGAATGGAAAAATAAGAGATTGTTTATTTTGGGAGAGGGAATAAATACAGAAAAAGCCACCAGAGTCATACTATTAACTATTTACCTAAAGTACACCACAATACATTTTGTTGTGTGTACAAATATAAAAATACAGTTTTAATGACCTTATACCATGTGGGCATAAGGTAAAATACACCCCACCTCCAGATATGGGAAGCTCTCTTATGAATTCTTGGACAGTGTTATCCAAACACTACCAAAATGTAAATCTGTTGCTGTCACCCTTGGTTTCATCTCACACATGGAAGGCAAATTCCTATTGTTGAAGGAATCACACACTTCAGTCACATGGCCCCAGAGGGTTCTGAGCTAAAACTGAAATAAATGTCTATCCTCAAGGACTCTCTTCCATGGTACAAAGAAGGCACTATTGTAGTTCTAAAGGAGGGAGGCATCTAACAGCCCTACATAGCTATAATGTTTATAAACCATAAAGACAAGGATCATACAATAAACTTATGGTACAATATAGGATGCATACCTGGGGAACAATCAATAGCTTTCTAATAGTGTCAAGATCCACTTAACATGAGCAAAACCATACCTGGTATTAGAAACCAGTCAACTACTCAATGCTAATGAAGTCATGGTTATTAAAGGAGAGTCCACAATCACAATGTTACCTAATAAGCATCACCCATAACAATAATCTAAACACATTTGTTCTTAAACACAAAGATAAGAATAGTATTTACCAACACATTTGTTCTTAAACACAAAGATAAGAATAGTATTTACCACTTATCAAGAAAATTACCCCTGCAACAGATAGAGACCACTTCAGAAATCCACAACCAATCAAAATGCAGAGTCATGTAGCACAGTCACAATGGATACATCTACAAAACACTCTTTGCACCTAAGGATCATAGAATATTGCAGAAGATGGGAAAAAAGAGAGGATCAGGGATTTGTTGTGAGGTTATGTCTCCTGGGAACGTCAGAAGCTACATCCATAAACTCTCACCAACATCACGACCTAAATGTCAACTGAATAAGGATGACTTCATTGGCTTTTCCAAAATGGATGTGTGAAGCACATGACATCCCAACCATTCCTAAAGAACTACACATAACTAAGGAATGCTGGGAAGAGAAGTGGTTGTAGTCTCCAGTGAGGAGCATACCAATTTGTTGTCCAGTACCAGATGTGGTCATTTCTGGAAACATATATGTAATTAACATTAACAGTTTATATTTAGGAATATATATGCATATACATACATATGTACATACATACATATATATGTACATATATAATATATGCAAGCAATAACAATTAGTTTTTTTAAAGCTATGAAATTGAAAGATAGCAGGGAGAATTATATGGGAACATTTGGAGGGAGGGAAACAGAAGAGGAAATGTTAAAATTATATTTTAATCTAAAAAATGAAAAATGCCAAAATAAAATGTGGCACAAAAACACCCTTTTTAATTCCAAGACTTAATTAATTTCTTATAAAGCTAAAAAGTAAAGTTACGCAAGAGTTCTTCGTCAATAAAATAGAAGCAGTTATAAGCACTGCCAACAGCAACTGAAGTGAATTTTGATTGTTTTCAAGCCTCTATAAATTGTCAGAAAAATGCTTACAATTAGGACCATGGCCAAGATAATCAAGTTCTGAGTGATAAATTATTTATTAGAAATATCTAATTCTGAGGGCATCGCCTCACCTGTTATGAAAGCCGTGCACAGGTACAGATGGGCATTTGGAAGAACAAACACAGTCCATAAAACATTCAGGCTCTTCATGTCAGATCTAAAGGCAAGAATAAAATTAACATATTATTTGCATGTCAGTAGTAAAGCAGTGTTGGTCTGAAGTAAATCAAAGGAATAATACCAGTATTATCATAAAAGTTGGTCTGGGCCAACATGTTAGTAGAGGCATTCTTGGTTTGATAAAATTGATAATACATTAAAGCTGTCTCATAAATGAAACTGAGGCATATGCCGGTGTTTGGGTGCTTTCTAAGGAAAAAAAAGCTTGCACGGTCACAGAAGTCACAAAGAATGATATTCCCTGTAAAAACAGCAAGGTAGGTGAGGCAGCAGCCTGTCAACCAGAACCTTATAATTGGTGTATAGGCTATTATGAAATAGAATTCTGAATTTATGAAAATAAGATTATCAATAGTGGACTATCAGAAAGCCAAGGTCAAATTCATTTTGTTTTTGGGTTTTTTTTTTGTTTGTTTGTTTTGTTTTTGTTTTTTTACTAAAAGGTGGCCAGAATTTTTTGTCTATTTCTGCATTTGGTTGATTTTTCAGTCCTAAATTAAAACTGATGGAGAGACAATGTTTTAAGGGTTCTGAGTATGTGTTAATGGTTTTATTTGCTCCTGTTCAAATGGGTCTATGGAAATTTATGACAGCATACACTTGCTGAAGTGAAAATTGCAAACATTTTTTTAAGATCACTGTTCTAAAGATAGATTCCATCTTTAATCTTCTCTTACTCACAGCCTTATCACTGCACACTGAGCCAGTAGATTTGGATTAATCAGGATCTACACAATCCTAGGTTATATGGCTCTCAATGGGTTCTCAGATTCCAGGACCTGACCAGTGATCATTACCTGTCCTCAAATGTTTTGTTGATGTGCAAATGTCTTCCAGAAATCCACTCATAGTGACCCCTTAACTTGTGGTATAAAAAGTGTCATAAAAGTGAAATCTAAGTGAAACTGGATGTTGTATCCCCCTTGACAAATACAAAATGTCAACTGTTAGTAGGAAAGATTGGTGTCAGTTTTTTTTATTAATTTATTCATATTACATTTCAATGGTTATCCCATCCCTTGTATCCTCCCATTCCTCCCTCCCTCCCATTTTCCCCTTATTCCCCTCCCCTATGACTGTGACTGAGGGAGACTTCGTCCCCCTGAATATGATCATAGGGTATCAAGTCTCTTCTTGGTAGTAGATTTCAGAATGGAAAGCAGTGGTTCCTAAATATCAAGTAACTATACAGATTGTTTCCTGTAGAAGTCAGAGATACTCATAATAGTTGACAACCCTACAGCAAGTAAATTATTATTCCTTAATGTGATATTATGCTGGTGCTTCATTTTGCAAACACATTCACACACACACACACACACACACACACACACACACACACACACACACACACACACAAGCACATGCTCACACATGCACATACATATTGCCATTATTTGCTGTGTTCCTATCAAGAAGGAGGCTCATACGTAGCCCACACTCCTATCACACAGATAATAAAGTAGTTCCTTTCTTTCTCCAAATTTCTTTAACAATTCTATGAAACCAAACAAGACAAACTATGTGACGCTAGACAACTCCATAGTCAGTTTTATAATTCATGGTTCAATAACAGGAGAAGTGGGTAGCCTGAGTCTCTGACTTCCTGTTTATTCACCAAGTTAAAGGCAGGGAGGATTCTGGAAAGTATAACAACAAATTAGACAACTCTCATCAGTGGGTGAATAGTGCTTAGGAGGAAGTGTTTTGGATTGAACATGTGCATGTAGGACTTTCAAAGAAATGTTTATTTAACCTACATCAGTGAGATATTAGAAAGGCAGGCCTGGGCAGAAGGATGGTCTGGACTACCCTGTAGGAATGTCTGAAGAGAAAATGAGCCATCCAAGAGGACTACAGTCTTGAATCTCCTATTAATCTATTATGTTATGCATGGCATGCTTGGCACAGAGTAACACGATAGTCTGTGGTAAAAAAATTTTTTTTTCTAGAAAAGGGTAGTTCAGCTATGACCCCGTAAGCCATCAACTCTAACAACAAATGTTGATGTTTTGGTTGTGAGCTGAGGCTTTAAGAGCTCAGCCATCTCTCCAGCTCAAGAATAACAATCCTGGAGAGTGGAGTGCAGGAAGCTTGTGACACAATATGGAGTTCAGGAGAGACAAGCAAGTATGGAAAACAAGGAGATGAAAGGAGGTTGGCATCTTTGTCAGTGACTAAATAGAAATAGCCAAAGCTCACAAACAGCAGAGGACAAGAAAGGTCAAGTTTAAGTTTCATACAGAATTATTCTAAAAGCATCTCTTTTTCTGATTGGACAATAAGGTGAATGAAGTTCAGTTGTATTGAAGGCTACACAGCAGTAGACTAAGAATCTTGAAATGTTCTGACTCCCTCTTTTTTTATATATAGGTATTTTACCCTAACTAACAAGTTTAACCTAAGAAAGGCAGGGAAGCCACCTAATGAACAAAATATAACTCACATTTGTACACAGAAAATGATTGCAACAATTACGTATTTGATGTTGTTTTCATCTTATTAATGATATATAGCCTTGTCTTAACCTGAAATTCTACTCAGTGTAAAAGTCTCATCAAATGACAGCTCCTGCAGAGAGGGAGAGGGGACTCGTCTACCACAGAGCTCATTTCACAGACATCTCTCTGTCTCTGTGTCTCTGTCTCTGTCTCTGTCTCTGTCTCTGTCTCTCTCTGTCTCTCTCTGTCTCTGTCTCTCCCTCTCTCTCTCTCTCTCTCTCTCTCTCTCTCTCTCTCTCTCATAGTTTAGCTTGCTTCTTCTGCCTTTGTTATCGTTTTCAGTGTTCACCTGAAATGATGTTCATATGAAGCCATACAGCCTAGCCTGGTACATACATGACAGACTTTCGTATCAACTAAAGATGAAACATTTGTACAAACTCTTTTAAAGAAATGTGCTTATAGAAAACAAAAACTTTCCAAACTTTTAATGTATTCTCATACACAAGTACACATATACACACTCACACACACACGAGAGAGAGAGAGAGAGAGAGAGAGAGAGAGAGAGAGAGAGAGAGAGAGAGAGAGAGAGAGAGAGAGAGAGAGAGAGAATGAAAACATCAATCTGTAAAAATAAGCAAATAACCCTAGGGATGAAATTAATAGTGATTCTTTCAATTACTGGACATCAATGATTTACAATGTGGGATACTCCCAAGAAAGAGTACAATACAAATGAATATAGGAAGTGTTTCATTTCAACTTTAGCCAGTTAATCAAATGTGTTAACTAATACAGACATTAGATAGCAATAGCAGCTTATATACCTTAGTGTAAATTTCAGCTTGAGTATACACAACAGAGAAAGATCTACTTCATTGTGTATGGACCAGGTAAGGTGGCTCATAAAAATTCTTCCAACCTATTGCATTATACTTTAAGGCTTATTGGTAAAATTAAATATATACCCCCAATTGCCGATTTGGTTCTCATACCAAGAACACTCCAAAGTGTGAATTGAAAATCATACAACAGTTATCTAAGAGATTAGTCGATGAAATTTTGTGTTGCCTACGCAGATGCACCACATGGCAGCAGGAACTGTGAAAGAGTAAGGACACATGGAGTCCAGCTTCTCTTGCGCATGCCCTACTAGTGGGAAATGCTGATGTCTGCTCCATTTAAACTTCTCAAATCCTGCGAGCGGACAAGCATTTCAGTCGCTCTCACTCCATGAACCCGAGGAATAAACAGAGGCCAGCTTCCTGGGGCTTTCAATTTTCAGCATATAAATTTGAGAAAGTGAACTGAGAAGTAATTTAAACATTTTTATATTACAACAAATATCAATATATTATAGAATAAAATGCAAGATATGCATGAATTTGTGAGATAAAACGGAAGACTTCAAAGAAATTTCACACTTGCTATGGGCCAGTTCAGTCTGGATCACAGAGCCCTGGGCACACACTGATGTTTTTCCTCTGAACTGATAGGGGAGTAAAATCACTAAAAACATTGAAGAAGCCTTTCTCCAAAATAAAATTTGATTGGTGTATTTTCTAGTCCCATTTGCATTTGGATGGAAATAAATTAAACTCCACAATTGAGCACAATGATCTAATTAGATGTGTAATAAAGTCAGGCTGCGATGATACCAAAGACCAATAATAGGTGTCACATTGCAGCATCTTCCTACCATGCAGTGTGAGTCCCCGCATTGTTGGAAGCTATCACAACACTAGGAAACCAAGAGTGTCAAACCTACAGTCGCCCTGCTCCAACTGCTCCTGTCATAGGCAGAGAGAAATCCCAGCTTTTAAGTGGCCAATTCAGGGCTGAATTGCAAAATATTTTCTGGAGCTCCCTTGAAAATGTATTACTTTCATGCTTTCTTTCTTTCAGTTAGTTTTCAAACATTTTTTACATATACATTTATATTATTACACATATGTACAATAAATTACCTATAGCAAAAAGAACTATGACACAATCAGGAATTATATAAATGTTTATATCCTTAGTATTTTGGCTATTTGTATTTGACAGCCTTGAAGAAAACATCTTTCCTATCTTGGTGCCTCTAAAATTCTAACAAGATGTGATGGAGACTGAAAATGTATTACTTTCTAAAGAAGGCTATACTGATAGCCTCTGTCTCTGTCTCTTCTCTCTCTCTCTCTCTCTCTCTCTCTCTCTCTCTCTCTCTCTCTCTCTCTCCTCTTTTTCTCTCTCTCTCTCTGACACACACACACATAAACACACACACACACAAACAAACAGTACAACATATAAAATATTTCCATATGTCCTGATAACGGGTAACACTTTAGAGCAAATATTGACAAATTCAACATTCAGACCATATATGGCCTGATGTCCATTCTAGGAGGAACCCCCCACCACCCACAGCTTCACTACATTTAACATCATTAGGTAGTTGAAAAATGTAAAACTGATATTATATGTTGATATGTAAAATTATGAAATCCCTACTGAATGAATAGTTTCTATGGAACACAGACCAGCATGCTTATTTTTACCTACTGTAAATGCCATTGTACCTTAGTTTGGTGACTCATCTGTTTTGGACACACTACTCTTCCAAACTTCACGGAAAGGTTTGTCACCTGTGGTTGGGGTTCTCATGCCTTACAGTGCAGTCTTGTGACTTCAAGCCAGCGGCACTGGCACATGGAGCTTCTTGACCTTGCAGAATCCCAGCCATAACACGGTTTCTTCTGAGACAGACTTCATTTTAGCACCCCTGCACCACTGCTTCTTACGTGGCATCTGTAAGAAACACATTAAAAATTGAGGGCTTTCTACTGTTTTCTGATAATGTACCTGTGGAAATGGGTATTATTGGAATTAAAGAAATAAAGGAGAGGCTTTATACCTACCCAGGCTGCGTTTCTGCCAAAGAGATCGACATACTGCTGCTCGAAATGTAGCTGTACACCAGACATTCTCATGGATTTGTGATTAAAAGTGAACAAATCCATGGGATGGAGCACTTGTGATCTGTTGAAATAGCGGAATCCAAATAGCACCATAATCCCATGCAAGTCTTTAGCTTCAGTATAGACAACCCCCCCATACACACACACACACACATACACACACACACACACACACACACACACACACACACACTCACAACACACACACACACACACACACACACACACACACACACACACACACACACACACACACACACACTAGTTATGGTTACTGCACTTCCCCCAGCTTTGCCAGGAGTTTAGAAGAATTTGGTAACATGTTATTGATTTTTAAATGCAGATCTTTTTAAACTCACTCTTACATTGGGGACTGTAACCAACATTACAGACACTGGCTTAAGTCCTAGAACCCAAGTCCCAGGCAATCTAGAGGTTTCTCTGATAGAGAGAAAGTATATGAACCTCAGAAAGATTTTATAAAATGACCACATCACATGAAAAGTACCAGACCTCGATTCTATGACGGAGTTTTTTAGTTTATGCCAGCCTTTGTGTCTTTACCCAAAGATATTAATGCAAAATCACAACATCTGCTCTCCATATGTCAGTCACCTTGCACAAAGTCTGAAGCCTTAGTTTTTCTCTAGGGATAATTATATTTTATTGTATGCCAGCATATTAAGATTAAAACACCAGAAGAAAAATTTGTCTTGCTATGGTTTTTTCTTAATTAAATGCATGAGATTTTACGCTCCCTATATGCTATAAGCAGAGAACATGTCTTACAAAATGACATGCATGTAGTAAACTCTATATTAAATTTGCCATGTATGTTTACATACAAATCCATAAAATGTGATAGTGTATTTCACAAGCCACAAAATGGAACATATGTCCATGGAGAAACTTATCAACTGAGATTTGCTGAACATTAGAGAATTACAAACAAGACTTTAATAAAAACACAAATATATATGCAAACATAGGGTACTTCTGTGTATAATGACAAGCCTCAAAATATAAAAATAAGGAGAATTAATAAAAGGTCTTTAATAGTACACACTATGAGATTTACACAATTTTCATTTCTTTTCTATGATACCTATTAGGCATACATCCTCTCTCACTATCTCACATCTTTTTCAGAATCATAAACATTAATAAACCTGTAGCTTGAAACCATGAGTCTCTCTACATCCTGAGGCTCAGAACTGTCTTTGTACACTGGGTAGTTATCTTTATAATTAGGGAGGGAGAGTCAATTTTCTTCAGAGTAGTAGGCCCTGAGAAGCTGCTAACACTGCAGCATGTGATCCCACACAAGGAATATACAGATAACAATAGGTGGACTAAAGCTCTTTAAATGACTAGGAAAAAAAAATCTCATGAAGTTAAGAGAGAAAAATAGGGTGTGATGGGATGGAATTGAAGGAGAGTAAACAGGATGGGTAAGTTTGCTCAAAACACTTTTCAACACATGTGTGAACCTGAGAAATTAATTTTAAGTATCTTTGTTTTATTTAAACTCATCCTTAGGAAAATATATATGATGCCTTTCACACCAGAAGATAGCAAAATCAGGACTGTGCTGTTGAAGGTTACGTTGTACTCTGCCAAGTAAGACCCTTGTGGAAATGCAGCAATGACTCCAAGGACAAGAGTGTCCACTCACTGTGAACAAAGCTTTAGCCAAATTCTTCCAGAAGAGAGAATGGACCTCATAAAAATCTTAGAGTTTAAACTGTAGGTGGAACCACTAATAAGAAGGAGGATTGAATCAGAAAGTTAATTACACTGGCTCTGAATGTCATTTAAGATAGCACACATCAGCAACTTAAAACCATGGCATAGATGCATTGTGCCTTAATTTCCTAATGAAGCTGCTGTGAGGAGTGCGTAACACAAATGTATAATTTAGAGTATCTAGGCCTCTGAAGTGTTCAGTAAATATTAGGAATGGTCTGATAATTATTAGTATATTCAAATACTCACTACATTTTGGCCAATAGCTTTTCATCAAATATTAATGACCTTCAGTATAACACAGTGGCATTAAAAATGGTAATTGGCCCACTGTGGACCTCTGGACATGGAGATAACAGGGCTCAGATGTGAAAACCATGCCACCTCTTGGGGCCTTCGAGGGACACCTACCCCGAGGGCACGTGGTTGATCTGAATGTCCTTCATTACCGGTGGAAGTCCCTTTTTCAGGACACTGCGGCCTGTCACCACTTTCAGAACAGCCGTAACAGGAAACCAGATTTGGGCTCAACAAGCTGCTTGTGGTGACTTTTACAGAAGAGGTCATTGTTATGTGTGCTTACAGGATGCATCCATTCATTCTTTGAAAGATGCATGTTCATTCTTCTCCCTGTGCAAGCATGGATAGCAACATCAAATGACACTGCATAGATGTCCAGACTGGAGTATACGACGGGGTTGATGACAGGGCTCCCTCCCCTGCATACGTGTTAGACATGAATAATGTAAATTTACATGTTTATTTCATAAAGCATGCTCAAACACTGACAAGCTCACATTGACCCCATGATACTTGCCTTACAGAGCTGTAGTAGGTAATACCATCTTTCTTGCCAATAATATTAATTTGTCGGTTGATAGTTTCATTTTCCCAGGCCATCATTAATCTGGGTTTCCGCCATCATTTTTAGTCCCAGAATGCACTTGTGTATTGTGTAAAATGTCCTTTGTCATCGTTCTTCTGAAGACTTCCTATCCTTTCCTTTGCAGACTTTCATTCGCCAGGAGATTCTGTGTTCAGGGTTGATGGACGCAGTTTCTTGATCCTAAATCTGTTTACACTCTGTGGTGCTTTGACATCTGGACTTGAGATTCACACGGTAAGAGAATTCTAACTTCATATTCTTTACATTGAACTATTTCTTGGAAAACTCTGCTCCGTTTTTCCTTCTTTTACATATTTCTTTAAAACAATTCAATATTAATCTGTGTGTGTGGTCAATGCCAGACCTTTGACCATTTGCTTTTAGTTTTTGAGGACTGTTTTATATTTATCTCCTAAAGCTGGTGAATCTTCTAGGATCAGCCACAGAGCTTTGCATTCTAGATTCCTTCTCTTTCGTGTGCACAGTCTTACATTTAATCTTTTTCCCATTTCCAGAAGTTTCCTTGGGTTGCAGTTTTAGATATTAAATCTGTTCTGCTGTTCTAGTTTTCCTTATTCAGGGAATTTAAAGATTATAAATATTAGTCTGCAGTACAATTTCTTGTCTTTTTTCTTCTTTATTAATACAATTTTCTCACCTTAGTTGCTTTTCTAACTTTCGTTACTGGAGTTTATTATATTTTTACTTGATTCAATTTTCTTTGAATGTCTGGACCTTATTCCTTATTTCTATTTTGTCTTATTTATCTAATGAATTTAAATCTTAATTCATTTCTACATAATTTATGTTCATTTCTGCTTAATGTTTCAATTTTCTAATACAAGCAGATTTTTCCTCTCCATTGGTCTTTGTCAGGGGGCCGCCATTTTCCTCTGGATGATAATTCTTCATCTCCCAATATCTGGCTGTTTTTTTGGATGAGAACCATATTCAGTTGATATATATCCCATGAATTTTCTGTGCTATCTCTGAAAGAATTTAACTTTCTTCCTTTACTTGTTGTTTGTGGAATTTGTGTATTTAAGTTTCCTTTCTAAATAACACAGAACATAAGAGGTGGATCCAAAGGGTCAGCCCCTCCCCTTTCTCTCCAAATTTGGAATAATTCACAACCAGGTGACCAAGAATACTGTTAATATGTTTTTCATTTCCCTTTGATTTTGTTGTCTCATTTTGTCTTACGTATTTTGTATCTTCTGCTGCCCCACACTGCTCCCTCATCTCATTCTGTCACACTTGCCCAAGGGTGCTTCCCTTAAATCTGCATTTCTTCCTTCTTCTTCTTCTTCTTCTTCTTCTTCTTCTTCTTCTTCTTCTTCTTCTTCTTCTTCTTCTTCTTCTTCTTCTTCTTCTTCTTCATCCTTGTAAACAACACCCACACAAGTTACCTGCCCATTTCATACTCGGTGCAATATCCTCTCTTTACTTTGTCTGTTGCTAACTAATACCCATTTCCCCGTTTCAGGATTTACTCTTACTGAATTAGTCTTTGGGAACAGAATTTTCACATCATACCTTGCTCTGTGCCTCTAAAAATTTTTAGTTTTTACTATGCTCTGTGTACAAAGAAGGGTCCAGATGTATCATGCACTGGGATTGCATAGTTTTCCTCTCCTTGACAGTAATTGTGAAATTTATACAATCTGTCAAAAGTGTGACCTGTTACTTAACATGTTGGACCCGTTGGTGACTGATACTATTGTAGCTATATGAGGAGTCCTTAACAGGCCTTCTTTTCCTCAACAGTTTCAGCTAACTCCTGCTTGAAGCTTAGGATTGTGTTCATGAAACAAGACTCAGATAGCTTCTAAGACTTTTATTTTCCTAAACATGCTTTTAGAAAAAAAATTCCAGATTACTTGATTTTTATTTCTGGAACAGGTAATGAAACATATCATCAGTGTTCTTACTTCTTTATTCTGTCTTAGAAGAGTTAGATCCATGCTATGTAGTACACAGAATTTTAATAATTACAGGTTAGCGGGGGATTTTACTCACTAGATTCTAAAAGAGATAAGGTGCTGTTATAATTTGGGGCAGTTTGTCCATAGTTTAAACATGTCTAATATTTATACCATAACTGTTACTTCCCTTTGCTTCGGGTTTTCTGGAAATTTTGTTCCAATTTAAAACTTTTCAATATTTTTGAGTTATTTTAAAGTGTTTATATGTACGCTAGAGTGTTAAATATGATATTAGTAAGTTGAGAATTTGCTTACATTTAAGTCAAATGTGAAATTCATTTTCCTTTTAAAATAAAATTGGCTATTTTAAAATATTGACATATCATTTATACATGGATTAATATTTTATAACCTTTTAAAATAGTTTTCTAGTTTTTAAAATCTGTTAATAACTATGATAATGAAATATTTTTGTATCTTTTTCCTTAAAATACTAGTTTCGAAGTTTTAGACAGTCATTGGGACTGGGTTGATATCTCAGAGGATAAAATACTCACTGCTCAAAGATGAGGTCTAGATTTCCTGTTCCTGCCACCTACCAAAGGCCTAGTGTGGCATCCTGCATCTCTAATTTCTTTGTTTGAAGAAGGACAAAAAAAGGTAGATCTTAGAGATGTGATTGCCAGATAGTCTAGCCAAAACTGAGCTTTAGGTTGAATGAAAGATCCTGCTACAAAGAATTAAGGTAGAAAGTGATGCACCAAGCCACTCAAAGTCAACATGGCCTCGATACTTGCATGGATGAATTAGTATGTCCACACCCATGTGCACCCGTGAGAACACACACACACACACACACACACACACACACACACACACACACACACACACATTTTGGACAGTTGTTGGGAGTCTACAATGGCATTAAACCTCATCCGCAAATTTTTCTTGTTTTATATTTTTCATTAATGCTTACGTTCATACTTGAAATAAGATGATGTCAAATCTTTAGAAGTTAGTCTTTCAGTTGCATTTCCTTTTTCAGTTTAAACTGCTTGTGTGAGTTCTGCATTTGCAGAATTACCACTCCTGCCTTAACCTGTGACCTTGGGTCATATCTGCTCTTGTCACAGTTTAATCTAGACATAGCACCTGCAGGTGCCTTTGCTGCAGAGCCCTGACTCTTATTTTGATTAACTCTGATGAGAAGTCCAATTTTCACAAGTTCACATAAGAAAATCTTTCCTGAGTTCTTGCATGCTGAAAACCACTTGTCAGTTGATATAATAATTGATTGACACTTGATCTAGAGATAAAATACATAGGTCAGTTTCTATCCTCAAGTAATTTGTAGGTGTTGCCCAGCTGTCCTTGCTGTTGACTGTTGCCATGGAGATGTTGTAGCTGGCCTTGTGCGTAGCTTATTTCTCTTTCCTTTTATAAGTGAATTGATTATTGTTCATGGTATCCTGAGGATTTTTTAAATTCTTAAGCACAGTACCTTTAATATAAATCATTTTAGACTTAATCATCCTACATCTTCCAGGGTACAGGTTAATGGTAAAAATAATTTCTTTTAGAAATCATAAATGAGTATTTTTGATTTACTTCTTTAAATATATTATTTATATGACTTATGATTTTTCTTTTATAGACTTTGATTTCATATAAAATAAAACTTAATTTCCACTCATTTTCATCTTTTTAAATATTTCCTTTTATTTCAGCTTAATGTTGCTTTTTTATTGTATGTCTTATTGATCTGAGTAAATATTATTCATGGTCCCCTCTATGCCACCTGCATTCTGTGGTTACTTTGATTTTACCCCAATTGATTCTTGAATGTGTTTTTTTCCCATCTAATGACTTTCCTCCAGTTTTTATTATACAATAATTTTATTTCATGTATGTATGCTTGCAACATTGCTTCATAGCATAATTGAACATAGTATTTTTTTTTCAGTGATCATACAATTTTGTTCTACATGTTCACTTTCATCTTGGAAATATTTGTTTTTCTGGAGATTTTTTTCATGTCTTTTTGTGATTCTTGTGTTTCCTCCTTAAAGTACTTTTATTGGAAAGGGGAGGAGTGAGTAGGTCTTGTGTGTCCTTTCACTTTTATGCTGCTTGCTAAGCATGCAGCCTTTACCTGATACAATGGGGGACGGGGGAGGGAAGGGGGAGGTCCCAAATCTTGTCTTTTTTCTTAGTACCACATATATTGTTCTATAAAAAACACACTTCTCCGGCTGGAGAGATGGCTCAGTGGTTTAGAACGCCCCGTGCTCTTCCAGAGGTCCTGAGTTCAGTTCCCAGCAACCACATGATGACCCACAACCATCTATAATGTGATTTGATGCCCTCTTCTGCAGATAAAGTGTTCATATACAATAAATAATAAATAAATAAATCTTTAAAAAAGACACACTTCTCTGTTTTTCTTCATTTAGCCTCATCGTCTCTGGTTTCTGACTGACTCCGTGACGTCTGCTGTACACAGTTTCACAGGGAGCTGGCCCCTCTCACTTATCTAGCACTTCTTACATGCTTATTATTCCCTCACTATTAAATTGATAAACTGACATACAAACAGCTAAACTATTTATATAGCTGGTGGAGTTTGAAATCTACCTGGTAGTAAAACACAAGTAAAGAGAAGTAAGTTAAACACATCAGACTAAGAAAAGGGTGACTCAGACAAAAGGCTATCAGAAAAAAAAATATCCCTTTAGAAATCAATGCTTACAGTACACGAGACAATGTTTAAGACAGTGAATAAAAATGCAAAAAATAAAAAATAAAAAAAAGCTGATTACTGAGTCCTTCTGTTACACTTTACTGGTGTCCTTTACCTTCAGCCATTAGTGATTTGGCTTCATGCTGATATCTGGTGAATCGTGGCATGTAGACTTAGTAATACACACAAGACTTCTCTGTTCACTACTATTTCTTAATCTCATTACCTTGTAGGAGATTAACAGTACATCCTCGAATACATGTCTGACTTATGCCTTCAGACCTACGGGAAATAAATCCATGACCAATATATAAAATATTAAATGTTTTTTTTTATTTTGCTTCAAAAACTAATGATATTATTCCATACACTTCACTCCGAGGACTTAACGAAGACAAGTTTCCCACACCCAGTCTTACTGAGGCAAGTCAGCACTGCTAGGATGTAGAAATCCCTTTATGACATTTCATTCTCCCTGGATACTTCCCAGAACAGTCTTATCAGTTTGAAAATGTTAATCCTAGTATGATGTTTCTCTGTGTACTAGCTCTTTTTTTTTTAATAACATTTACCATTTCATTAAAGCTTTCATTTTAAAAATTAACATTTTTCTCAATCCTGGTAGATGTTGAAATCTTATATTTGAACATCTCACTTTTCTTCCCATAGTCCAATGACCATTTTAGAGATGACTTTTCGGTATGTATCCAAAAGCTATTTTACGTGCTTACTCTGTTTTAAAATTTTTTATTAATTTATTCATATTACACCTCAATGGTTATCCACTCCATTGTATCCTCCCATTCCTCCCTCCCTCCCTCCCATTTTCCCCTTACTACCCTCTCCTATGACTGTGACTGTGGGGGACCTCCTCTCCCTGTATATGCTCATAGGGTATCAAGTCTCTTCTTGGTAGCCTGCTATCCTTCCTCTGAGTCTCTGAGTGCCACCAGGTCTCCCCATTCAGGGGACTTGGTCTTTTATACTCTAAGGAGGGTAAAATCAACTCAACCCTACCATGCTTCTAAATTCTTTTATCCTTTAGGCATTTGAATACTCCATCATTCATTGTTTCCAATATCAGGTAGAGAAGTAAAGTTTTGCATTTTAAGTATGAAATTTAATCTTTTTAAATGATCAGGATGTCCTCTGTCACTCTCAGAGGAAGTGTGTGATATTTACTGAAATACCTCACTTGCTTTACTTTGTGTTTCTGGAAGGTTAGTGTTCTCTTTGCCGAGCTTCTCGCCTCTCCTTTATGGTGTGGCTCTCCCCAGAGAGTCGGTTATGCTTGCTTGTGTGTTTGTCTTTGTATTTGAGAATCTCTGTTACTTTTCTGGCAATATTGTGTCTGTTTGCACAGACTCCATGGGCTATGGGCCAGGTCACGCCCAAGCAGTTTGTACTGATGTCTGGGGAAGAGCTACAGGGAAAGGAAGGGGGCGCTTTTATATTCCTGAATTGTTGTCTTCTATTGAATCCCTTCTGTCTTTTAACAGCTTTTCAAGTCATTACCTTGCTCTTCACTCCAAAGGCTCTCATCACTTACACTCACTTGCATTTTGGACAGAAGGTGTGTAACTTCTGTACCACCTACCTTCTTGCTTTTTTAGAGTAGGAACTGAGCGTTCTGCATCTGGCTGTTCAATGATTTTGGATACTTTTTTTTCAATTTCACTTTTAATGCATTCATATATTTAATGTATTCATATATTTACTGATGGAGAAGAACTATCAACCATTGCAATCCTGATGCCTCTGACCCCCATCGGGAGAACTGCTGTCCTTCCCACATTACTATGTTTACTGTGGAAACCATGCAGGAGTCCTGTTCAGCTGTAGCCTTGAACATCATGTTTCCCTCTCATTTTTACCTTCTCAGGGATTGATCCAAGTCACTTTCAGAATCATATTATAAGGTGTAAGGAGATGTCATGACACATTCTCCTCTTACTGCTGTTTGGCTTCCCCTCACTGCTTTCTTTCACCTACCCTCCTGAAGTTACCCCTCCATTTCCCAATTGGTCCTTCAGAATGAGAGGAAGGATTTTCCTGTAGAAAACAGGCTGCCAAGCTTGGTGTTGGCTGCATTTTAGATGACAAAGGAAGTAGGTTTTGCTGCTTAAAGATTTTATTGTGAATGTTGGCAAATTGCATTTAGTACATGTGGTGAGCACAGGGCATACAGTCAAACCCAGTGGTGGGAGCACAGGGCCTACTAATGGCCTGTTCTCCTTCCTCATGGCATCCATCCTACTCACGTTTTACACAAGCTGGTTTTTGAGCCTGGAGAATGAATTCTGTACAGTGTCACTCTTACGACTGTTAACCTTGCTTATTGTGTGGTTTTCTTCTGTAGTTCCAGGCTGTCGTGCCGTTGTCCTATGAGACTGTGTCATCTCTACTCCTCATTGATAGTCCCTGATCATGTGTTGCTCAGCTTTCCAGGCCACAGAATTGCTTAGGTGGGTCAAGATAGATAGACAGATAGATAGATGATAGATAGACAGACAGATATAAATTTCTCACTTCCAAATAAAATCAAATTGCCCAGGAGCTCTGGCAGGCAGAGGGTGTGCATATGACTGCTATCCGTCCTCGCTGCATGAGTCCTTCTACGAGTACAGCCTCAGAACTTATAATGGTTCCCCACATAAAAATAAGCATAATCCCAGTCAACTAGCCCTGTTAATAAATCAAAGAAGCCCGCCATTCACCGGCTGCTTCCACTGCTCCCAGGGTGTCTGCAGCATAATAAGGCATAATTCACTCCTCACAAACACTTAATACCACATTTCCACCATTTACAATCTGATAATATTCAAATACTATTGCTGTATTATGCAGCTCTCAATCGCAGATGCGATTTCATAACAGCCTCACACTTTGGCATGCATTATGTAAGTTGCTATAAAATTGCCCGTCTTAAAACTCTCCTTCAATTGCAACCAATATCATTGCTTCACACACAGAGCTTCCGGAACATTAAAAATTTAGCTTCTTTGCTATTTAGCAGGTTTAGCAAAAGGGAGCAAAACAGACACACAGATGTTCCCCCTTCAGAGTCCCCAGGAGGTCTGAGGCAAGGGAGAGAAACCCCAACATGGAGACAGCAGTGACACGGAAGACACATTTACTCAGATATGAAAGGAAAACAAGATAATAGACCTATTCGCTGTTCTCTCTGGGAACTCAGGACCACTCTGTCATTTGTGTCTGTGCGTGTTTTGGCTGGAGAGGCAGGAAATGTGTGTGTTCATCTCAGGCACGCACTTCTCCCACATATCGTTTTCTGAGACAGGGTGGTGTGTGTGCATTCCCTCTTGCTAATAAGAGCTCTGCAACTGGAACAAATGTGACCCTACTTCTCCCTTCAACCTGCTCAAGTGCAAAGTACATAAGCATACTGCGATCGTCGAGCTTGCCCTGTGACCTGGTTGGAGCCATGCCTCCTGGTTGGTCTGGGTGGGTTTTTAACGAAAGGATTAACTGTGTGGAGAAGTCAGTCCATTCCCCAGAGCATGTGACACTATTCCACAGCAGCCCAGATGTAAACAAGTCTATGGAAAGTATAGAGCTATCTTCTGCCTTTGCTCCTGCTGCTGACTGGGTGCACCTCAGCTGCCACTGCCTTTTCCTCACTCCCATTAGGCTTCAGTTTCTCAGGTTCCTACTGATTTAAAGTGCTGTGGTTCCATAGGCCTTTAGCAACAGATTGGGATTGCTGAGGCATCCAGATCTGCGGACTGAATAGCTAAAGGGGTCCTTAGCTTTTGCAGAGTACAGATGGCTGTTGTCAAAGTAGCTAGCTTCCATCCCTTGCTTTCTAGTAAATCCTAGACATATGCCTTCTGTCAGCTCCAATCTCTAGTGAACTTTAACATGGAGATCTTCCATTCCAAAATGCAGAATATGAGACCAAAAAAGGAGCACACCCTCAGAGAGGGCAGAGCATGGACTCTCATTCATCTTTAGTGGTAAAAGACAAATATGAGCGATTTTCTGATTATGGGTTTTCACGGAAGGGAATAAAATCCAAGACTTCCAGTTTCAATATGGGAAGGCAAGGAAGGTGGGTATGAAAGTCCTAAAGCAATGCTGTAAAACAAAGGCACTTATTTTAGTGAGTAGTTAGTATTCTAGCAAAATGTGAAATGGGGCAAGTATTGCGTTTCTATTGCTACTGCTTCTGTGCAGCTAGACACTGCAGGGCAAATTGCCCAAACTTGCAGGTCTCTGCTTCTTAACTGATAAAGTAATAACAAAGTCGACGAGACAGCCATCCCTGATCCATGAGGGCAGTTTTGCTGAGGAGCAGACTCGAATATATTACGCTCTTTAAAGTCTTCAGGCTTAGATCAATGCGAACTTAAAAAGGAAAACAGGGAAGGTAACATAGGGAGATAACGCACACAGACAGATGGCTTGCCAATTAGTCATTAAGACTTACCCCCCTCCCCCTTGCTTTGGTGTCTTCTCCTTTGAAGACAGCTCTGCTGTTGCTGCTGTCTCTCCACGATTGGGTGTGGCTGGGAAGATGAAAGGAAGCTGGTCTCCGTCCCCTCCCTGTCTTGTCTACTTCCATCTGACTTACCCTCCTGGCTCTTTCTAGAGGCCAGGTAGTCGTCGTTAACTGTGGCTGACCACATCCACAAAGCTTCAGAGGCATACACCCAGACTCCTATTCTGAGAGAAGTGGTTTCTCTAGCAGTTTGTGAATGGCTGTCCTGGGAGGGATGGAAGCTGTTTGAGGCATTTCTTTGATGGCCACAGAGTGACAGGACTTTGAACAACATGCAACTAAGCCAACCAGCAGCAAAACCTTAAGTAACCCAAGAAGCAGAGGGCATTGAGGTAGATGGGACATGGTGTTTTCTCTACCCATTTTCTCAGAAAGGATCAGATTGCATTGTTTACAAAGATTTTAGCAAATTTAATACTTTTAAAATTTGTGATCCTCAATTCCCTTATTTTATTTTGTAAATTCTACTGCCTTGCTATTTTTGACCCATCATTTCAAAATAATGTAAACCATTTCAGTTTAATATGCAAAAAGTTGAGCTAATAAATATAGTTGATCAGTCCCAGAATGCAGGGTGCATCAAAACAGAGTCCCTGGAGTAGATATGAGTGGTCCCATTCTGGTCTCCTTCACCCCCGAATGTTCCTGAGCCATAGCTACCTTCTCATTTCTAGATAGTAAGTGGGATGATGAATTTGGCTTTTGAGATGTTCTCCAGGAGTAGAGTTTGCTCCTTTAACACCAGCTCAAATATTTAGAAAACTGTTAAAGGTAATAGGCGTGGGATGGAGTTTGATACGATGGTGGAAAGCAGAGAGCACCCAATCCTGAAGATACAGAGTCAATGCAAGCCTTACTTGATGATGTCCAACTACTCATGCTGCCCTAGCATAAACATGTTAGGGTCAGCAACACTTGTTGTAATCTGATGAGCAAATGAACTATTTCATCAACAGAAAAACAAAGAGCAAACTAACATGCACAGGAAGATACTTCGATGCTTAATTTTTTTTCATAGTAATGATAACCACTGTTATATGTGGCCTTTTCAACTGTCCTGCATAAATCACCTAGGAAGGTAACATATATGATGAAAGTGTTAGGACCTGAAAGTAGTATTTTACATTTTTTTTTTTTATTTTAAAATTTAAGGTAACCGTATAGGGATACCTGCAATACTAATTGCACACTCTGAGGCAAGAGGTTTGCTACAACTTAAAATCTAGACTGGACTACATATTATGTTGTTTATCAGCCTAGATTATCTAGTGAGACCCTGTTTGAAGAACCAAAGCCACAAAAATATTAGAATTTTAAAGTCATATTAAGACTTTTTGTTGATTTGTTAAGATTTTTTCTCTCTCTCTTTCTCTTTCTCTCTCTCTCTCTCTCTCTCTCTCTCTCTCTCTCTCTTTCAGACACACACACACACACACACACACACACACACACACACACACACCCCTTCATCTGTAGTACAAACAGAACTGTGGTTGTAAAGGTTTTCTCAAATCAACTCTGACATGGATAGGAATGAGGACCACACAGACAAATCAATACTAGTGGAAAGGGACAGAGTCAGTGAAGTTCTTGATAGTCCCAAGGGCAGATTCAAATGAAAGGTTGAACAATCATTTGCTAAATCTAATAAAAAGTAATGACAGTATTTTCATTCTCTGTCCATTTATCAATCCACTTAATAAATAAGTGGCTGTTAGGGAAATGCGTTAGGTACTAAAGATGTATCAGTGGACTAGATAGATCATAAGGTTGACCCCTGTCCTCAAAAACCATATAATTGAACAGAGAACATGGCCAGTGAACAACTAATTTCAGTTATAATAAGAGTTATGTAAGGGCAAAGGGGCAAAAAACTTAATCAAAAAGATAGGGAAATGTTTTAATATGTGTCCTTTATAAAATGTCCTTTAACCTGAGAGCTTCCAAGTGGGTAGGAACATGCACTATAAGCTTGAAATGTCTGCTGTGATAATCGCCTTGCTGTGCCTGCATCTGAGTTTACAGTGTAGCGGTGATCATGGATGAAGGCACCCTGGGAGCAGTATGTGTTACGGCAGATGATTTGAGACAAGAATGCACAGTAGAAGACATAATTGAAAGTTAATACCCATGCTTATGTGAGAATGAAGAGGGTTGGGTGACTAAAATGGCACTTTCTAGAGTTCTCCAGTCTCAGAAGGTTTTATGAAAAAAATTATTGGGGATTCCTGAGTTGTATGGAACTTGCAATAGTGATGTACCAGAGGATGTATAACTCAAAGAATTTATATCCTGTGTACTCTGTGGGAGTGATGACAAAAATATTAAGAAACTGCAAAGTTAAACACAATCACAGGGTACAGGCGTTTCCTCCTGTCCAGGATTTATTAAGTTTTAGCACACATTAGTCATATCCAGTGAATATCTATGACATTGTTGCACCCAACATGGACTATAAAGTGATCTCTGAAATGTGCGTTGTCTCCACAGACATGGAAAGGGTACCCTCCTGTTCAGTGTAAGTACATCTCTATAGAGAATAAGAGGAGATAAGGAGAGCATAGTAGGTCTTATTTCCAGGTTTAATATCTGCCTCCATGGTCAAGAAGATAGTCTCTTTACCCCAGGAGAAGAAACTCCTAAATCCTTGATGGGAGAAGAATACACAATGTGCCATCTCTCTGAAGAATTAGTGGTATTTAAAGACAGTCAGGAAAGGGTTTTTGTTTTCTTTTTCCAATGATATGTTGCCTTTGAGCTAGTGAGGAACCTCACACCATGGTCAGGCAAGAGATTGCAATTGACTTCATTGGGTGACACAAAACAGGACATTAAAGTAGGAGGTGGGCATGTTGAAATGAAACGTTGCATCAGGAAAGAAAGGGGGATAGTAGAAGGAAATGGGGTGAAAACAACTGCAATTTATTATATACATATATGGGACTGCCAATAAAATAACTCTTTGAAGCTTTGGAATATAACTATATTCACTACTACACGAAAAATAAAAACTGATGGGAGGAGACAGGTAGAAAAAGAAGGGTGTGGTCATTGGTCATGCCAGCTGTCTTGGCCAAGATGATCTGATAACATGGATCATGTAGTCTCATACAAAATAGATTTGAGATATGATTCCTGAAATCCACTCAACAGAAATTGGCAGGGCAAGGATGCTTATAAGGTACAAGAAGGGTACCTTAAAATTAAGGAACTTAAAAGGCAATCTTCAGTTTAGGTAAGGAAATTGTCCTCCTCTTTATCACTTTGTTCTTAATAAACCAGAGCTTGTCAAAGAGGGACACCTAGCAGGCTGTGATGATTCCCTTTGCAGGTGACCAAGCCATGGCTCAAGAGTTCAGTATCCATCACACTAAAGGTGTAGTTTTCCAAGTACATTCACCATTGTTGACATATTAAGCAACTGGAAAGTTGACGTCTCCACAGAATGTTTTGGGATAAAAGAAGGCCAGGGCAAAGAACACTGTGAAGCACTCAGTCAGCCTCATTTTACATCTCAGGGAAAAGAGGTTCTCTGACAAACAACCTGGATTTAACTGGCTGTTTCTTCTTCCTAGTCAACCTAGCCAGATCCCTTCTACCCACTGTGGGCCCCCTGTTGGACTTCTGAAGCCAATTCTTTTTCTCAAGACAGTTGAGCTTTGAGGTCATCTTCCTTACACAGCATCTGAGATCTGGGCCCAGGGGTCCTGCTCAAAGTATGGCACCAGCCAAGAACAATATGTGCAGTAAACTTTGAACGCCTATACAGATCTAGCGAATGAACAGGACATTCTCCACAGTTGAGTGAAAAGTGGGGTTTCACTTTCACATGAACTCTGGTGCCTCATATTTGGCCATGTCCCCTGGGTGGGGAGGCCTGGTGTCACTCAGAGGAAGGATAGCAGGCTACCAAGAAGAGACTTGATATCTTATGAGCACAAACAGGATGAGGAGGTCCCCCTCAGTCACAGTCATAAGGGAGGGGAGTAAGGGAAAAATGGGAGGGAGGGAGAAATGGGAGGATACAAGGGATGGGATAACAAGTGAGATATGATATGAATAAATTAATAAAATATATTTTAAAAAGAAAAGAAACAGTTTTCTAAATATAAAACAAAAAGGACGAACCATTCACTCAGCCAAGAATGAAGTCAATAAACAGAACATACTGGGCTCCTTTCTTCATTTGAGAGAGGAACCACAAGTGTCCTGGAGAATATTGGGTAGGTTGTGTTAGCAAGCCAGTGAGCTCAGGGACCCACAAATTCCCACTTCCCCAGATATGGGATTACAAGTATGTGCTACCCAGGCCTGATTTAAAACAACAACAACAACAACATGGGTTCTGGGGCTAGAGCAAAGCAAGCACTTCATCAACTAAACTATCTCCACTATATCCAAATCAGGGCTCCTAGAGACAATAGATCATCCTGAGTGCAGCAGCCGAGGCAGAGGGCTCACCCAAATCTCCATAGCTCATTCCACCTTATGAATTAGACGATCCTGCCAGGTGATATCAAGCCTTCTCTTCTGTCCCATAATAAAAGAGAGCAATCCTCAGTTAACAGAAGTAAAAACAAATCCCTACTTAGTATTTTTGTTGAAAACATTCTTCCTCATGCCCTTGTACCACAGACAAACACGACAGTCCTGGTAGTGCTGTTGTATATGTTGAAACAGAGGTGAGTTCTGCAAGGATGGTGTGTGGGTGTGCCTAAATGGAGCATTTTGTCTTGGAAATACTTTCCAGAGTGAAGATATTTGTTGTGCTTGAACCCATAAATGCATGAAAAACACTTGTGAGATAAAAAGAGAGCCTCCAGTTGTATTAAGTCAACCTCATGCTGAATATGGCATTGGTGCTTGTCCTAAAACCTCTGCTTCCTCCATCCTGTCTGACTTGAGTACCAGGTACAAAGTGTGTCCTTCTCTCTCTTTTGGAGTGAAGGATGGAAGCTGAAAATGCTTCCACCTCAGGTCCAGCCATCATACTTTATGTTCCCTACATCCTCAACTGCTCCATCAAGGACCAAACAATGTCTACTTCTTCCCCAATATATAGCAAGAGTATTTAATCTAAATTCAATGGATAATGCGACTAACTCTCAACCTGAATGCAGAGGCATATTTTTGAGAAGTAGATGACATGTTAATTAAGAAACCTTTATGGTAAATCCCTAAATTTAATGGTAACAATATCAAATAGGCCAGATTACATATAAAACCCAATTGGTCCTTTGTTTCAAAGCATAGCATAGGTGAAAGATTTTGCTGGCTTTTTTATTTATGAAAACTTTGCATTTATTTTATGCTTCTAGTCCTTCTTAAAGGAGAAAGAGGGAAAGGCCTACCTCTAACATCCTAGAGCATCCTAAACAGGATCAGTCTGGATCCAGCCCCTTTTCTACACTGGGAAACAGCAGACAGTAGTCCACATTAGGTTCATGGAAGAGCCTCATGTTTATCTTAACACCCCCTAGTTCTGTTGGGTATGAAGAAAATCTTGCTTTTTGTCCTTATCAAGGGTCAGAATTTGAAGATAGAGTGACGTGATTTGAAGTTGCAGTCCTCGAGTGGTAAGGACATCATCTGCTCGGTTGGACAGGATGACTGCCTGTTTTACAATAAGACACAATTTACTTCCTTGTATGCAGCTCTTTTGAACTAAAATATTGAAAGTGTGTGCTATTGAATGTTCTTCAAACACAAATGAGGATACTATGAGTCCTGCGACCAGGGTCATTGAAGGCTGGATTTATGCTCCTGCCCCTCTTCTGCAGAGTACACTATGTCCCCACACAGCCTGGGCTGCCGTAGGTAGGCCTCCTTCAGAACGGCTTTGTATTCCATTTGTACAAATATTCTGTCTGTGGGAGACAGCCTGTGCTCTGATCAACCCCTTTGCTCTTAAAGCACACTTCACTAACCCCAGCTCTCATTTGTGGTTTTTAGCATTAAACCAGGAACCTGATTATAAAAGACCTTGCAAGAAGTAAAGATAAGTAGAAGACGGTATTCTCACAGAAAGCGCTCAAGGCGAAAAGCATCCAAAAGCAATGCATCTTATGATATAGTACTTAGTTTACACACACACGCACACACACACACACACACACACACACACACACACACCAATGCTCAAGAAGTCTTTGATCATTTTCTCCTTCACTATGCACAATGGGCTACCTTACTGCACAAATTTTAATAGACACACTATTAAAAAGCCAACTTTCTGGAAGACAGAAAATCATAAACTTTTTCCTCAGCCAGAGTTTTATAGTTAAAGAGCCTCACCTAACCTTGGTTGACCTTTAAGAAAAAAAAATATCTGTCAGCGTAGGTGTCTGTAGCCCTGTCTATAAGGCAATGTGTCTCTAAAGGCAGTGCCTGCGTCCTGTGAATCCCTGCAACATAGACGCTGGTTATAATGAGAGTTCCTTGAAACCACTCGCCTGTGCCATTGTTGTGTCTGGTCCATTAAATCCTCAGCTCATGAAAGAAAGGAGTTCCATCTAGTCTCCACTAGGTCAGGGGCTATCCGTCCCTAAGAAAAGTGCTGGCTAGAAAGATGTGATTGATTGGGTGTTTAGAAGTGTTTATACAAACATAGGAACTGGCTAGATAGATATATTATGCCCCTGGCTTGAAGAGACAGTAATGGAAGTGGCCATCTGGCAGCTGCACCTTGTCTCAAATTTGGCTCTTTCTGAAGAACAATGACGGAAATGATACAGATCGAGGTGACTTTCTTACTAAAGCCCATAGGCTCAAGGTTATTTGTGCCTAAGGCAAAAGAACAAAGGGTTAATTAGGAAACTATTTACTCCTTATTGATCGGTCTTCCTCTCTGCTCACATCCCCACTGCTACCGATGTATGGTTTCTAAGTAAGAAAATGATGAGCTGACCGCAAGATGGTGTCACAATGGCTTTATGTAGAAAGTGATACAGCATATTAGAGGAAGAAGTCTCTAGTTACCAGGGGCAAGATGAAGTGGTGCTTCTTTCCATCAAATAAATTTCTCCCCATGATTATAATGCAACAGAGATCATCGGACATGATGAAAATATTTGCACATGGACTCTGGGCTTAGAGACAGTTGTTGCAAGTAGAGAAACCGACTAAGAATGTATCCTACAGTGCACACAATGCTGTCCTACAAACTGGCAGTTAGAACTCCTCACAGAGCTGATAATGTATGTGAAACAACATGCCTGCCCAAGAAAGGCTCTCATGGAGCATGGAGCTACGTGGGAGGAATTAAAACATATCAACAGCAAGACGTGAGGTTTTTGGGAGGCTAAGTCTCTGATTCTGTGTTTAGAGCAGCTCTTCAGGTGCCTAAGGAACAAAACAGGCACAGAAACATCATGTATACCATGCATTGTGTGCATGTGTGCTAGCACCAAGACAGATATAAAGTAAAATATAAGTGCTGTATGGATACAATGTTTCAAATGTCTATGATTTTAAATATAACAAAACATTCCTCTGGATAAGATTATTTGAAATTCTAATTTTGAACATTTTGTAAGATTTACTTTCTTATTTTATGCATATATGTATTTTGCTTATATGCGTGGGAATCTTCTGTCCTCTTTAGGCACTCTTGGTGTGCCTGATACTTAAGGAGGAGAGATGATTCACAGGAGCTGGAGTGAGAGGCAGTTTTGAGCTGACATGAGAGTACTGGAAGGCAAACTCTGTGTCCTCTGCAAGAGCAGAAACTGCTCTTACCCATTGAGGCACACTGTTGGCCCCAATTTAGAATATTCTGTGATTTAAAAAAAAATCTCAGTGTAGTCTATGATTAACAAAATATGTAAAGGAGCGTGAGCACGCAATTTTTCAGGCATTCTGATGGACTCCTGAAAATCTTGAGAACACAAAATCCTGACTTTAATGAAACTGGGTCCATTTCTGTGTCTAAATAAAACAGCAATCTATTCTCTAAGGAATATTAAATATACAACTTTAAGAATATATCAATTCTAATTTTTTCTAGTTAAATTATAATACATTCATGCACTCTACAATGTCATTCTATATTCAGCAAGTGGCAGTGAAGATGTGTAGATCTAGAACTGATTCTGATCCAGTTCCATTGTGTACACTAGAAGCACCTGGACAGCCAGCACAACACACACACACACACACACACACACACACACACACATGCACACACACACACACACACACACAAACATACACACACAAACATGCCCCCCCCACACACACAGAGGCACATACAAGTGAGAACATTCACACTCCGTGTAAGGGATTGCACATTGGTATTTAAAATTAGCTCCCAATGGAATTCTAATTCTCAGCTGGGGTTGCGACCCACTGGTGTATGGCATGTAGTAATCTGCAGTTTTGCTGAGGCACAAAATTGAATCACTTGTGCTTGGAGTGAGTGATTCATCTAGTGAATGAGGCTAGCCTGCCACTCAACTTCCGTACTCCCGGACTGTCGGGTCTCACTCAATTTCATCTCTCACGCACAGCTTCGTATGAAGCAAACAACAGAGTCAATGAAAACCAGCAAACAAAAGCAAGCTCAGAAAACACTTTGTTCCCTTTCCTTGTGAAAATTGGATGAACAGACAGAAATAGTCACTCACATTCAGATCTAAGTGGAAAGAGTGTGAGGAGTTCTAAGGAAGCCCTAAGCACAGGACTCTTTTATAAAGACTCTGATTAAGCAATCACATGTTACCTGTGTTTTCCCTACCCAGAATGCCAAGGCTTTTAAGGGTTGAAAATGCAGGTCGTAAAAAGGAATAATTGATCTTACCAGCTATGTGTTAGCTTTTATTGGATTCATGGTCTCTAGAGAACATCACCAGAGAAGATAGAGTGTGTTTAAGAACTGCACAATAAAGAACATGATTAATAATAACAGAAGATCCTGATGGATGTGTGTGCATGCATACATACATGCCCACATGAGACAACACAAGAAAACAGAAGACACAATTGCCTTTTCTTGAAAGAGCTTCTTCTGGCATGTGAAGTCTCTTCACTGTAACAGACAGTGATTTTCTGTCCATACAATACAAGATATGTGTCTCATTTTATTTATTATTTTAGCACCATACATAGACTCTTCCTGATCAGGAACCAGAAAGTCAACAGACATCCAATCTGCTCCCAGGAACTAAGGAATAAGGCTTTGGAAACACTCCACTGAACAATCTAGGAGCAATCAACACCCCTTACCTCCTCAAAGCTCTAACATCTAAGGTACAGAGCAGCATTTTTCACCAGTGCATTTCCTGGAGCCTCCCCCCACCCGAAAAACCACACAGGACCCTCTGCATAGCAGGTATATAGCTCGTTGCCCTTAGCTACTCCTGACCCTCCATGTCATCTTTTAGATGTTCAGCCATAAGCATCAGTGACACCCTGACAGCTAATGAATTCTAAAGGAGGAAACCAAAGTCCAAAGTTACATTTGCTTATTTAAATGAGAAATTTAGCATTTGTGGAATCTGCTATACGATTAAAAGGATTATTTTTAGGTGACTTTTTGCTTTTTGAGGAATTGTATGTTGTTATTGTTTCTTTTGCTGTTTTCGCATTCTATTTTCTTTTTTCACTCCCTTGAATTACCCTTTATTTCTCTTTGTTTCTCCTCATTCTTATCTTTCTGTATTAGGCAGCTCTGATTTAGTATGATAGATTTTATTGTGATATAAATGCACAGGGAAAAATGGTCACAAAACAAAATAGGAAAAATTCTCCTTCAGCAACCTAAACTTGAGCAAAGACTCTGGCTGGAAATGTTAGGTACTGCAAGAGTACACACCAAGACTTGGAGTTTGCCTGAAGCACCACACACACACACACACAAAAACATGCACACACATGTATGCACACACATGCACACACACATGCACACAACAAAGGGAAGAAGGTGCAAAGACAGAAGAGAGTGAGGCACAGAAAGAGGAAGGGATGGAGAAGAGAGACTGGGGGAGAAGGAGTGGCAAAGAAGGGAGAAAGGAATGGGATACAGGAATTACAATGGCAAATAGGTTTGTATGTATCTCAATAAATAAAAGGATGCTTTGAGCACAAAACAGGCAAACAAAACATTGTTCAACTGATTTCCTTTTTATTTACTGTTTCTATACTGTCATATAAGAGCAAGTGAGAGGAGAAAGTATCTTGTGATGATATTCAGTTAAATTATCTTTAGTAGATTCATTACATACAGCATTTGTAAGAAGAAATTGAGCTTCAGGGACCAATAAAGGCTGGGAAAAGGTCATTGTTGCCACAAATGACAGAAAAGAGTGGATCCCAAGGAGGAACACTGTTCTGGCCCCTCACCACACTAAGATCCGCTTTGCCTGACACTGACACAAATGATTATGTGAGGTTGATGATAAAACAATAGTGCACTTCTTCATCATTGAAATGCATTCTGTTTTTTATTCAAAAGGGGAGGCTAGAAATATGATAGGACCTTCGAAGTTAAAAAAAAAAAAATTTCTTTAGAAGTACACACAATGGCCTAAAAACATATGCTATTGGTTGTCTCTTTAAAGCTGATATATTGTTTGTTTGTTTCCTGTTCTTAGTAAAGATTTCTGATCTAAGCAGGATATAAAAATAGAGAAGGAAGGAAGGAAGGGAAGCAGAGAGGTAAACAGAGAGGTAATGGAAGCAAAACAAGAAAAGAAAGGGGGTAGAAGAAAAAAAGGGAGCTTTCTAGAAGAATTCCATTCCCTCTTCGAAGTACAGTATAAAAGCTATCCTAATTTATCCAATCTGGTCAGCCACTTCCTAGAAGAAATTATGAGGATCAAAAGCATTTTCAATCTATATGACTATGTGATAATCTTGTGTAGTGCTCAAGGCATGTTCAGTAAAAGGAAGAAGAAAAAAAAAAAAAGGAAAGGCCACCTGGATACAAAAGTGATGACTGTCAAGAGGGGGCATCTGAAAGGAGACTTCACACAAACCTGACAACTCTTTACTGACAGTTTTCATCATGTATTTTTCTTCTTGGAAGCCTCAAAGTTTCCATTACCTTGCAGCATTTGCTATGTAAACTTGCAGTGTATTTTGCCTTCTATTAATCATTTTGGGAAATCCCTGCTCAGTTAAAACTCAAAATTTGACCTGACCCCTGTCCACTTTGAACTCAACTCATAATTCAGGAATAAAAAGGATGGAGGGGCCTCCGCAGACAAACAGGGGGTGCATAACCCTGCACAATGTAGGAAAACGAAGAGGTGAAGGAGCCATTAAAAGAAATTGCTGCAATGGGAACTACAGTCAAACAGACACTGGTAGTGGCAAATGAAAAAAAAAAAGAAAGAAAGAAAAGAAAAAGAAAAAGGAAAAAGAAAGGAATTAAAACAAAAAACAAAAGACACCAGAATGCATGGTACTCACTTATGCTTTGCTAAGAGGCACACATGGAGCTCAGGAGGGTAATCTCAGTACCCTTTGGTTTTGACAATAGAAATGCAATTTAATTTTCTTGTGTGTATCTATACTAATATTATTTCTGTTTTTAGAAACACATCTAATTTTCTCATATTTTCTGATTTTCCAAATGTGAGATAATAAATGCAGAGAATGGAAAAGTACTGGCTTATGACATTTTATATCACATTTCTTTATGATATCCTGAATTCTTGTTGATATTTCTCATAATAGCACTATATTACCCAGTATAATTCATCTTGAGGGCAGCTGGAATCAGAAGACAAATGAACAATAAAACACTGTCTCATCTAGAGATTTAAAATATGCTTTGTGATTAGTCAGCTTGACAAATACAATCCATCAATCCATCAACCAATAAAATTTATTGAGTAACCACTGTGCTAAAGCCCAAGGATATAAAGAAGTAGAGGAGAGTCTGCAACCCTGGGCCCTGACTAAGGTCGGTGGCTGTTCCTCACATTCTTTTTAATCTTCCCATGGGTTTATGGAGGAATTTTTCTTGTTGGATTCTTGGTAGTGGACTAACATAATCTTGATATTTCTAAGAGGCGGTTATCAAAAGCCTGTCTGATTCCGGACTCTGAAGACACCATACCACCATACCACTACGGGCAGTTTCTTAGATTGGAACACATTATTTGGGCAAGTTTCCAGAGTGAGAATACAGAACTGAGAAGATTCTTGTCAACCCCCATGCCAAAAGAGTAATAGTTTGTTCCTGCATACACCACGATGTTTCTAAGTACAGCATACACTTGCCTGTGGAAAAATGGTATACAGTATCTAGCATCTTTTCAGAAAACACACCTGCATTTACAGAAAAGGCCATTCCATGTCCCCAAACCTTGACTTGTTGAATTATTATTCATTTACTAAGAACAATTTTCAGGTATATCAATTTTCTAAAATGACCCTTGTAAATACTACCCCCATATGTATAAGTAGCTACAGGTGAGAGAAGTGAAGTCTCACTTTGTTTTGGTTGTCGGATATACAAAGCTGCCATAAGGGAAACTGCTTTGGAGGTTCTTAGAAGAAAGCCTCTTTCCCACGCTTGCCCTACTTCCTAACTGTCATTGTCTCCCAACACCTTTGGTGTTCCCTAGCTTATAGCAGAGTCACCACAGGCCATACCCTGATTTCCAACCTCTTAACCTCAGGTTTCCAATAACAATGCTATTAGATTTAGGGAGAAGCATATTCAGAGATTGTGGATTGGGAGGGAGAGTACCCAAACAAATGCACTGTCACTGCTCTAAACAAGAGTTTATGAATTTCCCAATATTCTTCATATACTGATGAGGTTCACACCACACACACAGCCTATGAAGCTTTCACACCAGTGCAGACTCAGTTTCACTGCTGATGTTTTCTGTGGCCCAGGAAATTAACCATCAAAAAGATAGATCATAATCCATCCTTAGTTTTCTACAGTTTAACAGTTACGAAATAAAGATTTGCCAAATGACTATACTGATTAAACACAAAGAACAATAATTTAAAAAGTGGCTTATTTTTCAAGAGCAAATCTACGGAATTATTGGTTTCCGATTCCAGGGCTGAGTTAATAACTGTTGGAATTGCACCTGAAACCCAAACCTGCTTGGTTTGGACTTACTTAATTTTTAAAGATTTTCACCCTAACAACATGCATTTTTTTTCTTAAGGTAGCAGGAAGCATGTTGCTCGCAGCTCCTTTGGATGGATTGTCCACCTGGACTATACTCCCTTCATATTAAACGGGAATGGTGTAGTGTGTCTACTCATTGTTGACAATGATACATATGAAAGCAAGCAATTGAATCCGGTTTGAGAAAATTAACAACTAGGTTGCTATAGGTCATTAACACAAGGCATAGTTTTGAAAGTGATTAATATACAGGCTGCAACCCTCCTAGGATATCATTTGCCTGAAATTAATTTAAAGGATTAAGGTTACGAAACAGGCTTTATTATAGATAGCTTTAAGTGGACCTTGGTTAAGGTGTTGTGTTCTCTGAGTAAGATAAGTCTTAGGGAATTAATGCTGTAGCTAATTTAGCTTATTTGAGCAAGCTGACTATTAGAACAGGGGGCAATGAGGCAAAATAGTGAATGAACTCAGGAGAGGAGGAAGCTGAGAAGAGTAGTCATTTTGCAGACATCAGAATTCTGCAACTTAATACTTTTGTTATTTAGCAATAGATAGTTTAAAGGCAAAGTACCTGGAATTGAGAGGTGTACACCCCCAGAAAAGATTGCACCTTCATTACGGTTGTGCTAAGGCTGTCTTTAAAAGCTCCGTATGTCTTGGTCTCCTTGGGTCTTATTTATTGCCTACAATAGTGCCGCGTTGTAGTCATATTTAGCATGGCACATCAGAGTGTATGATGAGTTTTTTTTTCTCCTTTAAACTCCTGCAGAGCACAATGATAGAGATGTAATGCCTGCATACATATACAAGATACTTTGAATTTAATGCATTTCAGATCATTAAAGTTAACATTTCATGTATTATATTTCCTTTTTTGAATATACTTGCATACATCCACATCCATAGAGATATATGCATGCACACACACAAAATCCCATTACGTAGATCAATTTACATGATCACAATGCTCATATCCATGAAGCAGTGAACTTCGCAAATCAGATGCATGCATAAAAGCATTGATGCATAAAATTTCCATCTTGCAAGTACAGAGAAAGTTCTAGTAGCATTTAGTGCCATGACAGGTCACTTAGGTTACAAGTAGCTATATAGGACATGCTAATAAGATTTAACCTTCTTTGTCTATAACTGAAGAGGAAGAAAAGGGAGGTGTGAGACCTTCTTATCTTTGAAGATATCAAAGACAATTAAAAATAACTATTTTCTTCTGATCTCCGTAGCTGGCTGTTGCTGAGCTGCATAAGTAAGATACACACACATACATACACACACACACACACACACATACACACACACACACGCACACACCGTATTTTCAGAAACACATTGTGAGGTCTTAATCCACTCTTTACTGGTCATTGCAATGGTAAAATTAGCAAAATGCACTTTGATGGAGTATGCGTGTGAACTTATTTCCGTCTCTGCACTTTATAAGACCCCCTCATCTAAAGAAAACTCCACTGGGGTTAATATTTAAAATGAAAGTTAAAATCTAACAGGGCTACATGACAATGCTGAAGTGAAAATTTATTAGACTTGTCATTTCTGTTAATTATTGTCATTTCAGCTAATTAGTCGCCATTCCTGGCGGTTATTAGATATGTCACTTTTCTTTTCAAGATGCCATCCCACATTGTCTCTGAATCTGGCATCATTGTACACCCTCAGGCAGTAGGTCAGTGTCAACACCATGGTCCCTGCGTACCAGAAGGACGATTATTTGTTCCAGGACAGGTGATCATTGAAGTAATCATCAATACCTCCTCTTTTGTTTGTATGTAAGAGAGCAAAAGAGGTGTCAACACCTTGTTATAAACAAAACCGGAAAAAAGTAGCAAAGTGTCTTTTCTAGCGCCTAAATGTAAGGTGTTTGTCCACACCTTAAGAGCTCATAAATTTGATAGTACGGGTTTTACTGTATTAGATGGTAAACAGTAAGGTTTTGGGTGAGGTAAGTAGGTGAGGCTGATTTTCTCTCAAGCTGCAATTCTGTTTGTGGATGTCAGAGCAACATGTGCATAACAGAGAGCACACGTGTTCACTTTCTCCTAGAGCATTATCGGAAAATGGCAATGAAATGATTAATCCAAGAAACATATCAATTAGATATAGCCAGGTGTCACAAAAGCAAAACAAAGAGATGCAGACCTTGTTTTAAAAAAAAAAATGGCAATGGGTTTTCAAATGTATCCATAAGCAAGCAGGGTGGACACTTGCTTCTGTTATCTGTAGGAGCTGAATGGATTCAAGGCATGGGCTGCATACATAAAGCAGGCTTCCCTAATTAAGAAAAATACTCATGGCAACTGTCCTGGATAGCTGAATAAATGCCCTCTCATTACATTTTGATTTTATACAAAATCAAACTAAAATGGAAAATTGAAAGATTATTTTGGAATCCACTCATTAGGAGTAGCCAAATTCATCAAATAAATTACACTTGTTGTGTTTTTTTTTTCTCGAAATAATCCAAATTCCATATTATCTGCTTGCTTCACTTGCTACTTTACCCTCCCAAACCCACTCTTCATCCAAAGTCTTTGTGTGAACAATTACTCAGTCATTTTCAAAGAACCCCATTCCTGCTAATATGACATTCTTGGTTTCCCTTCCTGAGGCTAGTATGGGCGTCCTTCACCTCATGCCAGGTGTATTCATGGCTACTGTTGTGCTTGTTGTAAGTGAAAAACAGAACCAGGCTTCTCTCCTTAAAATTGGCCATTATACTGCACAAAGAAAAATGGAAAGGAAGGGAGGGAGGGGGAGAGAGAGAGAGAGAGAGAGAGAGAGAGAGAGAGAGAGAGAGAGAGAGAGAGAGAGAGAGAGAGATTTTAGTGGGTTGTGGTATTGCAAAAATCACTCAGACTTAAGTCAAGTCTGTCTACCAGTAGACTGAAATGTACTAAAATATAAAACAGTGATTGTCAAATTTGTGGGCTACATCCCTTCTGCGAGCCCCATATGAGATATTTACATTAGCAAATTTACAGTTATCAAGTAGCAATGAGACAATTTTATGGTTGTGGGTCACCACAACATGAAGAACTCTATTAAAGTGTGGTAGCATTAGGTTGAGGTTGAGTACTGCTGATAAAAAAACAGAATGGGTAAAAGGCAAAGGAGTATCCATTACATTGGCATGAATTACATTGGCACTAATTTGTTGATGAAGTACAAGTGAATTGGAAATTGGTGAGCTTCCAGTGAAAGACAAAGTTTCTCCTAGTCTGAATAACAAAGGACAGAAAATGCCACAGGAAACCCCTCCTAACCCCCTTTCTCAGATGCTAGATAGCTCTCTTCTTTAGTTCCTCTCAAGCAACCAGAATGAATACCTTGTCAAAAATGAGTGTTCTCTGGAAAAACACCCACAGACACCAAGTGGGCTTGGCCACCTACCTATGCAGCACTTTCCACTGGCGCTTAAGAATTTTGTCTCATTGTCTTCCCACAATGCATCCTTGGGGTGCAAGGTTTTCCCTGGCACATCTCACGGACAGTTTGAGCATGGAGTAGAAAAATAACTTCCTTCACATGTGTGTACATGCATGCCACACTACAATTAAATCACACTGATTCTGGCATTGCTTCCTTTATTAGGAGAACACAAGAAGAATGTGAGAAGATAAGACTCTAAAGCCAGCAGAATGAAGTCGGTGGGAGGAGCCCATCTCATGTCTTCCAAGCACCTCTACACTCAGAATCCCAGTATTGTTTGACCATCCTGTCTCTATAAGAAAGCTAATCAGGTGGCACTCAGGAAGATTGTCTTGGGAATAGTGTCTAATTTTCAGAGTCCTACTGTGCTTGTTTCAACGGCATTTGTTATTCTCTGAATATCCACAGAACGCATCCTATCAGGAAATGGTAGGCTACTTCAAACCATGTTTACTCCTACCTCTATAACTTTTTATGTATTCCCTTTTTACATTCAATTGCAGCATAATTTCTAAAATTGAAATAAAGGTGGTAGGCAATGCTGTAAAACCTGGGGGTCCCTTCCTTGCCATGAATATTAAAATGTGTTCATAGGAGCCACCGTTACATGTCTGTAAATTGCTCATATCTCCCCACTGACCATCAGTGTAATTATTTCTGTTTGAAAATGAAAGGTTTGATGAGCAGAGAGGTTATTTTTCTATGTTTATCTTTTCTCCCATTCACCTGAACTGCACATTTCCCTTTGCTGATGGGTTCAAGAGATTAAATCTGTATTTATTTATAATACTTATCTCTGGGATGAGGAGGCAACCAAACAGAAATGAAAAGCAGTCAATTTTTTATGAGGTTTAAACTATTAGTAAGAATGTGTTCTTCATTCTTGTGATTTTAATAAAATTAAGGAAGGTTGAATAATTTTTTTTACAAAATGGCATTACCTGGGTAATAGGAAAATAGATGGAAGGAGGAAACAAGGAAGAGAGGAAAACACAAGAATGAGAGAAAAAGGTGGGTCTCTCAGGATTACTTTACTAAAAATCACAGCATTAATACAAAAGCTATTGTAGTCAATTGGTTTGAAGGAATTGAGTGTGTAAAAAGACCACCACCACCAACAACAACAACAGCAACAAGGGCCACAAAAATAACAAGAACAAAACCCACACCTACAGTCTTTGAAATTTTCTACACACCCTCATTCTTTTCTGACCCAAATCTTCAGTAAAATCTATTACTCCCCCTTTCATTTAGTCACATATTTGTTTCTTTAAAGACTGTCAGTGACTTGCCTTTCTGTACAGTTTAAAGCACCAAAAAAGGAGTAAAGGCAGGGGGTGGTATTAGGTGAGGTAACTGGGGTATAGATATCTACTGGGGATTATAGGTACCTGAGAGAGCTGGTGCCATTGCTTTGTTTTCCTAGTCTATCTGTGGCAGCCATATTTTGGTACTCATAGGATACCCATGATAAGAAACCTCTCTTTTAAAGAAGGTGACATTGTGTGTTAGGGGAGAGCAGTTTTCATTATTTCTGAGATAAAAATCACTGGTTACCAAATAAGGAAGGTAAAGAGAAACTTGTAAGGTAAGAAGATGATATACAGATTAGTTTATCCATTTATTTATGAATTGTTTTCTAAATTTTCAGAGTGGGAACTTTCAACTCACATACCTCTACCAAGTGTGCAAGGTCAGAATTTTTTCTTTATTTTTCATTTTTATTTTCTTTTCAACACTCTTTCTCACTTGCTTGATCTCAACTATCTGAGTTTCTCTGTCTCTGCCCCTATATCTTTCTTGGTCTACTCTCTTTCCTATTCTCCTTTTAATGCTTGGAACTTCCTTCTTCCTCTCAATGTAGCTTGCTGAGCCCATTATCAACTAATGCCTTCTGCATTGAGTTCCTGGGGGATGGGTTGGGGAGAAGATGCTTTTACTTGTGAACAGTCGAAATTTTCATTGTCTTGATGTTTTTTCCAAGGCGGAAGAGGCTAACACCCTGTTTGTGAGAACAGCTATAGGCTACCAAGGAGTTCTTTGTGACCTAAGAAGAATTTCTCAAAATTCAGAATAATAAAAATATGCAAAATTAATCCACATCTTTACTCCTTTCTGAAGATAATGTGTGTGTAGAAAGACTCTAGTTGTGGACTGGGTAGGTAGAAGTGCCCTCCCAGAAACTGAATATGCACAATTTAGTTCAATTATCAGTAAGACATCAAGGAAATCCTGTATTGTGTACACACACCTCACTGTGTGTGCCCAAACAGATGATGTAGACAAAGAACTTCATTATTTATTCCCATCTCTGGATATAGAAACCACCTGTTTAGCTTCTCAGATGAGGAGACTGAGATTATGAAGAGGGTGGTAACAAGCCAAACAAAATCAAAACAAAAACCTGCATATTTGAGTGGGATGTGGACCGGGACACAATTTCAACTGCGGCATGTAATAGAAGTTTAGTGCTGCATCCTGTGTGTGAGGTCCTAGGATCTCAGTATAAAAGATGTACCTAGTCTCATCTTAATGTGGTCATGCAAGACCAACCTGTTTCTCAGGAAACCAAACATGTTATTAGCAAGGGTCCAGGCTCTAAGGGCACTGAAGATCAAAACCCAAGTGCTGCTTGAAGAGAGGAAAGGGTGCCTTGGAAATTTCTAGGATGAAATTCTAAAGGAATACCTCCCTGGATGCGGGTCTCTGTGGCTTTGGTTGACTTCAGGCTTAAGAATTGTTTTGATATGCGTATCACTTCTTCCTGCACAAGTTAATTTGTTTAAACATTCATGAAGGGGAAGGTTTTTTAATAGAAATGTGGCAATAGTTTTCAATTACAGACGAACTCGGGTGTTTGCTGATCCATGAACAAAGTGAAGATTCAGTTGTGGAGAGCTGTACTGCCTAGAAACAGAGTTTTTCTTTCTACCTAGTGTTAAATGCTGAAAATGGGTAAGGAAAATATGATGGGGGATGCTTTAGCAAAGGCTCTCCCATGTATAACTTCTTGTGATGGAGGGAGAGGTTTGCTGTAGTTTCCTTTTTAGGAGAAAACCAAAAGCAACTTAAAGATGACTTAAGGAAAAGGGGAGAAGCGACTCTACTTACAGAGTCAGCAAGTGTATTGCCGGAAGCTGAGCTGAGAAGTAGAGTGGGTGGGACCATGCCTCGACAATACTACCAGGGGCTATCAACTAAGATCAGACCTGTGTGTCAGAAAGCTAGGTCAGAAACAGCTAATTTATAAGTAAGGGGGTCCATAAACTTACATGGAGAGATGCTAGATGCTACAAAACAAACAAACAAGCAAATAAGCAAGCAAACAAAAACCAGCCTGGATACAGGTTGTCAGCGCTGAAGGGCAAGAAAGGGTCAAAAGACTAGTAGTGCAATCAATGTGAAAACCAGTTCTTTTGGTTTTGCCCCATAGCTTCTCCCCAGCACCAACACTATGTGGAGAGGATAGCACAAGGCAATGTGTTCAGGCTCACTGGAGAGTTCTCGGTGAATGGACACGGGCAAAGGGTGATGGGAACGTGTCTCAGCAGCTGACATTTACAAATGGGAAAGGTCTTTACAAGTGACCCATCCCCAATTAAGAAGGCTGTGATTCACAATCAGAGGAAGCAAGGTTTTTGCCATGAAAGTAGCATGCAATGTCACAGTTTAGCTATCATTTTACCCAAAGAATTGTGTTCCTGTGAGTGGGAAAGATCATTAAAGATCAGTTTGCACTTGGTTGTAAGGGGTGAAACTTGTAAGCTACAGACTTTGAGCTTTGTAGATTCCCCTGGCCTTAGAACTGGATCAATTTTAGAGCCTGGGAGGAAACAGAAGTGGAGAATTGACCTCAATGCAAAACTACAGAAGACCCAAAAGTCAGAGAATAATAACGCAATTGGTTTCAGTCCCCTTTTATGGAACTTTGGGATATAAAGGAAAGCCACTTGAGAGGTATTTCTTCCAAATTACAACCACAGAAAGGCTGTGCTCTCAAAATCCCTTCCATCATGCCATCTCCATGGATTTCATTAAAGAGGAAACTATTGTCCAGGTGAGCCTGACAGCCATGGTGCACATCCTCAAGTAAATGCCCTCACCAGTCATGTCCTTCTCTAGATATGCCCTGTCCTTAAGACTGGTAACATTGAACTCAGGACCACTTAAATCTTCAGCCACCCAAGCTCTACAGTCTACACATGGATAGGGAGGCTGTCTGATCTCGCTGTTGCATGATCACGGCTTTTATTATGAAGACCTGACGGCATAACCTGTAAGAGATTCCTTTCCTGTCCCTAGAACATCTTTTTGTGCTTTCCGTCCTGATCAGGTTACCCAGCTAGAGTTCTTTTCTTGGGCTTCAGGGCTTTCATAAAGCAGCAGCAGTGTGTCATGACTTCTGTTGAGACTGTGTTTGAAGGAGGTGTATCACCTACTGTCTTTCCTTATGTATGCTATCCTAGATGAAGACCACAGTCTGGGTATGAGCAGGCACGGTAGTCAGCTCAAGGAATTAAGGACATAAAGGAATAATGGCAGCATGAGTGCAGTTACTGGCTCACACTCAGAGAGCTGTTGGCAGTTTCAAGACTTGCAATAGAAATGCAAAATGGAGTCAGGTGCCAGAAGTGCAGGCAAAGTTGGTACAGAGTTGACCTGCCAGGCTTGGTGAGAAATAATGCTGAATTACTGAGTAGCATGTGGAGTTGTTAACAGTGACTCAAAGTCACTAAGTAATCATCAATTCCACTTATAAGCCCAAACTCATTATACACGATCTTATTAAGTTGATAGTCTAACTAAGGAAATGATATTTTAATTCATAATTTCATTTGAAGCAGTTTTCATTCAAACACTTGTGTTCAATTGAACTGCCTGGGGCTAAAGCAAAGGTAATAAACAGAAATGTAAATACCTTGTAGTCAGGGTGGATGGGATGTTACACGTCATCTTTTGTTTTGGATAATTGCATATTTTATAACTTTTCTTGCCTTGAAGATGTTCTTTTCTTGTGTTGATTAGCTTTTTTTTTTTTTTTTGTCAACTTGATGCAAGCTAGAGTCATTTAAGAAATCTTCAATTCAGAAATGTCTACACCAAATGACCCTATGGCAACTCTCTGAGTCATTTTCTTGATTAATGATTATTGGAGGAGGGCCAAGCTTGCAGTAGGCAGTGCCATCCATGGGAAGATGGTCCTATGTTGTATCAGAGAGCACGCTGAGCAAGCTATCAGGAGCAAGTCAGTACACGGTACGTGTTTCCATTTCCTTTGCTTCAGTTCTTCCTTGGAATCTTTCTATGGTGGACTGTAATTAACACAAATACCTCAAATAAACACTCTCATCATCAAGTTGCTTTGGCCATGATGTTTCATGACAACAATATAAATATATCCAGCATATTTCCCTATAATAAGGAATGCATAATTTTATATAGGGGAGATTTTTTAACCTAATTTATTTATTTATTTATTTATTTATTTATTTATTTATTTTTGTTTTGTTTTTGAGACAGGGTTTCTCTGTAAAGCCTTGGTTGTCCTGGACTTGCTTTGTAGACCAGGTTAGCCTCGAACTCACAAGATTCATCTGCCTCTGCCTCCTGAGTGCTGGGATTAAAGGCGTGCACCACCATGCCCAGCTTTTATCTACTTTATAAAGAGACAGATGAACTGGGTTACTTCTAATGATCCTTGTTCAGTTTCTCTGTCCTGAGTCAGGATTCATGAGACTTAAACATGATGAACATTTTGTGTTTGTGACCTCTCTAAGCCCAAGAGCATCACGAGGCAGACCAGATTGTTTCTGCCCCCTCCTGAAACTTCATCAAGAGTGTCCTCCACATTAAATACCTCACCATGTCCACCTCCTCAGCTCCCAGGAGCTGAAGAGGTGGTACTATTAAAAGCTTATACTACTCTTCCAGAGGACTCAAATTTAGGTCCTAATACCCACATTGTGCAGCTTACAATTGATTAAAACCCAAGTTCTGTAGTATCCAACACTCTCTTCTGGGCCTCCACATGCATTCTAACACAATAGCAAACACTGACATAGCCACACGAACAGAAACAAATAAATATAAAATAACATAAAAGTAAGTTTTTATCTTTGTCTGCTCCTGTGTTTGTTCTCTTATAAGATTCATGTCTTGAGACTAGACTGGTTAGATTGCCTAAAACATCTGGAATCTGACACCAAATACAAACTGTATAGATCTACTATCTAGAAAGCAGTAAGGAGGAACAAGATATAAAACTAGAAATTCATTTTAATGAACCACCCTCTCTGTGCCCCTCTATCTTTGGTGGTTTTGTTTTGTCATCTTAACTGGAGATGGTGATACATTTTTGTTCATTGATCCTAGGATTAAAGAGGGTGTAAGTCAGATCTTTATTAGTGTGGAGATGTTTGTGGATGCATAAGAGAGGATGGAGAATATATTCATGACTAGTATACTGGATAGGATTCTTAATATTTTAGTAGACAATATTTGATTGCACTTCTCACATGTTGAGAAATGTACCCTTTTAATAGCTATAGCTCTTTTGGCCTAGAGAAGAGAAAAATACCCAAACAGAATTGATCAGGCTAGAATTTGGTATAGAATGAAGACTCTGCTTTCGTCAAATCCTAGTCCACCATGCTACAATACCCTGTTGTCTGGGAAGGAAGGATTTCCACAAGACACTGCTACAGATCTCCACAGTCACAGTGTTCCAGTGGGTGAGACCTCAGTGGTGTTTCCATGGTAATCAGGTCTGCTAGAAAACTGAAGCAGAATCTTAGAGCGAGCCAGTCTTCATGACAGGTGAACTTGAACACATTTCTGTGGGGCAACAGCATAAGTCATGTTTCTCTCATTTTACTTTAGTCTCTATTTTTATGCCAGAACAATGAAAGGTTCCTTCCCATCTTGAACTAGATTTCCTTTCTGGATCTTTCTTCCCCATCCTTACTCGTACAAATCCTTTTCTCTCTGCCATTTTTTATTCTGGACTCTGTTTTTTTAAACATCCATTATCCATGAGTCCACTGGCCTGAGTTTGTTCAGTGTGGACAGGATTTGGGTACCCACCAGCTTTGTCCCTATATCAGACCTGGAGACAACAAGATCTCCTCCAATAATCTGAGCTCTTGTTTGGACAGGTTTGACCGTGTAGTCAAGCGGTCTAGATAAAAAGTTCCCAACCTCCACTCTCCAAACACCTTTTTTTTTCCCTTTGTAATGTGTTTTCAGGCCTTAAATTTTTTATATTTCTGGTTTAACATTTTACTTCACAATATTGCTATGAAAAAGTAATGTCTTTTCTCTTTGGTAAAAAAAAGCGTACATTCCAAGAAGCTGTGTCAAGATGGAGAGAAAGAGAGAGAGAGAGAGAGAGAGAGAGAGAGAGAGAGAGAGAGAGAGAGAGTTGATGACTTACATGAAAAAGAAGTTGACTGTGTCTTGGAGCTAACCTTGCTAGGTAACTGCCAGATCAAGTGAAATGGGTAGGGAGGGAAAATTGCTGCAGGCTGTTTTGTAACAATATTGGAAAGTAATTACGGAAGAAGCTAATCTCTTAGTCTTTGAAATGCTGTCTCCTGTGAGCTTCCATTAGACTAATGTTATACAAAGTGCATAGATACAAAGATGGTGAAAAACGTCATAAATAAGCATATATGCTTCTCTTGATTCTTGTTTTCAAAGGGGAAAGCCGTAAGTAATTCATTCAATGAAACTTGGGTTTGTAGACACTGCTGACAGACACTCTATCTGTCAACAGGTTAGGTTAGGGTCCATTTTACTCGCGTTTGTGAAACTTCCTCAGCACCCTGGAAACAAATATTGGTGTCTCTCACTTTCTAATATTCTTCTTTCTTTCCTTTTATGTCTTTCTGTCTGTCCATGCTCTGCCTCAATCATCTCTCAATATCTCTATCCTCCCATCCTCACTTTTCTATCTGCTTTATTTCTTCATTTTCTCTGGAGATGAGGAGGACTTAATTCCTCACATTCACATTCTCTTTGCTTTCTTTGTCTCCCCCCCAGTACTACAATGTAATGACAATTATTAGAAAATATAATTCACTGTCTCACACTATTATTTATAATCTACTCAAGAATATTCTTCACAATCTTAATATCCAGCTGTCGCACAGAATTACAACTGGGAGGCTGACTCCAGGCCTCTGTAACAAGAGAGAATTTCTTTTTGCATTGTGAGGTTTCATGATTTTTCCAGAATGATTTGATATGTCATTATGCAATTTAGACCATTTTTTAAAGAAAAATAGCACATTTTTAATGATTAAGTTTATTTTCCTTGCTTCCCAGGAATAAGGAGATATAGTTATTTCAGTTGTCCAGTTTACAGCAGAGGACTGCCATCTGTATAATAAAAGCATCTAGTAAATGGGCTCTGGGCACGTTCTAATTTATCTTCTGCTCCTGGTAGGAGGCATGCATTCCACCTTTCTCTTGATCCCTTTCTCTCCTCTTTCCTTGTCTTCTTTCTCTGTCTCTGTCTCTGTCTCTGTCTGTCTGTCTGTCTCTCTTTCTCTCTCCCTCTCTGTCCCTCTCTCTCTCTCTCTCTCTCTCTCTCTCTCTCTGTGTCTCTCTGTCTCTGTCTCTCTCTCTCTCTCTCTCTCTCTCTCTCTCTCTCTCTCTCTCTCCCCCCTCACACACACACACGTACACACAGTCACATGCACAGACACACATGTATTCACATCCACATACTTGCACAGGAATGAAAACATGTGCTCCCCTTGTGTGATTTCTGTTGTTGTGGTAAACCGTAAGACAAAAAGCAACTTGAGGAGAAACTAATCTATTTGTCTCACACTTTGATTTTACACTCTGTTGCTGAGAGAAGTTAATGCAGGAACTCAAGGCAGAAGTCTGGAAGAAGGAACTGAAGCCGATGCCATGGAGGTGTCCTACCTACACTTTTTTATTCAGGTGACATTTTTGGACTTCTTCCTTATACACCCCAGGACTGTATGCCCCGCCACTAGTGTACCACACCCATCAATCATTAACCACGAATATGTATCACGTCATATGGGCTTGTCCACAGACTGATCTGATTAAGACATTATCTCAGCTTCTCTTCCCTCTCTCCAGATGACTCTAGTTTGTGTCAAATTCACAAAAACAAACAAAAAAACCTAACCAGAATACCTGTACCCACATGTACACACACACACACACACACACACACACACACACACACACACACACACATTCACTCATGGAGACTTTGTCAGTTCTTCATTTGTCTTACTCTAATTAGCCCTCTTATACTATTTATCATATCTCAGACAGTAAACTGTGTCTTCCTCTTAACAGAAAAGCAAGAGAAAGCAATTGGCATCATTGAATAGCCTATTCTGTGCCCACTTACTGCTGATTTTGTTTTTCTGCTGAACAATGGCATCCTATATATACTAACAGGGTGCACTAGAAAATGTCCTAAGAATCTCAGTGGGAAAACAAGGGATTAGATAAGACTTCTTACTCTTTCAATGTTTCTTTTTTAAACGTATACATTTATATTATTACACATGAATAAAATAAGCTACATAGAGCAAGAAGACCCACAAGACAATCAGGAATTATATAAATGTTACATTCATAATGATTTGGCTATTTATATTTGGAAAACTTGATGTAAACATCTTTCCTATCTAGGTGCGTCTACAATTCTGAATGTAAATCAATATCTATCATATCTCTTCTTTATTAACTTAAAACATCTATCTAGATCTAAAACCCCTAACCTACTGTGCGTAATTGTAAGATTAAACTATCTGGTCTTCAAACCCATCAGAGATATGAGAAGGAATAAATCTTAAATACCTGAGTGAACCAGAAGTTCAGGTTAGCAGCTTCCAAAATGAAAAAATTACTGAGACAGTTTACAGCCTGAACTCTCTCTATAACATTGGAGCATCATCTTCAGCCTTTTAGCCCAACATATCTGACAGACATATTTGTGAGGCAGGAACTATTGAGGACTTGCTTACTCTGTCTTAGCAGAGTTCTGCCATCTACTCTGCCTACATCTAAGCTTGCCCTTTTTTGGCAGAATTATGTCTGTGGCAGAAATGAAGACATTTTGCCCAGTGGCTGGTTTGCCACATTTGAAGCCAACTCCATAAGGTGGTTCTTTCATGCTCATCATATTCTTTGAGGCAGGGTGGGTATTGCCAGGAGTTAACTTGTCTTGTCAAAGAATCTTTAGAATAATAAAAAACATATTCTTCAGGTCTCTGAGGCTTTTGAAGACCTTGTCTAACTATTTTACCTTATATATATAGAATTATATATATCTGTTAGACCTAGGATATATAACCTTATAAAATTAGACTATTATTTGACATGACCATGATTTGCATCAATAAGCAAAATTCTATACCAATGAATTAAAAGCAACCTTCCTTGTGAGTAACAATTAAGGCCTTGAGTTGAGGAGTAGATTCAATATTCCACCTTTTGCTCTATCCTCCCTCTATATTTCTATATCACCTTTTCTTTCTTTTCAGATCCTATCTCCTTACCTACAAAAGAAAGATAAAGGAAAAGAGAGGATTATACCAACCTCATTTTCTGTTGGTATAAAACCAATAATAACTTATAACCAACTCCTGATGAAAATAAGTACCTGTAGACCAAGAGAGCAAACAGAAACCTATCCAAGCTCCCTTAAGGAAATGGGATTTCTTCAGGCTGATTTAGGACAAATAATATATTTGAAGCCCCTCCCCCACCTCAAATTGGAAAAAAATAGTTAAGCAAGACAGGGATAGCATTTGTGGTCCATTTTCTAAATGTTGAGAATTTCCAGGCTTAATAGGAGCCATCCATGTGTGAGACAATCTGAGATGCTGGACCAACTGAAATGCTGGGATCCAAAGCTTTCTACAACACTGTCCTGGAAGCTGTCTTGTTCTTATGGGCAACAGCAACTGATGTGCCTGAGGCTGGAACATGGAGGATGCAGGTTGTCAGCATCCAGCATGCTGAGAAGAATGAATGCTGTCAGGTCTGATCCAGCATTAGTGTTTGGTTCTTCTGTTCTAAAAACATAATTTCTCACAGGCATTATACAGTTCTAACATTATAATTATATGAGATATGTGGGATGCACAGTGCAATTAAGGCTGGTTTTCTGCTCATTGTATGAGCAGAAATAAGATATCTGCAAATTTTCCTTCATGCCATACTAAGGATGGCCTCTAATTATAAGTCACAGAGAATCTTTTACAACAACTTTGGAAATCAATCTGGTGCTCTCAGGAAATTGGGAATAAATCTACCTCAAGACCCAGCAATACAATTCCTGGACATATACACTAAAGAGGGCCCACCAAACAACAAGGACATTTGCTCAACTATGTTCCTAGCAGCCTGGTTCGTAATAGCCAGAATCTGGAAACAACCTAGATGTCCCTCCACTGAAGAATGGATAAAGAAACCATGATTCATTTACACAATGGAACACTATCCAGCTATCAAAAACAAAGAAATCTTGAAATTTGTAGCAAATGGATGGAACTAGAGACAATCATCCTTAGTGAGGTAACTCAGACCCAGAACGACACCCAGGGCATATTCTCACTCATAAGCGGAAGTTAGCCACTTAATTCAAGTTAAACACATTATAATACAGAGACTGATGTGCCAGCCAATGTTCCTGTAGAATGAAACTTTCTGCTCAGATCTGGTAGATAGGCAGCACAGTTTCCTTGTGGGTCCCACAATATGGGAAGTCTGACATGGACTTGGGCCTCCTGATGTTGTTCACTGTTCACCTGGCAGGGTGGCCTTGTCAGGCTACAGAGGAAGAAATTACAGGTGGTACAGAGGACACTGGATAAGCTGGAGTCAGACGTTAGGGGAGGAGGGCTCCCCTTTCGAAGGACCAGGGGAGGGAGGGAAAGAGGAAAAGGGAGAGGATAAGATCAGGAGTTGATGAAAGAGGGGGCTGCAATTGAGAGGGAAATAAAGAATTCAAACTGCAGAACAAGCAGGTAATTTATATTGCTAATCCCACTACATGGGAATAGCTTTGAGACTGGCTGAGATATGAATGTCTACGGATAGACAAGGCTTCATGTTGGCCATACGTAACAGCTCTTAAACCTACTTGCCCCTCTCCTAATCTCTTCCTTATTCTTTTAGGGACAAACATATACTTGATCGTATTTTGTAAATCTCAGTGCTGATAATAATAGGACATAGGTATATATTAGCAGTAATAATCTGGAAGGTTTTATAAACACCTTAGGATTTTATGTATGATCAAGTCCTCAAGTGTACATTGTATACACTCTGAAATCCATCCATCCATGCAGGAGTCTGAGGTCTTGCATACCATTTATATAAGGTAGGTCATGGTCCTAATTGAATAATTGGACTTTTTCTTAGACATTCCTTATTTTTGATTCCACAGATCAACGAATAAATCTATCAACCCACCTTTTAGAATTTTATTCTTTTATCTTCAAAATTCTAACTAGGAACACTATGTTTTCCTATATAAGTAGATCAAAGGCTAAAAATTTTATTGACCCTCTTTGTGAAACATACTTCACACAAAAAAGTTTCATTAAATTTTAGTCAGTCATCACCCGGTCTCTGTGGTTACCAACAAAGGGACATTATACTGACTTCCAGAACCAACAAAGAAACTAGAAGAAATTGAATCACTTAATTAAAACAATAGAAACATTCTTTTTAGCATTAAGAATGTGGAAGTAAATGTGTCATCAAGCATCCTTCCTTTTCAGACGCTAAGGAACAATCCACCTTTGATCTCTTGCTGGCCACAGGCAATTCTTGGATGCTTTAGTTTATCGATGTGTTAATCCAACTTCTATCTGCTTGTATTCTTTTTTTCCTTTCTCTGTATATATGTGTCCCAGTTTCCTGATTACTGATTTTCGGATTTAGGTACAAACTAGCCAGTGTAGTTGTAGTCTCATCTAACTCCATATGCAAGGACCTCCTTCCAAACAATGTCTTAATCTGAGTTTTGAAATGAACCTTAACATTCCTGGTCATTTACTCTTCCCGCCTCAGACGGTGAAATGTGTGTCCTTGTACTTCAATACTAAGCTGAAGCGAAATTGCATCCTTAAATATTCCATCTCTTCTCCACTTGGTTATTATGATTTTCTTTAAAACAAAATCATTTTATTTGCACTAGCATGGTATATCGGGTCACACAGGTGATTCCTACACGTCAGTGTGTAGAGTAGCACTATCAGGATTAGAGATTCTAAAAGCAAAATACTCTGGGCTTTGACTTAATACTCTTGGCTCACTTACCTGCACCGAACAATTCTTTTGAAAAAAAATTTTATTTCTTTTCATAATTTATTCACATTACATCCTGATCGTTGCCCTTCCCTTGTATATTCCAGTTCCCACCTTCCCTCCCTCTTCCACCCTTTTCCCTTCCCCGAGTTCTCCTTCCCTATCACGTGACCACAGCCCATTAAGTTTCATCAGGGTAGCCTGCATCCCCTTCCTCTGTGTGCCAGCAAGGCTGCCCCACCAAGAGGAAGTGATCAAATCATGGGCATTAGAGTTAATGTCAGAGGCAGTCCCTCCTCCCCCTCATGCCTCCCACCCCCACCCACAAGTGAAGAATGAGTTATCCATAGGCTACATCTGAACAAGGGGTTCCAGTTTCTCTGTATCTATTGTCCTTGGTTGGTGCATCAGTTTGTGAAGGCCTCCCTGGGTCAACTGAACACTTCTGGAAGGTAAAAAAGAAAAGGTAAAAAAAGAATCTCTTACCTAAGTTGAGTTGTGAAGTTTCTACTACAGAGTTAGGAAATAATAAGGCATCTTAACTGAAACTGGTAGATCAGATCACACTTTTCATACTTGGTAGTAAAATACAAAGGCATAGATATTAAATCACAACTGAGGAAAAGAAAAACATGGACACACTCCTAATGTTTGCATCTTTGTAACTTGGTCATTAGAAAATGATTACTGTTTCAAGGACATGTAATTATTTGCTCAAAGAGAAGGATAGCTTATTCTCTAAGATTTCCCATCTCGATTATTCTTACAGGGGATTATTCCACCAAACTAGTTGAAGTTTATTAAATGTTCCCTTTTACTATTTATTGTTAACTTAATTTTACCTCATAGTACAAAAAATATCCGGCACATACAGTTTTGACCCATAGGAAAGGACATCGAACCACATGGTTTATATACAAATCCAGTACATTATGGATATTAAATAAAGAATGTGCACAAGAGGTATCATATCATATAGCCAAATACAAACTGAAAATCTAATATCTATCAGGAGCTCTATCAGTCCCATGGCTCAGCACTAGGACTACAGAGTGCTTTCTTAAAAGGTTACCAAACATATAGGTTAATGTTCTATTGTTTTATCCTGAATTCTTAAGATGGGCCTTTGAACTTGAGTTTTATAACTGCAATTCAGATGAACAAAAAAGAATTATACAAGTGATGCACACACTGCCAGCGTGTATTACCAAAACATGCTGACAACTCTTTACATTTAAGACACTGACGTGGGTGCCCGTTTGCAACTATACATCACCAACACAGTCCTTACATGCAAGGCTCAGGAAACATCAAAGAAGATGGGGCAGGAAGACTGTATGGACCAGAGGACCAGGAAGTCAGTTTTGACATTGTACCTTTCAGCTCTGACAGAGAAGCTGTACCCATGCAATCTCAACAATAGGATTACCTAAACAGTCATGCAGTCAGTTGTCCTGCCAACCCAGAGTAGATGTGAGGAGTCTCAAAGGGGTCCACCTCCAGATGAAGACCCACAGGCAATTACTGGCTGATGAAAAAGGGACAATGTGTCTTTCCCAGAAACAAAGGCCCTGATGGGTTATCCAATCACAAATGCTTATCCCTTAACACATATCCATAGGAAGAACATTAAATGAACTCAGCAAGTGGTATACCTTTAAACCATATACACAAATAAGATTTAATCACTTTGATAGGCAGTTGGCGGGGCATAGAAGGAGTCAGAGGAGCAGAGGTGGCATGGAATGGATATAAATACAGTACTCATGTATATAATTCCCCCAAAGTAAAAACCAAACAAACAAAAAAAGGAATGCGCCAAGAACACAGTATTGTAATAGACTCAAAGTAACATGGTATTGAATAAATTATTTTAAAATCAATTGTGTGTGTGTGTGTCTGTCTGCCTCTCTCTCTCTCTCTCTCTCTCTCTCTCTCTCTCTCTCTCTCTCTCTCTGTGTGTGTGTGTGTGTGTGTGTGTGTCTGTCTGTCTGTGTGTCTGTGTGTCTGTCTGTGTGTCTGTGTGTCTGTGTGTCTGTCTGTGTGTCTGTCTGTCTGTCTGTCTGTCTCTCTCTCTCTCTCTCTCTCTCTCTCTCTCTCTCTCTCTCTCTCTCTCTCTGTGTGTGTGTGAGTGTGCTAGAACTATGACCTAATATGAGAGACCGACCGCAATGCCCTCGCAACAAGGACTGCCTTTGAATGTTAAACAAAGGTCATTTCAATCTGGCAATGAGGGACAACTGACGGTCTCTCAGATATTCGTCATTACTCAAGCTACTGGCCTGTGACTTGGCTAAACAATTACATTAAAACTGATACCTTTGAAGAAAGAGAATGACCGAATCACACATAACTCCTTTCTCTTTGATTCCTCATTATCAACAAGACAGAGGTAGAATGCATTGACAACATGTGCAAGTATCTTACTGACTGAACTACAGATAGTTGAGTTGGTTTCCTGCGGAGTCTCCACCATTGATGAGAATCACATTTGTGTCAATAGCTTGGAGTAGATAACCCATATTGTTAACTTCTGATGCAACTCAAGTGTTTCTATGATAGTGCCTAAAACTTGAATTGTAGCATGTAAATAAGAACAATCAAATGTGTTATAACATTTAAAATTACTTTTCAAGAATGTTATTAAAATTAGTTTAAAAATCCCATGACCAACCAATTAATAGACCTTCAAATAAAGCTTTCAGACCGCAATATTTCAATGTCTTCGGCAGTAACATTTCATTGGTTTCCAAACTAAGACTTTGCTGCTGCTTTTTTTTTTCTTTAATTGACCCTGAGCGTGTGTGTAGACTGGTCCTACCATCAGTACTATAGTCAAATTTAGCAGTTTTCGGTACAATCATTATAGTTAAGAATCACTGCTGAAACTAGAAATAAGCAGGCAAAATTACAATTTGGGTTAGAATACTACCTTCTTCACTATTCTCATCCTAAAAAATTTGACTGCTAACATTAAGAATATGTTTGATTTGATTTGCTGTGTGTGTGTGTGTGTGTGTGTGTGTGTGTGTGTGTGTGTGTGTGTGTGTATGTGTCTGTGTGTAAGCATAAGAGCACATCATGCCCTTGTGAAAGCCAGATCAGAATGTTGAGTGTCCCCCTCTGTCATGCTCTGCCTTGCTCCTTTTAGGCAGTGTCTCTCACTGAGTCCAGTGCTCACTTTTTTTCAGGTAGACTGGTGTCCAGAATATCCCTGCAGTCTTGTAACCTTTACCCACCCTGTATTCTTGGCTCACAGTGGTGCTCAGGATAATGTCTAGCTTTGACAATGATTCTAGACTCCAAACTCTAATCCTCATTTCTACACTGCAAGCCTGACAACTAAGCTAACTTTCTAGGCCCCCAAATGTGTCTCACATAGCACAAATATTAGATTCTGAGAATCACTACATTCCTTGTGCTGTATTTTGTTCATTTGTCCTCTAGGAAGAAAATACTAGCACTGTGTTTGTTCCATGTCCTATCAGCCAAAGTTGATCTTATCTAAACTGATTGTGCCCATTACCTCACTGTCAACTGTGACACAATTCTGTCATCGCCTGCACAGTGACTATGCATGATGTCTCAATTCCCCAGTCATGTTTAGTCTAAGTGGGCATCCATTGAGAAAACTATGCCCCAAGTAATTTAGGGAAGGGACAAATAACCTAAGGAGCTGAACAGACAGTGGTTCTTATGTATTGATTACCATGGTAAAGGGGTCAAATTCTGGGGTGTTATCTTACATTCCAACTCTGGATGCTTGCTTGCCTTTCCCAGAGAAAAACAGCCATGTGTCTGTTATCAGGCAGCCCTGTCTTCATCTTGCCAGACACCACTACTGAAATTTATTATTGTGAGATAAATGATAGTTCTCATAATTGAAAGTGAGGAGGCAAACACTGGACACAATTTCTACAGGTAAGAACAGCCTTAATCTGTCTTCAAATGATACAGCCCCTGTCTTATTCAAGCATCTTCAACTCTTGTCTCATTCATGTAGTCCTATCCTGAGCAGTGCAGACTTTCACCCCATATATTGTACTGCACAATTGACTCCCTGCCTTGTGGGTATGTGAGGAGCTCACTCTCCCCTGGTGCTTCATGTATCATCCGGTGCCAGAGGCAGTCAAAATACAACATTGATGGACCAATGGACTGATCCAATATGGCAAATCCTATATTCCTGTTTGGGTCCAAATGAATAACCTCATATAGTTCTGCACACATTCACCAAAATAATGAAGGGGAGAGAAAAAATGGAATTTCCTGATCATTGCATTCCATTTTATTTTTCTGTTTTAACTTTGTAAGTGAATTCAATGTCTGTATAAGGCAATTGATGGCTCTAAAGGAAAATGAAAGAAAAATGTTAAAGCCCCAAACCACAGTCGGAACACTGTAAGGCAGAATTCATCTCCCTTATTGAAATGCACAGCTGGATTTCTCACCTCTTACTTTTCAAAGACCACCTCAGCAGTGAGGGGCAAGGGTTTGGGGATTCTGTAGTCTATGGCTGCAGAAGATATCAATGCCCACTATTTATATTTATGAGTAGTCTGGGAATAAAAAGCTAAATAAATGACTTAAGGAAAAACAACAACAATAATCAAAATGGGACTGATGCTTTCGAGTATCTCCTTAATCATCTAAGAAGGAGGCATACAGTCAATCAGCTCATCTCCACAGCCTCCCCTGTACTTATGTTCAACATCTGGTTTTCTGGAATGTTCTTCAATTTGATTTGTTTCCCAATCTCCTTCTTGCACTGTGTATTTTTTTGTGTCTTGCCTCCTGTATCAAACCTTCCCTAAGGAACCCAAACCAGCTACTGAATTTCCATACTATTTATTATATATTGCTAGCTTGATATGTTACTCTGCATTTTAATTTTGTTTTGTACAAATAAATTATAGCTTTCTATTGGATGTGTTAATTAAGGGTACAAAAAGAATTTATCACCTTTAGTTTTTTGGAAATGTTTTTCTGCCAGTTCAGGGTTAGTATTTATTAATAAAAATTGTTTTTATCTTTACAGTATGTGTTAAGAGCCAAATATTTTAATATATGTGTTGGTTTCCATAGGCTCAAAAATTTGTTCCAGAGTTTGTATTTTACATATTCAATATTAGAGTACCAAAGTCAGTTGATCTATGCTGACTTCTAAACTAGGGCAAAGATAGAGTCAGTGTTTCCAACGACTTCCAAGCATTACCTTGTTTCATAAATTATCCTTTTCTCTTTTTCTTTGTTGAATACCAAAGGCCAGGAAGTTTGATTCCTACTTGATATTTTAAAGGGATAGCCAGTAGAAAGGACCATGTCAACCCCATCAGTCAAGCTCAAAGGTCAGACCATATGAGCTGCAGATGGGAAGAAGAGGACACACAAGCAACAGGGTGGATGGGCAGAAGCGATGTCTGCCACCTGCTAGGCAGTATTGACTGTGAAAAAAACAAAAAACAGAAAACAAACAACAACAACAACAACAAAAGAAAACAAACCCAAACTCAGAAATAACTGAACATGAGCATTGTATACAAGTCCAGATGGGCGTTAATCCCTGACCTTGAAGTGAAAAGTCCCCTTCAGTTACAGCCAGGGCTTCCCATTCTTAGTGTATTAAGTCTTCGAAAACCATTTTATCTCTTTGCATTCACGTTTCACTGTTAGTAGTGCTTATGCTAAAAGTGGATATACCCCAGTTAGGTATTTAACTTTTTTTGTTACCTTTCTTCCCAAAGCGCTGGTACTAGAATTAGCTATAGAGAAGATCAGAGTGTTTAGGCCCTTTTTAACTTGTGACTGTGGCTTGTAATCATCAACTTGATGTTAGCAGGTTTTCTGATGTAAGTTATTGGCGTATGAATGAATCAGAAAGCAATCTGCTCTGGGGAGGACAGGCTAAGCTTTAAGGCACAAGTCACTTTGTCTAGGGCTCATAATAATTAGTAGAACAAATTTATTAAAATTTGCATATATTTGAGACAGAATAAACCTCCATCCTATTGTTGAAATAGCTTAGAATGCTTGACAGCTCCAACAGAGTACAGAGATGCATGCTGGGCCAGGCTTAGTCCTGACTGTTTCTTTACAGTCTTGGAGATAAGTCTGAATCTGACTCCAAAGACAGCCTTGCATTTTCCAGCTTCATTCTTTTTACAAACAATGCACAGTGCTCACACTTAGGTGATCAACTCCCACAACATACTGGTATTTCGTAGCCCAGAGCTCGAAAGGCTCAGAACTGGAAGGAAGAAGTTCCTTCAACAGGCAATATTTATGCCAAGGAGAAGGCTCAGCTTTCCACCCTCTCTACAAGAATAACAAGGAAGAAATGAAAATCCAAGCCATGATTCTCAAAAGGGCAGGATGTGGGCAGGATCCAAGAAATACACCTTCCTAAGTCCCTGGGAATTTATGTGTGTATGCCTAAGTACCCAATTAGCAGGCACAGATGCCATTTTACATTAAAAAATGCAGAATTTTACAGCTGCAAACCAGCTGTGTCCATAAATTTCACCAATTACTTCAGAGGCCTACCAAGACTTGGACCTGGATATTGTGAAACCTGTTATCCTCAGAGTTAAAACTGTCAAAGACTGATTGGCATATTTTGTCTAGGAAATTGTTTTCTTCAAAGAAGGACAGAAAATCATAGCAAATAGACAGTGATGACATTCAGAAAACTTGTAAGGAAACATAAGCAGTGACCCTAAAACTCCTGCCCGCTGCAGTGGCCCTATCTAGTAGGACATCTGTCATGGTGGGGATATCTCTTCCTGTTGGTGAAAAAAATACTTAAAACATGGGTTGTGCAACTCAGGCACCATAACCTTGACTATGTCAATTTTCTGTAGTTTCAACTTAATGAGCTCTTGGTGACCATTTTGGGTAGCACAATGGATCACCACACCATGGCACTGATATGCAGGAAGTCAGAAAAGACAATCTCAAGGCTTCTTGCCAGTCATACGTTTTTAGCCCTGTTCACTGTTTCAGCCCCCAGTTTTAATTTACACATGCTGATTGTTTTTATTTCTAAGTGTTTTGAATGGGGAAATGTGCTCTGCATTTAAGTGGTATAACCCCTTCTCTAAAGTAATGCATATTCTTAGGCATCCCCTCTGCATTTTCTTATTTTTCTCTTTCTTCATCCACTTCTTGTTTTCTCCCTTCTGTTTTCCTTTTTAAACAGTGATGAATAATAAAAAGTATAAAATTATCAATGAATTATCCACAGCATATTGCTATATCTGTCTTTTCAACATATGGAACAGTCTAACTTAGAATGTTTCCACAATGTTGTTGAGCGTACAGGCAACAAATAGGAAGTAATGCCAGAACAACCTATGGTACACGAGGCACTTATTTTGCTGTAATTATATTTGTTAAAATATGATGAAAAATCACTAGAAATCTTATTGAGAAGAATGGAAATCCATTAGAAGAATAGACATAAATATTAATATATAAACAGAGAAAGGTAGGTTGAATGAGTTTTGAATAAAGGGAAAAACAGGGAGGGGGGAAAGGAAAAAAGGGATGAGGAAAGAAAAGTGGGGGAATGAAGGAAGAAAGGGATGACCAATAGTGGAATGGGAAAATATATGGTGAAAAAGGAGGTAAAAATAGAAAATTATATTGTGTATTTTGGATGTTCTGTTTTATTGTCTTTAAAATTAGAAAATCTTAGTAGCCAATATTTAGGAATTTAGTAAATCAAATGAAAAAAGTACTCTTTATGAAACTGTGATTTTTAAAAGTATTTTTAAAAGCTGGTAGAGTGCTTCCTGTCCATCCCAGATATCAAATGAGCTAAAGGATTTGGCACCTGAGTGTAGTCACAGGTCTCAGAAGATGCAGGAGTGGGGAATAGAGGCTACATACTGAATCTGAAGTCATTTTGAGATATTTGAGGTTGTCATAAACTATGCACAAGAAGAATAAATAAATAAAAACCACTTTATTGGCTGGTACAGCAGACACCCATGAGATGGTTTTATGAAATGTCTACTATTACAACTCAATCATAAATATTAATCGTACAATGCAATAGGAGTGTATATTTTCAGATGTCTTTCTTGTAGTCACCCTTGCCCTGCCATCCTCCTCTAAAATCACCTTTCAATATCACTTTTCTCTGTTGATTTCACTTTTGATGCCTTTGTTTTCTCCTACATTCTCCATGGTTTAATCAGCATAATTTAGCTCCTCTTTAGTTTTTGGCCTGTGTTCACAGAAACATAGCATTCGGCTTACACATGAAGTTGACACTTACAATATGAATGCAGAAGAAGTTATCATAGAAAATAGCCCAGCAACTAAAGTCACTAGCAGGCCAGACATGGTGTCACACATCTTACTTTCTAGCACTTTGGAGAAAAAGACAGGCAGATCCCTGAATTTGAGGCTAGCTTGGGTTGTATAGTGACTTAACAAGGGCTATATATTAAAGAGACCCTGCCTCAAAATAACAAAAACAACAAGAACACTAAAAATAACCACTAGAAAAACTTTGTTCTTTGTCATTGTAAATCCCTCAACAAAATCAGTTTGTCCAATTATAGAGAGCAGAAGGAAATGGAAGCATAAGATATTACACAATTGGGACTTTGGGCAAGAGAAGCATGGAAGAATGGGGAAATAGAAGGATCCAGAGGGTCCTAGAAACCTACAAGAAGCACATTATGACAGGTGGAACTTGGCCCAGAAGTCCTGCTCAAACTATGGCACCAGTTAAGGACTATATCTGCAGTAAACATAAAACCCCTACCCAGATCTAGCCAAGGGACAGGACATTCTCCACAGTTGAGTGGAGAGTGGGGACTGACTTTCACATGAACTCTGGTGCCCCATGAGGAAGTCTGATGGCACTCAGAGGAAGGATAGCAGGCTACCAAGAAGAGAATTGATACCCTATGACCATATAGTGGGGGAGGAGGTCCCCCTCAGTCACAGTCATAGCAGAGGGGACTAGGGGAAAAGCAGAAGGAAGGGAGGAATAGGAGGATACAAGGGATGGGAAACTATTGAGATGTAATATGAATGAATTAAAAATTTTTTTAATTAAAAAAAAAGAAATGAAACAAGGATCCACAATGAGTGATTGATAACATTTACACATGAATATGAGACCTACAAAGATCCTGGCCTGTACTTAAGAGCAAAGTGTTCACATGGACATTCATAATGACTGTGACAGAAGATGGTCTCACCTTTCAGAATGGAATGAGATGAAAGCAAGGTGCAACACAAATGGCCAGCAGAGGCTTGGTGAAAGAAAGGGCTAGGCCATAAAACAGAAAACGATCTTCCGCACATTCTGTAGATCTAGGTTTCTCCAAGAGCTCCAGAGAAACAGTTCCATCACTTTTTGTCACCACCCTGGAACTTGGCACTCAAGCTCATGCTTTATGGTTTAATTTAGGTCTCAGATTCTGGGTACGGTGGCTGTTCTTTAATACCCTTGCGTCTTCATACATTCTAAGGTAGAGTTATTTATGTGGAATAAGAAGATTCTACGTAAGTCTTTGAAAACCTTTTGGTTAAACATGGCCTAAATGTTAACCAGAACCTGACCGCACTCAGTACCTCTCCTGTCTTTCCTAATCAGGCCTTAGACATGACCTTCAGTCATTAAATGCACAATCTCTTGGCAGGACTATGGCTCAGAGCAAGCGTTGAAAAGCAAAAAAAAAGGCTATAAATGTAGAGGGTGAAAATAATATACATTCACTTGTGTTCCTTAACATTTGTGAAACAATCTTGTTCATAAAAATTTTGTGCTTTTTCCACAGTTGAGTCCTTTCACCAGCTTTTGACAAGAGAGTATGTAGACACTATTGTCTCTATTTCAGAGATGCAAAAAACTAATGTCCAGGAAAGAAGAGGTCATGAACATTTCAATGCGTAACAATAGTCAAGAGTGGAAAACAGACCCCAACCCAGTACCTTTTACTTAATATCGTTCCCACCAAATGGTCTGGTCCTTTAAGAAGTAAGTGATATCAAGCTCAGGTAAGTTCCTTCCCAGAGGAAGGCACCTTATTCTTTAAATAGTTGTCGTGCCCTTCTTTTTTTCTTCTGTGTTGGTTATTGAAATGTGATGCACTATATACTGACAGTTACAAGGTTTCTAAGAAAAGCGTTGTTATTTGTTTTGTTGTGGAAGGGGGGGAGGAGGTGTTGTCGAGGGGTAAGTTGCATGGTTGCATGGCATCCTGTGAGGGCAGCTGGCATTCAACTGTGACTGCTGATATCCATTCTGCAATGCATTTCATGTTGTTGGGAACATTTACATTAAGGTCAATTATTTTGCCAAAATAGAGACTCGCAGCCAAGGGTTGCTTAGTGGAATGCTTTGGTGTCTGGCAAGAGAAAGAGGACTGACAAACTTACAAGAGCTTGGTATGCCGAGCTTGGTATGCCAGCTGGTAGGTGGACCTAGCTATGCTGCTACAATCCAATCCAATCCAATTCAATTCTACAAATATTTATTGAGTAAGGAGATGTGTAAAGCACTCTCACAAGTACTGAGGGGCTGGCACAACAGCACACTCCATTAGTAGATCCTCAGAAGATGTTCCAAGAACAATACATATACCATTGAGACAGACTGCATGAGCATCTATGAAGACAGTGTTCCTGTCTCTGCATTCACCATTGTGAGAGCATGATTACACCAGTGTGTCAATGAAAAGATGCAACTCTGTCATGTACTGGATAGTTTTCCCATTCTAGGTATTTCATTGTCAACATGTAGTAAGATTGACTCATATGTCTTATTTTAGGCAAGAACATGAACAGCAACAAAGTGTGTTGGTTCTTGTAGAAGGTTTGATATCTGGCACGGTATCTCATGCTTCCATGGTGCCAATGTGGGATCGAGTGATAGGATTGCCATAAGTCTGGGCCTTGGGGCCAGCAAGCAGTACATTAGGGAGATTAGTGATGACATAAAGAGCAGGGCACAATGTCCAGTTGCGAAAATACTTGTCTTATACAAAATATGAACACCTAAGGTCAGACACCCAGAAAAAAAAAAATGTAAAAAGTTAGCATGATAGAGTCTGCCCACTATCCCAAAGATGAGGAATCAGGAACAGGAATATCCATGAGAGCTCATTGGCCAGCTGGTCTAACTCAGTTGATATAGTTTGGGGCTAAATGGAGGCTCAGTCTCAATAAAAGCATAGAAGGTGGCAGAATAATATGTAGGGTTGCCTATGAGTTTTCATGTTCCAATACATGAATGTACAGAGGTTACCCATATATCACATGTATACCCCCACACTTAAAACCATACTCACTCTCTCTCTCTCTCTCTCTCTCTCTCTCTCTCTCTCTCTCTCTCTCTCTCTCTCTCTTCTCACACACACACACACACACACACACACACACACACACACACACACACAGAGGATGTGAAGGGAAGAAGAGAGAACACCTATGTCAGAATATCATTTAAGTACCTGGCATATTTGCTGTGTTAACAAAACACAACAGAGAACAGAGACAGCAAATAAATACAAGAGAAAGAATAAAAGGTACAAGAGAGATAAGAGGAAGTGAATAGGTTAACATAAAACCCCAAAGAAAGAGTAAGTCCCAATGAAGAACAACATGGCCAAATCAGACTTCCACGTAGAGCACTTAGAGCACAGATGTAGCTGACTCAAAGCAGACATTTTCTATAATAACGAAAAGAAATCCACCAAACTGCAGTGCACACTTTAACACTCAGTTTGGAATTCAAATAACTACTTGAGTTCCTAAAGAAGGAGAAAAATAAAAACAACAAATACAATCCAGTCTTTTTCTCAGAAGCTCAAAAGCTCCTACTGATTGCAGAATAGGCTAGGAATCACACAAACAAAAAATCCAAAATAAGCCAGGTGTGATGGTACAGGACTGTAATCCCAGCACTGTGGGAGGCAGAGGCAGAGGCAGAGGCAGAGGCAGAGGCAGAGGCAGAGGCAGAGGCAGAGGCAGAGGCAGAGGCAGAGGCAGAGGGAGAGGCAGGTGGATCTCTGTGAGTTTGAGGCCAGTCTGGTCTACAAAGTAAGCCCATGACAGACAAGGCTACACAAAGAAACCCTGTCTTAAGAAACCTAAAAAAAAATAACAGTAATAATCCAAACCAAACCACTACCACCAACACCAATAATCAGAAAAACATACTCCATTTTTAAAATGCTTTCTTTACCCACTCAAACATTTTTTTCCAAAAGTATTAGGAGCTTCTCACCATGGTCTCTACCTTCTAGAAGAATATTGTTCTAAGACTGTAAGTGGACATAGGCACCTCAGTGTAGATCTCTGATCTCAGCATAGAACACACACACACACACACACACACACACACACACACACACACACACACACACACACACACACTATCCCAGGTGCTGCCTCAGATGCTTCTGTGTCAGACCCCTAAGTTCATCAATCTACCAGACAAGCAGGTCCTTATTCTCATTTTCTTATTGCTGGAGATTGCCTCTACGTTCTTTCACACAATAGGCAAATTTTCACCAAGTGAGATATATTTCTAGATTTTAAAAACATTAGGATAGCCTCCACTGAAACTGTGATTATAGGATCTTTCTCTTTAAAAACATCATTTCAGTGAGAAATCTTTCTATAATGCACTGCTGTAGTTTGACAACGTAAGGATATTTGAAGTGCATTAATAACACATATGGTGAAGATGGAAATTAATTAATTTTAAAGATGGCTGTGCAGTCAATCCTAACCCAAGTTCTGGAGACAGACGTAGGGTAAATCACAATGGAGCCATCTGTTAGATATATGTTCAAGTTGTTTTGCCTATGTCTCCAGTATTTCAGCTATAAATGGTGATAATCAACATAATTCACAGAACCATTTAATAATGACTAAAAGTTGTAATGCTTGGCATCATTAATGATCACAGCCCTTGCTGTTATAGTACTATCCCTGGAAGCAAAGATCAAAGGGCAAGGCACATTGGGAAAGGTAACTGACACCTGGCTGAAGTGACATTATCAAGGGCACTAAGTTACTTTATGCTTTTCTCCTGGTTTTCTGACTTAGAAGAGGTTGTCCGGTCTGCCACATCATCAAGAATGTTATGTGAAAACAAAGAGTTCCTCTAGTTCTCTATCAGTGTGGGTACATACTGATGAACTTGGATCAATTGGAGCAGAGGTCTGGTATCCTTACACAAGTCCCCTCTGTCTAATGCCTCTCTCATATGTATCTATAGCACAGTTGTCCACAGGTGCTAGTTTACTGAAAGAAGCTATAGGCACCAACTCTGACCTTTGCCCTGGATTCCTATTTCAGTGTCTTCTGTCACAACCAAACCCTTCCATGTAAGCATGTGCCCTTTCCTGACCATTTAACAGCAGCCTCAGGAACATATTTTAGCAGAGGAAGAACAAACTCAAAGTTCACATTCATTTACAGGAGCAAACTTTTCTCACCCACTGTGGCATTACTTAACACTTTCCAAGAAGGTTGTGCCCTAATTTCAAAGGAATGAACTATTCCCAGCGAGGCATTGGAACAAGTCTGATGATAAATTGTTGTAACTGAAAAGAGGCTATTTGCATGTTGATGGTAGAGGAAACTGGTGTTCACTCTTGACAGTGTTCTCACAGAAGCCTTGTGGTCTCAAATGTGGACACTGGCCAAGGGAAGCAGCTTAGTTAGGAAGGTCTGCACTCTGCAAGCAAGAGAATCTGAGTTCTAGCTTCAGAATTCACATTACAACAAACAAATAAAAAGATGTGATTGCATGACTTAGAGTGGTAGTGATGGAGACACTGACATGGCGGCATCAGCGGGATCAGCGGGATCTCTAGGGCACATCCTGAGTTCTAAGCCAGGAGAAGACATGGTCTTGGAAAACAAGATGAAAGGCAACAGACATAGACAATAAAAAAAGAAAGACATAAACATAAAAGGTAATGCCTGGCCTGAATATACAGAGAGAGAAAGGGGAGGGAGGGATAGAGAGATAGATAGAGAGAGATAGAGAGAGAGAGAGAGAGAGAGAGAGAGAGAGAGAGAGAGAGAGAGAGAGAGAGAGAGAGAGAGAACATTTCCACATTCCCTTGATTTTGGAAAATCATGTGAGAGAATGAAGTAGATTTCTATAGTGTCATTTTTATTTAATATGTTGTTGAGTGCTGAGAATATACTAATTGGAGATAATATATAATAATGTATTGAACACTTTTTTGTATTTTGGTTTTTGAAAATTTGATGTGTGCACTGTTTGTGTCACCCCCTCCATCCAAGTCTCCTCTATCCATTCTCTTACTTCCCAAACTGATTGCCTCTTATTCTTTAATTACTGTCACACACACACACACACACACACACACACACACACACACTTATAAATGTAACCTACTGAGTTAATTTAAGGTTGCTGCATGGACAGGAGTTTACAGATGATGGCTTGTGACTGGGTACCTGTCAGGGGACTCTTCTCTGGAGGAGATTGATTCTCTCTCTCTGCAGATCATCATCTGGGAGAAGGACTTTATGAAATTTCCCCATCTGCATTGACAGATTGATTGTTATTTATAAAGTATTTTCAAAGTTTTTTTTCCTCCTGGAAACATCTTTTCTAGTATCATTATTTGCAAGTTGTTGTTTTCTGACTTGAACGTAGAGCTAGGGTCCAGCAAGGGAAATGGCTTATTTGTCCTGTGGATAGCAAGAATGTGACAAGGAGGACTCTAGCCTTTGCTCACCATCCCTCATCCTGGATTTTGTGTGACGTCAGCAAGTACAGCTCCATACCAATTTTGTATTAACAGTTTTCCCATCCATTCAGTTGTGGTTTTCAATTTAAATTTGCACATATTGACATAAATATCATCTGAACACTAGTATTTCTCAGGTTGATCACTCTTTTTTTCATTGTTGTTGTTGTTGTTTTTTTTAATCATGACTTCTTTTTCCTTTTTTATTTATTCTTCTCTCATGTTGCATCCCAACTGCTGTTTTTCCCTCCTCCCCTTTCAGCCCCTTCCCTCTGCACATCTCCTCTCTCTCTCAGATCAATTCCTCCTCTATTTCCTTTCAGAAAAGGGCAGGCCTCCCGGGGGTATTAACTGATCACCATATTTCAAGGTGCAATAAGATTATGTACCTCCTCTCATATTGAGGCTGGATGATGCAACTTAGTAGGAGGAAAAGGGTCCCCAAAGCAGGTAAACAGTCAGAGATGGCTCCTGATCCCTCTGTTAGGAGTCCCACAAGAACACCAGGCTATAAAACCATGACATATATTCAGAAGACACAGGTTTCCTAATTGTTGGTTCAGTCTGTGAGCCCATCTGAGCTCTGGTTAGTTGATTTTGTGGACTCTTATGTTGCCCTTGGCAGCTAAGGTTTCAACAATCATCACCGCCCCTTCCCCCACACATATATCTCTTCTGAAGAATCTCCAGGCTCTTCCTAATTTTGGCTGTGAGTCCATCAGTTGTTGGATTAAGCCTCTTTGATAATGATTATGCTAGGTTCCTGTCTATGAATATAACAGTATCATTAGGAACCATTTCATTGAATTTTCTTTCAGCCATGTTTGGTTCTGTCTTGGGTCTCTGGGCTCTCTAGAATCTGGTTCCTGGCCATCCAGGCAGTGTCAGGCATCAGCTTCCTCTCATGGCATGGGTGTCAAGCTGGACTAGACATTGGTTGGACACTCCCACACATTCAGTGCCACCTTTATCCCACCCAAATCTTGTAGGCAGGAGAAATTGGAGGTTGAAGGTTTTGTGGATGGTTTAGTGTTCAAATCCCTCCTGTGGAAGCCTTGCCTGGTTACTGAAGATGACCAGTTCACTCTCTGTATTGCCCACTACTACAAGTGTTCCCTAGGGTCAGCCCTATAGATTCCTGAGAATTTCCATTGCACTAGGCTTCTATCTTGCCTCTGAAATGGCTCTCAATTCCAGTTGTCTATTCCAGGACCATCTTCCTCCATTCTTTCACACATGATTCCTTCTATTCCTGTTCCTACCTGCCCTTAGTCCACCCATAATATCTACTCCTTTTCTCTTTCCTGGGGAGATTCATACGTGTCCCCACCCCGCTTGAGCCCTCCTTATTACGTAGCCTCTCTGGATCTGTGGATTGTAGCATGATTATCCTTTACTTTATGGCTAATATCTATCTATAAGTACATACATTCCATGTCTTTCTGGGTCTGGCTTACTTCACTCAGGATTTTTTTTCCAATTTTAACCGTTTGCTGGCAAATTCCATGATGTTATTTTTTAAAGAGCTGAGTAATACTTTATTGCCCCTATTTCCATTATCAATTCTTGAGCAGTTTTATTTATTTCCTTCAACTGTTCATTTGTTTTTCTTGGCTTTATTTAATGGAGTTATTCACCTACTCCCATTGTTTGTTTGTAGTTTCCTGTGTTTCTTTATTTTCTGGAATTTTTGTGTTTTCCTGGATTTCTTTATGGACTTTATTAATTTCCTCTTTAAGGACATCTATTATCTTGGTAAAGTTCATTGTAAGTTTCTTTTCTGGTGATTCATCTGTATTGAAATATTCAGGGTTTCTGTATAGGATGGTTGGGCTTTGGTGGTGCCATATTGGCCTGCCTATTATGGATTGTGTTTTTATACTGGTGTCTAGGAATCTGAGTTTGGAATAAATATAGGTCTAGCGACCGATCTGAATTTGTCTTTATTGGATGGGTATTTTTTTCCATGGTTTCTGTTTCCTCTTGGGTCTTCTGGTGTTTGTGGTCTATATTTCTGGCAGGTGGCATTGCCTCACCTCCAGCAGGGAGTCTCTGATAGAGTTGGCATATGCTGGTCTCTTTAGTACATTTTTTCTTGTGCAACATTGAGTTTTACATCTAGGGTTACAGATGTTTGTCAGCAAATATAGGCTTGTCCAACACATCAGTACTTTTTCACATTATTAACTGAAGGGGAATTATGTTTATGGAATTACCTAGTTTTATGAACCTACTATATTTTATGTCCCTATAAGAATTCTCGGGGATTTTTTTTTATGGTAGAATATTCCTTATTTCACTAAAATACTTCTGTTCTCATGGTTTTTCCTATATAATGTTCTGGATCATTAAACACAAGCTATTTAGTGTCTTATCTTGGGTCTGTTGAAAGCAGAAGTTGAGACAAGAAATAAAAATGGGAAAATGAAAAAAAGAGTCAAGGATAAATGTGGCCAAGATTCTATGGCCAGTTTTACATGGCCAGAATATACAATGTGTGGGAGAGGTCTGATTTTTCTACCTTTACAAGTATATGTTAATTATTAGTGAGCTTTCCAGTATCTTATACCAAATTTCAATACATTCCTCTTTGTTTACAACACCATATTTCAGATCCTCAAAAGTTTGTTGACTACTCAGAAGAACTCAATTTGACCCTTGTCAGAAATTTTCATATATGTTTTATAGATCAAACAATTTATTAAATTCCATGTTTTTAATGTTTTATAATTATAAAATTTAACTCTTTCTCTTCCTTTTCTCAAAACTATTCCATGTACTTGCTTTCTTTCAAATTCATTGCATATTTTAGTACATATTCCTAAAAACATAAATGTAATTTGTTACATCTGTATAATGTTGTATGTGTATGTTTTTAAGATTGAACTTTTTAATTCATAAGCAATTGCTCTACCATGAAGAAGAGTATTTCTCTGCTGTCATCATTCTGTAGTTTCTTGTTGTTCTCTGTATAGGGACTTATCTCTTACACGTAAGAATCTGTTGGGGTTGTCAAGGTTTACATCTTGTTTAGGCAGCCATGTTTATGAGACTCCATGGATGTATTCTCTCTGAAATTTCCTAAGAGACACAACCTTATAGCATTTTTCATGTTTCCTTGGCATTTACAACCTTTTTGCAACTTCTTCTGCTATGATCCCCTAAGAAGTAGGAGCAAGAGTAGTATTCTAGATGGATTAGTCAGAGAGAACTGGGCTCCACGCTCACAGTTTGATTGCCTGTGGATTTCTATAATGCTTGCCACCTGTTGCAGTAAATGGTCCTTTAGATGTAATCATATATTATCATTAAGCTCATTATCATAAAACCCATTTTGGCAAGTATTTTCATTGATAAATCTCAATATCTCTCATAATATGTAGCTAAGCATCCATCTTCAACATAAATTTGATATATATATATCTCGGAAGCCTTGTGGTGGGTACAAATAGAGACAACAATACATGTTTAGTTGTACTCAAGACCTATTCAATAGGAGTTAGTTCATGCCAGTGTCTATAAACCTAGCTTATTACATGTGGCTAGTAAGTTCATGGACCCTAGAAGAAGACCAATTACTTACAATTCCCTAACCAGTATACTTTTTAACTTCCTTATTCCCACAGATAATTGGAGCTCTCTCTTTTCACCAAAGAAGCTTTTCTTCGTAGAAGACAGAGATCAATAGAGAAATCCATACATAGCCAAAATACAGAGAAAAAGTGACCATGTGATACCAAACTCCAAGTGATATATTTATATCATAACCCTTACATCTAACCACAGAAAATATGACAGAAGATGGGGCAAAAAGATTGCAAAAGTCAGAACACCAGGATGTCTTCTTTGAGGTATTATCTTCTTTATATGTGTGAGAAGCTGTAGGCATGGAGTATCAACAATATAATAAGACCATCACAAAACAACCTCAGGCGCCATGGCAGTGCAAATGTGTGTGTTATATATAATGCATATAATTATCTGTATAATGTATTATATATAAAATGTATAGTTATCATATCATACAAATATATATGTATATATGTGATAATAATTATGAAGAGGTCATGAATTCAAGAAGCAGTCTGGAACACATGATAGAATATGAATGGATCATGGTAGGGTTGAAAAATCATGTAAATAGTGTGCTCATATATGAAATTCTAAAGGCAAAATTTTAGATTACATTACAAAAATGCTCTTGAAACTCTGGCTATATAGTCTATGTATAGCCATGGGTTTCTCTTCTTACCAATCTGTATTTTCTTCTTCTTTTTTAAAAATAAAGTCACACAAGAATAAATTAATAAATAAAAATAAAAATAAAGTCACATTCCCGTTGATATACAACATGTGAAGAAAAATCCACATTGAAATGTTTTTCTAGTATGGTTTTATTTTCTTTCTTCAAGGAATAAGGTGATGTCTTTACAAGCATAACCGACTCATGTTTCTAGTCTGTGCTCTAACACTAATTAGCTAAGCAACCTTGAGAAAGGCATACTGCCTTCCTAAGCCTTCATTTTCTTATCTTTAAAATGAGCTATAGTGCTTTCTATATAAGCTACCACACAGGATTGTTTGAAAGAACAAACATTATCACATAAATACATTTTGGAGGTGCATAGCACCATATAATTGGGACTGCTATCATGAATAGAAAGTAATAGTGTCTCTGAGTAGGGCAGTGCTCAGAAAGCATTTAGTGATGTTCTCTCCTGTTACTGATGAGGGTGTTGTGTTCTAGAAGGTTATAAAACTTTGTCAAAGTCACAAAACTAGCTGAGGCCACCAACAACAAAAATGAACAAGAATTGAATCCACTGGTTCTAGCTCTATTACAATTATGTATTCCAATATGCATCCCAATCCTTATGGCATATCTGCATAATTAAATTATTTCTCTTCATTTGTTTCCTTCTTCTCCTTCTGTGTCTCATAATTACTTTTCTATGATAACTGAAACAGGTCAGTATCATGGTCATTTGGCCACAATATTGTTTGTTTGCCCCTTGCAGGCTATAAATTTAAGACCTGAGTAACTATTTTGTTGAGCATGTATAGATGCCAGTGGATATTTTCCTGGATTTGTATGGTTGTGCTAAACTACCTTGGAGATAATAAGGATACTTTTTATTTGATAATCTACCTACCTACTCCACAGGCATTATTTTTAGATGCCTCACAGATGTTTGTGCATTTGCACAACAGAAGTAATCCTTGGTCCCTGCAATTGACAAACTCTCCAGTGCCTCTACCTGTTTTCAACCTTCTGCATTTCCTCTTTGATGCAACCAGTGAGCTTTCCAAGGAGCTTGAAGATTATTTCTTATTCATCTTAATTGCATACTCACAGTACATGGCATGTTAAGCACTGAAATTAAGTGCAAATTTCATCAACAAATTCTGAGCTCTGATTCCTTCTGTGTCAGTTTTCCTGTTTGAGAGACATATTATTAGCTTTTGTTACTTATCATCATTAAGTAATTATTACTTCCAAGCTTTGGGAATATAAAATTGCCTTAGTTACTAAAACTCAGTTCTTATTTTTCATATTCTTAAAGAGGATGGTTTGTCCATTGCTCTTAAAGATCATCAATCTATTATTTCAGAAAATCTAAACACTTCTCATAGCAGTCGTCAGAAGAAACTCACACACAAATGGGGCTAAAAATGTGTGATATGCTGGCTGTGTGGACAGATGACAGGTTGTATATCTTCTTGTTTTATTTGCTTTCTTGCTCCTCCAATAACTATTCCCAATTTTGATTTGCATTGTCCATTCCCCAAAAATATACTCCTCCGGCTTTTCTGTTTATAGGTCCCACTTTCCTTTTCATTCCTTTTATGTCCTTTTGCCTCTCTTTTTCTTCACCCGCCAATTATTCTGCAAGGTTTTGTTGACTTCAGCCTTTGCTAGCTCTATGTATTTGAAAGCAGCCATTCACCACATTCTCTGGAGAAGTACCAATAAAGTAAAAAACCATTATCACCAAACAGTTCCTCAAAGTTTTGTCACATCCCAGACAGCTTCATGAAGATATGCTGAAAGGATTTGTTTTGTTTGTATTTGCTTTACGGATTGCTAAAAGCAACAGGCAGTCCTGAAAGGTATGGTAAATCAGAAGCTGTTATGATATATTGTTTTGGGGGGAGGGTGGGAAATGGCATTTTTTCTCTGATCCAAAATTTTTATTCAAAACTATTTTCTGCTATTCTGTTATTTCAGAGAAAAAGTAAAGTTTTTTTCTTTCTTGAAATCTTTAAATTACTCTAAACTTGTTAAAATGATTTCTTTTTTTAATCTTAATTGAATGTCTATAATTTATATGTCATGCACCAAAATCCCTCTTCTCCCTCCAGTAAAATAAAACAAACAGACAGACAGAAAAATTGTCACAGAAGCTGGAGTGTATCATGCAATATATCTCTTTGTCCACATCAGCTTACTTTCAAATGTTCGTTGCTATGAGTCATGGGTCTGTTTGGAGGCCTAAACTATTGTTACCATATCCTCACTGGGACTGCTGTCAGATATCCTGTTGTTGCCATGTGTCAAGGAGATTCTTAATGTTTGAATCTGTAGGTCCAGCCCCTTCATGTGTTCCAGCAGGTCATACATAGGGTACATGTTGGGGTGAGGTTCACTCAGAGCCCTGGATCAGGGCCCACTCACTTGTCATCATGGCAGGGACAGCTCTCCTGCTCCCATGTCCTCAGGGCAGGGCCTACTCACCCACTCCCATGTCATCAGAGCACAGGCTGCTCTCCTGCTCCTGTGTCCTCAAGTCAGGGCTGGCTCTTTCGTTCCCATGTCCTCTGATGGGGCCGGTTCTCCCACTGCCATTTAAAATGATTTCTAAGTAGAATTCTAAATGAAAGTACATTAAGCAACAAGTGACTTAAGACAGGGAGGAACAAAGGAAATGGGTGTATTATTGTATATTTTCCAGGTTGCCACAAAGAATTAGAAGTGATCTGTGTATATTGTTATGCTCAGAGGCTCTCAAGGAAATGTCCTGGCTTCTAGAAAAGTCTATTGAGTGAAGAGAGGACAGTTCGTGTTGTGCTGGATTAGTTCTTCTCTGATGAGCGGTACCTATTGATATAAGTCTCAACATCCCAAAATCTAAGATATAGTGATAGGAGATGTTTGTTATATTGAGAAGAAGAAGTATTCGTTATGATAAATCTGTTTAGCTCAAATCTAGACATTCTGACTGTGGTTCCTGAAGATGCCCAGGGTGACTTTCAATACAAACAATCAAGCTTAGAACTCAAGATGCACATCTGGGGTAAAGACATACCTTGAGCAACACTGTCCTTGTCATACCCATTAGCCAGCTGCTTATAGTGACTGTAGAAAAACATATATGAAAAACATATTTTAAAATATAGTTCTTTGTTTCTTATTAAAAAAAAAAGAATTAGAGATTATGGCCACTGCTTTTTGTTAGCCACCCGAACTTGACTGTAAGACCATATTGTTTCAGACGTCACACACTTGAACCACAAAACATGACAAATAAAGTCATTTCTTACCTGAAAACTGCAACCATACTGGCTAGTGTTTATAGTGTTTATAGTGCTGGAAGGCGCTATGCAGCTATGAGAGGACAAAGTCATCATCAGCCTTACACAATTGTGAACGCTGCTAGATACAATAATGACTGGCCTGCACATACCCATTGGTTCAATCATGTCGTGAACCTCATGGGAGTAACCAACAGTGTTCTAGCTGTGTTTACATCCTGTTTCATGTATTAAAAGGACTCCTAGTAAATTATCATTATCCCCGTAGATCAATGCATCTCTCATTCCTCTTCTGACAATCTTGTACTTGTGGTTGGGTGATGTGATTAACACAGAGACCCACAACTGACCAAAGTGTAGAGATTAAGAGAACAAAGAATTTTCATCCCTAAAGGGAACATATCTTCCCCACCTTCCCATTGCTCAGAAATCATTGCAGAAGAGAGAGTGAAAACTAAGATCCTGAGGTGGTGGCTAACTACCTGGAAAAATTACCTTCTAGACACGAAAGACAAGCTGTACATATGAGCTCACAGAAATTGTAAGCAGCACGTAAAAAAACCTGCTGAAGTTCAAGCCAGACCAAATCCCACCATGAAGACCAGAGTTAGATTCACAATTCCACCCAAAGCCATGAAGCTATTGAAAAATTATTGCCCAATAATTCACTCATTCTCTAGTAGAGGACCACATATCCATGAATATTTAGACAGCACCAATTGATTATGAAAGATTTTATTAAAGGGACAGAACATTGGCTGATTGGTTAGTTGTTTGGCTGGTTGGTTGTTTTGTTTGTTGGTTGGTTATGGAAGGAGGGTTTATAGGTGAAAAGTTGGGAGAGAATATGCACAAAACATGTATGAAACTCTCAAACACCTAAAACATATTATAACAGATAGTTCTGGATTTCATAGAGTTTAATCTAATAATACACATCAGAACATTTCCAGAGGAGCTGTAACTACAAAACAAGTAGGTCCAAGATACCAAGATTGGATTCTTTATGCATCTCAACTCCTTTTATTGGAGTAGAATGGCAAAGACACATGTTCTCATGTATTCTTTGATTAATTCCTTGATTAGAAAGAATTCTCTTTGTTTGTTGGCCAAATTATAGAAGATACCTCACTTGTCTCTGATTCTATTGATCATAGAGTCAATTATGTTTGACGTAGTACTGTACATCATGGTATACAGGCCCAGATATTTTTAAATTATCAGGACACTTAATCTTGATTCAGCTCATGGTTACTTGTAGTTGAAGTACATGTTACAGCTTACTTCATAAACACAGATGTATGGGTGGGATGATTCTTAAAAATGACCATATATTGCATATAGTTTGCCTGACCTTAATTATTTATTTGCCCACGCAGCAGCTTTTTCTTCTGGTGTTTCTTTTTATCCACCTAGCTCACCATTAAGGAGTGATAATATACATTCTCTCTTTGTCATTGGCTGCCATTTTCCTTCAGTTATTGTTTCAAGGGTACACCTGTCCAAATGATCCATGAGAATAAACCCAAATACAATTACTGCTTTACAACAGGGAAGATTTCAAAGCCATCTCTTGCTGCTTGATCCACAGAGAGTATCGGAGACTCCTTTAAATGCAGTTTTTCTTTGTCTTCACAATCTCCATATGTTGTGTATCTCTCTGCTAATTCTATCATAATCCCACCCAGATGTTACCCGATCATTTATAAGCTGTGGACTACAAAGTAATTATAGCAACAGACACAACGCAACACCTTTAATTGAGTAAAGAGAGACTAATCAGGACACATGCACATCAATAGAAGCAGTGCTAACAACTGGACAGGAATAACTGTGGCAACAGTCACTTCTACACCACACCACAACATTTATCTGGCATTTTCTTCAAAGCATATTTTACAATCTTAATTCTTCACAATGTCAGTACACCAGAATTCTTTCAACCAGGGTGTGAGATAGATTCCTAGATTTTAGAAGTCATGGTTTTACATATTTTATTTAAGTAGTGTTGGCAAGATGTAAAACCTTAGTCAAGGATTATGGATGGCTATATTGAAGTACTAAACAGTAGAGCCTTTAGTCCTGAAATTCATCTGATGTCAAAATTTAGTACTAGGATTTCTACATAGCCTTGTTCTACCTCCTTTTACCTATGCCTACACAATGAAAATGCTTTGAGTTATAGGTCCAGTTTTCAACTTAATGAAAGCCAGGTACTTTTTATGGGTTATATTATCTTTATTTTGCATTTTCTCATGATATAGAAGGAGAAATAAAATATTTTGACAGTGATTCAATTGCAAATAACCACACACGATGCAGTGTACCATTTCTAAACATAGCCTCAAGATTCAAGTGACAATCCAGGGATGGCACATGCCTTTAATCCCAGCACTCAGGAGGTTCAGGAGGCACATGCAGGCAGATCACTGTGAGTTCTAGGCCAGCCTGGTCTACAAAGCAAAGTCCAGGATAGTCAAGGCTATGCAGAGAAACCCTGTCTCAAAAAAACAAAACAAAACAAACAAACAGACAAACAAAAGATTCAAGTGATAGACAATGACTCATTTGGGAACAAGTAGAGAGTCTCATTTGTAAAAATCTACATCCCTAATTAGACCATATGTGTTGCTGCATTAGTTACTCTTTTATTGCTGTGATCAAACACTATGACCATAGCAACTTATAAAAGGAGGTTTAATTTGACATATAGCTCCAGAGGTGCAAATATCCATCCAGACTGGGAGACAAGTCAAGATGGATGCATGGTACAGGATGTAGTAAGCAGGGAGCTCAAAGCATGAACCACAAGCACAAAGGTGGGAAAGTTAACTGGCAATAATATGAGGCGAAGAAACATCAAGCCTGATGCACATGAAGCTCTTTCCATAACAAAACTGCATCACTTAGACATCTGCAAATACCACCATCCAATGGGGACCAAGTGATCAAAAATATGAGATTTTGGAAAATATACTCATTCTAACTACCAGTGTTGCCAATCCTAACATTCATTAATCTTCTATGTTTTCAAAATAACTTCATCTTTCTCAGCTACCTGGGCCTCCAGAAGATAGCTCCCAATGACACAAAGATGACAGAGATATATTACCACTCGAGAGCAAATTGGGGAGCTAAGAGACCACATCAGAAAAGGCAAGCTGAAATTGTTTCAGTAAAACTAGAGTCTACAGTAAGCAAACTCAAATCCAACATCTTGTCAGAAATAATACTTATCCATGTCCATATACCAAGAATGGCATCTAAGTACCTAGTGCCTTGATTGGTGTAAGGATGGTGATTAAACCATATTAATTCTTCTATTGAAGAATCTTTGCAGATTATGAATATATACATAATATAAATATGTTTATATGTACACACATATTTCTGATTACATGTATAGATCCACAAGTATATACCGATCATAAATATAGAACATATATGTTTATATAGATATTATATGTACACACTAATATGTATATATAGATTCATAAATTATGTAGATATATGTATCAAATTTTTTTTCATAAAAGAAATAAAAGAGGGCTGGAGAGATGGTCCAGAAGTTAAAAGCACTGGCTGCTCTCCAGATGTCCTGAGTTCAATTCCCAGTAACCTCATGGTGGCTCATAACCATCTATAATGAGATCTGGTGTCCTCTTCTGGCTGACAGGCACACATGGAGGCAGAATATAGTATATATAATAAATAAATAAATCTTTAAAAAATAAAGGAAAAGAATGTCTTACTCTTTTTAGATATCATTTAGTTGACATGGGGTGTATATAATGTTCTTGGGCTGCTAAAATTTAAAAGGATGTAAGGCTCAAGGAAAATATACAGGACTAGTATACCAACGGAAAAATCACTCTTGGATATACTCAAATTGGAGGAGAATCTAGAACAAAATAAAATTGGCCATCCTCTGGGGAGTTGTAAAATGTTAAAGATAAGGAAGTTCAAACTGATACTAGAACAGAAAGTAACCAGTATAAGCCAGAAGAGAACAGATACCCAGAAGTGAAGCCATGCAGGACAAAAGATGTATATGTTGGGGAAATTAGTGCATTATTTGGAGGAGTAAAGTGCAGATAGAAAGCTTCATCCCCAAGGATCTTGGCACTCACTGTCTTGAGGGGTGTGACACTTAAGCATTCCTGATGCACAGCTGTGACTCAAGATTACTTACCCAGCCTTACTTCTAGGAAAGGTTACAAGAATCTGGAAAATAAAGGGTATATTTATGAAGCAGGGGCAGACAACACAGTAAAATAGGTGAAATGGTGAGAGGGCATCAAAGGACATTTGGCTTAGTTGATTGAATAGCTGTTTCTTTTCAGGACTCTTGTGACCTGCAGTTTACTCAAATTGGATTACAAGTCTTGCTTCATAACACTTCAACAGATATGTTCTGACTTTAACTTAAGGCAAGAGACAACTCTAAAGTTTTGTGTCCTTTTCTATTAAGGAACAATGTAGGAGCTAGAGAGATGGTTTGGCTGTCAAGAACACTGGCTGTTCTTACAGAGAAACAGAATTTGGTTCTCAGTATAATATATGCCTGTTAGCCCATCAGCTATAACTTACACGCACAAACACAAATACAAATTAATAAAGTAAGTCTTCATAAAAAGAACAGAGATTTGTTTTATGATGTTTTTCCACTCCCGTAAATTCCATTAAAAAAAACTTCTGCCAAAAATATAAAATCCTCATGTACTATCCAACCAATCTGATCGTTGATGTACCACTGTCACTGAAGGCTGCTGACATGTTTTTCTATCTTTCCAGCAGCCAATGTTGCCTCAGATTTCATCGGTAGAGTATTCGAGTGATTTTTCAAATTTGTCCTCAACTTTTTCAGTCAGATTCTCTAAAGTGTAGACACAGTTTATGTCTGGTGGCTGACAATCACTTCTCTTTTCACCCACGTGTCTTTAAACTTGATGAAACTGGCTTATGCTATGTGCAAAGACCAATTGCTTACAGGGGGCCTGGATGGTGTTCAGACACTTTCAGTGTGTGGAGGCACACTCTTTGTTCCATCAACCCTTGTCATCTCTCTAGAAAAACAATCCAGGAGATACAGAACACATAGTGTAGGAGATAAGCAAAGCTTGTTTTTTCAGACTAAGGGAAAACACATCCGCAAGGTGTGAGAGGCCACTGTCCTACACATTTCAGGTAGGTTTATATTATCTTATAGGGAGCTCTAGAAAAAAGAGCTTTTCCTGTAGAACTATACCCCAGGCAGGTCATTCACAGGCCTACTTTGATAGAGGGTTTCTAGTGGTTTATGTATGAATAACAATGACAATGGTTCTTGGTCGTTTATCAGAAATACTACCACTAGAGACTAATCAGGTCTAGATTAGGTCCCTGCTGCCAGGTTTAGATATTTCTCCATCAGTGGCAGCTAACGGTATCACATGCTGTCTCAGCTTCAGGAGATACAACTCTGGGTATATTATTATGATAAGAAGTTAGAACACTAAAGTCCCAGTTTCTACTTTTCCATGTTGTTGACTATAAAGGAGGTCCAGTCCCAGTGTGCGATGCACTTGCTAATATCTGGCAAGCTGTCGAGGTACCAAATACACACACTGCCATGCTCTTAGAGAATACTGCAATGTTCATGTATTGTAAGTTTAAATGTAGCCTTCCAATCTTATTCTTCTGTAGACATAGGGTCTCCGATAGCCCTGGCAGGCCTCAAACTTAGTGTATAGCTGTGAACATAGCCAAGGGTGATTTTGACTTTATGATCTTGCCTCCACCTCTCAAGTGCTTAGCCTACAATGGAACAACATCTTGTTTTTTACAGTCCTAGTAACTGAACCCAGAGCTTTATGCACACTAGGCAAGCACTCTTGCAAGTACAACCAACCAGATTGCCAAGTTGTTTTGAAGGTAAAAGACTGAAGGTGGAAGATCAAGTTTAATTAATGCTTTATTAGCTTAATTTTAAAAAATGAGATATTGACACAGAGTATGAAACTCTCCGTTGGTCCTCTTGGCCTCAGAATTTCACCTGAAGCTTCTTCCCAAGGTCTGTGGATATCCAACATCTTCTAAGATGTTCTTCATCCTTCCGTCATATTTCCCAAATGGAAATGTTGAGCCGTGGGATTGGCAGGTACAAGCACTTTCCAGATGACAATTTAGGAGAAGTTTTTAAAAAGTAGAATATGATTCTGGACCAGCCTGGTCTACAAAGCAAGTTCACAACAACCAAGGATATACAGAGAAGAAACAAAACAAAACAAATAAACAGACAAAGCAACGACAACAACAACAACAAAACCCCCACATAAATATAGAATATGCAAATCTATGAAAACACAGAAATACCAGAACAAGATGGAAAGGATAATTGCATAGAAATCACACAGAGCAACTAACTATATTACACTGAGCTAAATAAATGGTCCATTCTTACAAAGCCTGTCAAGATCAGTGGCACCCTACTGTCATTGCTGCCCTTCAGGTTCTGGGGATTCGTGTCAGTGTGTACATTCGGCCTCACCCAGGGGAAAGGCCTCACTCAGAGTCACAGCACACTAACACAGATAAACCCAGAGTTCTACCCTCCACTCTACACCCACCATGCCTGGATACCTGGACTTGGAAAACCTCCTCCACGGACTTGTTCTCTGAAATAATATTTACACAGGTCTCTTTTCTTAGGGTGTCCCCAGTTTGCTTGACCTGTGATTTTTGACTTCCTTTCTTTTTATGATCTTTTATTTTTTCCTGGGAAACTTGAATAATAATGAATGTGAAAGGGCTCCATAAAGTGAAATGTCTTGGACATGATGAGGTTACTAACACAGCGTGCATGCGTATGTATGAGGAAGGCCTTCTCGGAATTCTAATCAGGTTAGAGGTAGCTTGCAGCAACCAAGAAGCACTGCAAAGCAGTGACTGAGGTTGTGGTGGCTATGTCTTAAAGAAAGGAATCATGTGTATCACTGTCAGAAGTAGCAGAAGACGCATTGAAGAGCTTAATCAGAGTTGGGCCCTCCAAACCAAATGGAGATTGCAAACATCTCTGTGGCTATGGCACTTTCAGCGTTTTTCAAAGTATCAAAAGTTATTTCTAAGACAGAATTTCTATTTGGATATTTGAGAAATGAATGCTATTCCCCTAAGAATTTTTTAAAGCTATGCCTTGTCTAACACAAATGATTTTAAGTGAGATATTACTTATTATAAACAATATTTATAGTAAATATTGTAGTACAATGTTTATTACATATATAATATTATATGATAAATTTTGGAGCCTTACTACAAGACATACTTTTATTAAGAAAAACATTACTTCATTTTTTTTGTTTGTTTTTTTGAGACAAGTTCTCTCTGCGTTAATTTTGGCTCTCCTGGACTTGCTTGCTAGACCAGGCTGGCCTTGAACTCACAGCGATCTGCCTGCCTTTGGCTCCCACGTGCTAGGATTAAAGACATGTGCCACCACACCCAGCATAATAATTTGATGTCAGTTATATTGGGGATTGAACCAGGGGCCATGTATATGCTAGGTAAGTGCTCTACCACTGAGCCATATCCTCAGACCAATACTTAATTTTAATACCATTATTCCCCCTAAACTAAGTAAAAGTTGTGTTTCCTATGTTAGTAAGGATAAGGCAGGAAATTGGTTTTCAAATGAGGCCTGAAAGTGGAGAGGAGAAACAACTGAATGTGGGTTACAAGGTTGGAAATTGAATGAAAGATGTTGCTAAACAAACTACCACAAAGAAAGTTCATTTTTTCAATTCTAAGCTTGTGTCGTATATTCAGGAGAAAATTAACACAAAACCCTGAACACATAGTATATACATATACTAGTAGAAACTTTATATTTGGTCACATTATGAAATAAACACAATGCAAACACAAATGCAAGAGACAGGTACATAAATGAATAATAGTCTCATATCCAATATTGGCAGGAGGGTCTGAGTTGGCCCAGAGTAAAATTTCAATTGTTTTGGGGAATTACTATAACAGGACCCTATCACTGATTGTGAGTTAATACACAAATAGCAAGACAATAAATAAATAAAAATCAATTTTCAACAAATGGTGCTTGTCTAACTAGATATCTACATGTAAAATATGGAAATAGACCCATATTTATCAATATGCACAAAACTCAAGTCCAAGTGGATTAAAGACCTCAACATAAAACCAGAGACACTAAATCTGTTAGAAGAAAAAGTGGGGAAGAGCCTGAAACTCATTGGCACAGGAGACAACTTCCTGAACAGAACTCCAACAGTCCAGGCCTTAAGTTCAACAATTAATAAATGGGACCCAAATTGGATGAGAAGCTTCTGTAAGGCAGAATACACTGTCAGCACAACAAAGTGACACCCTAAAGACTGGAAAAGATCTTCACCAACCCTATATCTGACAAAGGTCTAATATCCAAAACATATAAGGAGCTCAAGAAATTAAACACCACCAAACCAAGTAACCCAATTAAGAAATGGGGCTAAAAATTAAACAGAGAATTCTCAACAGAGGAATGGCTGAGAAACACTTAAAGAAATGCTCAATGTCCTTAGTGATCTGAGAAATCAAAATCAAAATGACTCTGAGATTCCATCTTACACCCATCAGAATGGCTAAGATAGAAAACTCAAGTGACAGCACATGCTCGTGGGGAAAGGAAGATAGGGGAACACTCCTTCACTGCAAGTGGGAGTGCCAAATTGTACAACCACTTTGGAAATCAATCTGGTACTTTCTCAGAAAACTGGGAATAGGACTACCTCAAGACCCAACTATTCCACTCCTTGGAATATACTCAAAGGCTCCTCCACCACAGAACAAGGACATGTTTATAGCAGCCTTATTCATAATAAACAGAACCTGGAAACAACCCAAATGTCCCTTAGTCAAATAATGGATAAAGAAACTGTGTTATACTCAGCTACTAAAAACAAGGGCAAATGAATGGAACTAGAAATTATCATAGTGAGTTAACCCAGACCCAGAAAGACTCACATGTATACACTCACTTATATTGAACACTAGTCCAAAAGGGATGTCCCATGAAAGTCTTCACTTACCAGGAGATTGGGATCGATGCGGAGACTTCCTATTGGGACTCTAGGTGAGCAACGTATGGGAGAATAGGGAAACAAAATGATCCAGAGGGTCCTAGATACTTATGAGAAGAACACTGTGACAGGCAGATCTGGACCCGGGAGGGTCTGCTCAACCACTGCACCAACCAAAGACAATAAATGCAGTAAGCATTGAATCCCTATTCAGATCTAGCCAATGGACAGGACCTTCTCCACAGTTGTGTGGAGAGCGGGGACTGACTCAGACATGAACTCTGGTGCCCCAGGAAGAAGAAATGTTTAAATGATCAACTTCAGATCACTTTAATACTGACTCAAGCATTGAAGCAACTATCTCTGAAGTCACTACACACATGAATCTGTGGCTCAGCTTTTCTAAATCAGTCAAGACTGCCAACTAGTCCCCACCTTCAAGGTGCGATTAGTTTATCAACAATTGATCTAACAACTCTAATAAAGTTGTATTTTCATGCCCCAAAGCTAAAATAAATAATTATAATCTTTTCAGCTCAAATTTTCAAATCAATCATTGTCAAACAGTAAGGAAATTTTTAATCGGATTTCCAAATTTTATCTTTTCTTCTTTCCTTTCTGCCCTTGCTGTTTCTCTTTCTCTCCCTTCTCCCTCCCTCTTTCATTACATGTGGACTCACTGGATAATTTAAGTTACTCCAGCTCCCGACCCTCATTCTTCCACTCTCCAGAAGTATATCACAGGGATAGAGCATCATGCTATCTTCCAATATTATCTAAAAGAATAAATCATATTTTCACTTAGAGACACTTAGAAAATATAATAGTCTAAAAATTAAAACTGTATTTCATAATGTATTCATTTTATTAATTTTTATGTGATATATAATATAAAATGACAAGGTCCATCAACATCAAAACTTGTAGTATAAATGGACTTAAAAATGACATAAGGACCCAATGAATTATCCATTGATATAGTTTGGATTTTGATTGAGGCAAATCATGAAGATAGTTGTGTGACTGATGTAATGATATATAAATAGGACAACAAATAGAGAAGGGTCTGGAAGCAGATTAATGCATATGTAGGTAAATGCCAAAGTTAATGAAGTGATTTATTTGGATACAATTGATATTTTATGGTGAAAATGCAAGAGAATTGGATCATATGTAAAGAAAACATTGAAACATGAAATTTTATGACTAGCTCATCTCTCCATGCCCTTCTGGCTTTTAGAGTCTCTATTGAGAACCAGGTATAATTTTAATAGGTCTGTCTTGTATGTTACTTGGCCCCTTTTCTTTTTTTATTTACTATATTTTTTATTGATAATATCCTTATTCATCTCATTTGTTATCCCATCCGTTATATCCTCCCATTCCTCCCCCCTCCCATTTTCACCCTATTCCCCTCCCCTATGACTGTGACTGAGGGGACCTCCTCCCCCTGTATATGCTCATAGGGTATCAAGTCTCTTCTTGGTAGCCTACTATCCTTCCTCTGAGTGCCACTGGGCCACCCCATAAAGGGGACATGGTCAAATATGGGGCACCAGAGTTAGTGTGAAAGTCAGTCCTTACTTTACACTCTAACTGTGGAGAATGTCTTGTCCATTGGCTGGATATGGGTAGGGATTTGATGCTTACTGCACACATTGTTCTTGGTTGGTGCCATAGTTTGAGGAGAACCCATGGTTGTCCCCTTTTCTTTACATCTTTTAATACTCTTTCTTTGTTCTGTATGTTTAGGGTTTTGATTATTATGTTGCAAGGGACGTTTCTTTTCTGGTCCAATCTATTGGGTGTTCTGTATGGTTCTTGTACCTTTACAGGGAGCTTCTACATTGGGTTAAAAAAATGTTCTTTTATGATTTTGTTGAATATATTGTTGGGCATTTCTGCTAGTATTCTTTTCTGTTTTCTGTCCTGTTATTCTCAGTTTTGGTCTTTTGATAATGTCTTGGATTTCTTAAATTTTGGGGGGCTGAATTTTTTTATATTTCACATTTTCTTTGAGAGATGTGCCCATTTATTCTATTGTATCTTCAATGTCTAAGATTCTTTCTTCCATCTCTTTATTCTTTTGTTGAATATAAAGAATTCTCTGTGATTTCTGTTCACATTCCTAAATTTCTAATTGCTAGAGGTCCCTCAGTTTTTCTTTTCTATATTGATTTTATTTCCATTTTTAGATCTGGGATAGTTTTATCTATTTTCAGGTCTTCAAGTGTTTGCTTTACTTTCACTTTCTCTAATGAATTTATTCATTTCCTTTCATTGTTTTTTGTGTTTCCCTTAAGAAATGTCTTAATTTTCTCTTTAAAGAGTCCTATCATCTTCATATAGTTAAGTTTCAGGTCTCATTCTTATGCTTCAGCTGTGTTGGAATACTCATGACCTACTGTAATAGGATAGCTGGGATCTGGTGAAGACTTAGTATCCTGGTTCTAACTGATTGTGTTAAGCAATAAACTAGATATCTGAGGTTGGGTTGTAGGTATTGGTGTTGATTTCTGTGTTTGTCTTTGTTGGGTTGCTGTTGTTTTGTTCCTTAGTTGTTGGCTCTGTTTTGCCCATTTATCTATATTGGGAATACTGAATGTCAGTAGCTTGGCACAATCTAGGCCAGGACATCTTGCTCCTTAACCCAAGTTTATTCAACACTGAAACATACTTGGTTTCTCAAGTTTGTCATTTTTTAAAAAGCAGCACCAATCCATTTACATTGCATTATTGTTCCTCAGTTTCTATCCTCAAGTTTTTCAATAAGTAGTTGAGTAGCACATATGTACACATATGTACAAATATGAATATGAAGGAGAAAAGAAAAAGAAAGAAAAATGCATAAACCGCAGACTTCAGAATTTATTACAGCTTAAATTTGAGTATTGCATTTATCCCTGAACAACAGACTGAAATAACAGATTGTGCAATTTTTTATTAAAAAATAAATAAATGTCAGCACAGACCGCATCTGACAGAAGATGCTGGAGGTGACCCAAGGACCTTACCCACAATCTCTGTTACCACAGACCCAATTCTCATGGTCTCCTCTAGTACTGCAACAGAACACTAGCTCCTGTTTTCCCTCTGACCTATCCATGCCTCTTGTGGATTCCACCGACCATCCCCTTGGGGCCATGACTCCTTGCCTCATCTCTGTGTCCCATTCACAAACTCAGGAAGGCACCTTCACTAGCCAGAAGATGAAGTAGGCTGTGAGTGGACTTTCTTCATTTCCTCTGTTACCAAAGATCCAATTATTAGGGTTGGATCTACCTGTGAAATAGACCACCCCTGCTGTGGCCTCCTCTTCCACTAGCTCACAACAGTAGCAAGCATTCCCCTTTGAACACATCAACTGAGCATGGAATCAATATTTATATGTTAGGCTGAGGATGGAGATCAGTGACTGGTAGAATGTTTGGCACACATCAAGGTCATCTTTCCATAGCCCGCACTTCCAAAAATAAAAGAAGGTAGTTGAACACAATGGTGAACATCTTTAATCCCAGCACTCAGGGAGACATAGTCTGGTGGATCTCTGTGAGTTTGAGGCCAGTATGGTCTATAAAGCAAGTCCAGGATAGACAAAGCTACACCAATATATCTTATCTCAAACAAAACAAAATGAAACAAAACAAAACAAAAACCTCCCAAAATCCAATCAACCAACCAAACAAACAAACAGCAACAAAAACATTAGTGAAATTGAAGTTTGGACACCACATTACTCATAAGTAAAAATTCTGGCCACACCAGTGGATAATTTTGTCATTGAAGTTTTTCATGAGTGGTGTAGACATGAATGGGGAGAAACCTAGAATTGAAACTCAAGCTTCTTTAAAAAAAATTTATTTAACTAGGTATTTCATGTGTATGAGGGCTTTGTCTTTCTGTCCATCTACATACTTGAAGAGGGCATTGGATCCTATTATAAATGATTGTGAGCCACCATGTGGCTGCTGGTAATAGAAGTAAAGATCTTGGGAAAAGCAACCATAGCTCTTAACCACTGAGCCATCTCTCCAGCACCAAAACTCAAAAATTTTTAAATGATATGACAGGAAATTGTTGTAGACTAATCAAAAGAAAGTGATTCAAGACTTTTGGGAATTAGTGATGAATTATTTCCTTTACAAATTGCTTTCATGATACTGAAAGTGTCACACAGGATTCCAAAGCAGGGACACAACTAACAGTCATATATATTCATGATATCTATGAACCATAATGGTGATCAGAACATCATGATAACCCTAAAGGTGCAGTACTGGTACTCCTATCTTGGTGGTAACCAAAACATCTCTAATTGAACTTAAGACCTACTCAAGAGAAGAGGAAAAATGTCTAGTTTTGGAAACTGGGACAACTAATCAGGGCCAATGAAGTTATGAATCTTGATGAAGAACCTATTTTACTAAACCAGTATAACACCTAGTTACATTTTGAACATTTGTTTCTATACCCACAGAAAAGTACAGTTCTTAATCCATCATCAAGTAAACTTTACTTTGTAACAGATGGAAATAATTATAGAAAACCACAACTAATCAAGATAAAGAATTGAATTTTAGATTTCAGTCTCAATGCACACATCAAGAGAACACTTCTGCACCTAAAATGCAGGGAACATTCATTTAGAGGGGATAAAAATTTGTAAGAATCATTTTATAATTAATACTATCTCCTAGGAACATCGGAGGCTATATCGCCAAAATGTTGCCAACATGACTGCCTCAGCTTGACCTGAAAAAGGATAATATTACATATGCCAAAATGGATAAAGAAAAGTCCATGATGACACAACCCTACACAAAGCACCACAAGCAATTAAGAAATACTCAGTGGTAGAGAAATAGTCTTTGTCAGGGAAGAGGACACCAACTGGTGATCCAACACCAAATGTTCATCTGTAAAAAGATACACATGAGTAACAACACAGACGATGTAGTGTGTACATGCACGAAATGATGGAAAAGTGAGGTCATGAATTTGAAGAGCAAAAATTGGGTCTAAGTATTTGTGGGTGAGAGGAAAGAGAGGAGGTAAATGATGCAATTATATATAATCTGAAAAATGAAAGCTATAATTTTTAAGGTACTGTCAAGGAGAAGAAAGGGTTTTCTTTAAAGTTTTGCATTTTTTCTATTTAGTTGATCATAGTTTTCTCTGTAAAAATTATGTTTTGAAAAACACTTGCAAAGACTAACATGACTGTTAAAATTGGACCTTGAAAGAATCCCATAAACATATTGACTGAGGCCCATTTGAATTGTCTATTTCAGGATCAAAAAATACCCCAGTTAATTAGTGTGTGGGCACCCCAACCTTAAAAAACCCCAGGAAAGATTGATGAGGTGACTGGGTGAAGTTCTCTGGTCCACTACGACTTCAGTGATTAAATTCACCCACATTCTTGTATGAGAAGTGTGAAAAGAAACAACAAAATGAGAATTATAGCTGCAGACACTGTAAAGCAACAGAAAATGAGATAGATGCTTATAACTTACACATACAAAGGAAAAATAAAAAAATGAAAGCACCTGACAGTCAGTTATAGAGCAAGGCTTTCTATTTATTTATTTATTTATTTTACATCCGATTGTAGCCCCCTCAGTCCTGTTCTGCTGGGCTCACCCTCCCTCCTTCTTCCCCTTATTACCCCTCTTCTATTCCTCAAAAAGGGGATCCCCCTACTAACCCACCCAAGAGCATGAAGTCAAAACAGGATTCAGTAAATCCTTTTCCCTTATGGCCTGCCTAGTGAGGCAGCCCTGCAAGGGGGAAGTGATCACAAGGCAGCCGACAGAGTCCATGTCAGAGTCAGCCCTCACTCTCCTTACTAGGGAACGTACATGAATACCAAGCTGCCCATCAGCTACATCTGGGTAGGCTGTCTAGGTCTAGTCCATGCATGGTCATTGATTAGTTCTTCAGTCTCCTTAAGCCCCTGACCCAATGCCCTTTATTGATGGTCTCTGTTGGTCCTTTTGTGTAGATCCTATCCCCTCCCTTATAGCCTTCCCCTACACTTTTCCATAAATCTCCCAGCACTTCACCAAATGTTTGGCTGTGAGTCTCAGCAACTGTTTCAGCCAGCTGCTGGGTGGAGCCTCTCAGGGGACAGCTATTTTGGGATCCTGTCTTCAAATAAAGAAAAGTATCATTAACTGGATTGTTTGTTACATTGCTGTTTAATTTCTTAAGGTCTTTCTATATTTTGGATATTAACCTTTTGTCAGATGTAGGATTGGTGAAGATCTTTCACCAATCTATAGGCTGCCATTTTGTCCTATTGAATGTGTCCTTGGTGTTGCAGAAGGTTTTCAGTTTTATGAGGTCCCACTTGCTAATTGTCAACCTTAGAGCATGACCTGTTGGTGTTCTGTTTGGGAAGTTGTCTTCTGTGCCAATGAATTCAAGGTGGATCCCTACTTTCTCTTCTAATAGCTTTAGTGTGTCTCGTTTTATGTTGAGGTATTTGATCCACTTGGACTTGAGTTTTCTACAGGGTGATGAATATGGATATATTTACATTTTTCCAGTTGTAGACATTCAGTTATATCAGCATCATTTTTTCCCATTTTATGGATTTGGATTTTTTGTCAAATATCAAGTAGCCATAGGTGTGTAGGTTTATTTATGGGTCTTTGATTTGATTCCATTGATCAACAAGTTTATTTGTATAGCAGTACAGTGCAGTTTTTATTAATAATTCTCTGTAGTACAGCCTGGCCTCAGAAATGGAGATATCTCTAGAATTTTATTATATTGGATTGGTTTAGTTATCCTGTATTTTTACTTGTTTGTTTGTTTGTTTTGTTTTTTGTGTTTCCATATAAGGATTAGGATTGTTTTTTCAAGGTCTATAAAGAATTGTGTAGGTATTTTAACAGCAATTGTTTTGAATCAGTAGATTGCTTTTCATAGGATAAGATGTCCATTTTTAGTATGTTAATCCTGTTGATCTATGAGCATGTGAGAGCTTTCCATCTCCTGATATTTTCTTCAATTTTTTTCTTCAGACATGCAATTCTTGTCATACAGGTTTTTAATTTGCTTGCTTAAAGTTACACCAAGATACTTTATATTATTTGTGGCTATTGTGAAGGATGTTTCCTTATTTTTTTCTCAGCCTGTTCATCAGTTGTATATAGGATGGCTAATGATTTTTTTGAGATAATTTTGTATTTAGTCCCTTTGCTAAAGGAGTTTTTCTGTAATAGGAGTTCTCTGATAGAATTTTTGGGGTCATTTATGTATACTATAATATCATATGCACATTACAATATTTTTACTTCTTTAATTCAAATTTATATCCTCTTGATCTCCTTTTGTTGTTTTATTGTTCTGGTAAGGATTCTAACTATATTAAAGAGATATGGAAAGAGTGGGCAATCTTGTCTTGTTCCTGATATCAGTGTAATTGCTTTAAGTTTCTCTCCATTTAATTTGATGTTAGCTATTGACTTGGTATATATTGCCTTTATAGTGTTTTGGTATGTACCTGGCATCCCTGATCTTTCCAAGACTGTTAACATAAATTGGATTTTGCCAAATGTTTTTCCAGCATTAAATGAGATGATCATCTGCTTTTTGTTTTTAAGCTTGTTTATATAGTGGATTATGCTGTTGGATTTTCATATATTGAACTATCCCTGTTTGCCTCTGATGAATTCTACTTTATCATGGTGGATGATATTATTATTGATGTGTTTTGGGAATCAGTTTGTGAGTGTTTTATTGAGTATTTTTGCATCAAGGTTCATAAGGGAAATTGGTCTGAAATTCTCTTTGCTTGTTGGGTCTTTGTGTGGTTTAAGTATCAGGATGACTGTGCCCCTCAAAGAATGAATTTGGCAATGTTCCTTTTGTTTCTATTTTGTCATATAGTTTAAGCAGTGTTACTATTAGCTCTTCTTTGAAAGTCTGGTAGAATTCTGCACTGAGACTATCTGACCCTGGGCTTGTTTTGGACAGGAGACTTTTAATGACTGTTTCTATTTCCTTAAAAGTTATAGGACTGCTTAACTCTTTTACCTGATATTAATTTAACTTCAGTAAGTAGAATGCTATCAAGAAAGTAGCCCATTTTTTTTTTACATTTTCCAATTCTGTGGAGTACAGGATTTGACGTGGGATCTAATGATTCCTTGGATTTCCTCAGTGTCTGTTGTTATGTCCCTCTTGGGAAACATAGACAGTAGGGTTTTGGAATCTGCAGCAGCCCATTCATTTGGTCCACACTCTCTGATCTCCTATTAGTCAGATATGATGTTTACTGGACACTGCCATCTTGAAGTTTGTCAATGTATTTTTGTTTTTAACACTTTCTAGTGCATTAATAATTGCTCTAAGATTAGAATATATGAATATCAATAGTATTTATATACATTTGTATTCATACACACATTATATAAATCAAAGACAATAGAGGTTTTATTTCTTTTGATGAATTCTGGCTAACATATTTCTCTTGTCATCTGGATGCATGCCTCAATGGTTGAGACAATTTTCTATTCTACTGGAGGTTCTGGATTTTGTTCTCAACACCAAGATGCAAACACCACAAAAAAAAATGGAAAACCATTTCTTTGGTACTCTAGGTAGTCAATATGAGATGCCCAGTAAGAAAGGAAGATGCTGTCCTCCCTCATCTCAGAAACTATGAGGAGAGGAAGAAAGACATAAATGAAATTTTCTGTTATCCACTTCTCTTTGTACACACTTCAATTCTCTCTCTGTCTCTCTCTGTTTCTGTCTGTCTGTCTTTCTGACTCTCTCTCTCTCTCTCTCTCTCTCTCCCTCTCTCTCTCTCTCTGTGTGTATGTGTGTGTATGTACATATACATGTACAAATGCATATAAAATATAGAGGTAAGTGGCAAGTTTCATTGTTAATTTCTCTGTACCTTAGATTTTGGATTAGGATCTCCTAGTGAACCTGGAGGCCAAAATTTTTCTTATACTGGATGGTCTGCAAGTGTTTATCAGCTAAGAACTGACACTAGATATGTATACCACCAGACCTGTTTTTTTGTTTTGTTTAACATGGATTCTGCAGAACTAAATTGTGTTTCTCTTATTGCACAACAATCCTCTTTCCCACTGAACTATCTCCTGTGCGCCTCCTTTCTCTTTTCTACTAACTCAGTAACCACAAATATAGATGTAAATATAATTTTTATTAATTTAGTATATATTAAATCCCTGATGCTTATATAGTTAGTTTTGTCAGTGTATGTGACACTCTCTCTCTCTCTCTCTCTCTCTCTCTCTCTCTCTCTCTCTCTCTCTCTCTCTGTTTCCTGCATTTCTAAGACAGCCTGAGGTGGGTGGCAATGGGGATGATATTGTAAATACAGGGGCATTTCTTTGCATTGGTGTAACATCTTGTTGAGTCAATGAACATGCCTGTCATCCCTCATTAATAAAAATTAGTTATAAATCTCCCTGCTTCTCACTGCAGGGACTTTAAAACCTTCTGTCAGGGACCTGAGAATGATGTCTGGCAGGGAGTCAATCAAGAATCAGCAGGAGCTGGCAACAGAATCTGTGAAGTTTTAATACACACACACACACACACACACACACACACACACACACATTTTTTTTCCTTCCCACCACACCTAGTCCCAGCCAGCCCACATATGAGTTTGGTTTCATGCTCTCTTCACAGATGGCTTCCTCATTCTGCCTTCCCATCCCATATCCCCTAGCTTCCCCTCACCATCTCCTCACCCCAGCTTGCCACTTCCTCAATGCTGGAGACCTGTGCAATATCATTTTCCGCATAATGAAATTTGGAGTGACATTAATATAAGTGTAATTTTATAGACGGGAATGGGCCTGGCTGATAGTTTCTACCTGCTGTGTTTTGATGATAGACATCGGGATGTCACCATCTGTGTAATGAAATTTCACCTCCGTAATGGTTCAGATTATCAAACGTTCTTCCAAGCTGGCTCTGAGACTTTACTCATCTATTTATTTACTCACCTATTTAGGTATTTATTTGTCTGCCAAGGGTGTTGTGTTGTTTATCCTGAAGTGCAAAGGTGAAGGAGTGCAAAGTGCATTGGAGAGAAAGTAAATAAATAAATATCCATATTTCTCTTTGTGACCTAGACACACTCGTCATGAGATAAGGCTACACTTTCTAGTCTTGGACAGTTAGGAGCCTCTCAGAACCAAACCCTGTAGTAGCTCTCTAACTATTATATATCATATAATATAGGGCAGGGTAAAAACCAAGATAAGTAATATAACACACCTATTATATAGGTTGTTATGCACTGATTTAATTTCCAGACTATGTTGTCTACTTGCAATGGTGCTTAAAACCACTATGACAAGTTCAATAGCTTTCTTAAACTCAGAATGAAACCAGAAGTGGGTAACTCTTCGCATCAAAAATGCAAGCTCTTTGCATTGCTCCAAATTGCTTCCTGGGCACCAGGGCCAAATTAGGAGAGACAAGTAAGGCTCTGACAAAAGAATCTCAGAATAATCTACTCAAGTCAGGATTCCAAGTGTCTGAACAGTCAGTTGCCAACAGTGATGGAGAATTCGCTTGTTTTCTGTTTTACTCATGTTCTGCCAAGGTAACGCCACTACGAAGATAAAGAAGATAGAAGACAATAAATATTGATGTGAAATCTTTTCCACTATATTCCAAACTATGTATTTCACTATATAGCCAATCTGTTCATTAAAAAACACCCAGAAATGAAATTTATGTTTTATCTAGAATGCAAATACACATTTGCTTAATCAATTTCTAAATATTATTACAGATTTTATCTTCTGGCTATTATTTGCTTATAATAGTAACTACTGATTACCTCGTAGATTTATCACTTTTATTTTAAAATTTTATTTCTAAAGCCATCAGAACCATTTTCTACCCAGTGTAATTCTTCAAACTGTAAAGCAGGTTACAGATGATAAATAATAACTAAAGTAAAAATAAAAAGTTAAATCATTTTCCATTCTGTTAGAAGTGACTCAAGAGATTCCTTCTTAGAATATAATTTCCCTGGGAAGTAATTCTCTTGTCATGTTTTGATAAAACAAGAAAGGTTCACCAATGATAATGATTTCCAGGCAAAATCCCATTATTCCAACCACAGCATGGCCTATGAGTGTGGAACACACTGCAAACTTCTGTGTCTGAAAGAACCTAAATAATCTACAATCTCTTTAGCAAGCATACATGGTCTCTAACCTCCTTTTCAGGAAATCTATTTTCCCTCCTTTCTCTCACATCTCCTCTCCATAATTCTTATGGGTGGGATCTTAGTTGATACCACAGACAGTATAATTGCCTCTAGTAATCTTCCTGCATATTCAACAAACTAAACTCATCTGTCTTCTGCCACAGGTGTACCCAGAGATGAAATTTCATTCACATATATTCAACCACCTCCTTGATCAGATATTAAGGCTAGGAGGACTCCCTCGGTTGATACACTTGGAGCGCACAGGTCTACCCAAACTTGTGATTTCTGGATCCAATTACTTTTAAGGAGCAAATTTTCTCACCATTTTATTGTGTTAAGGATCACCACTAGAGAGTTCCTAGGCTTTGTGTACTCTCTCAGGCAGAGGGCTGACAGGGGGAGAGTGTAGGAGGCCATCCGTAATCACAGTTTCATATGTTCAGGAAGAATCAAAATGCATAATACCTGGACAGATGGCCCTGGGTCACTGGGGTATGACAGTGTCAGTGTTTGGCTGGTAGCGAGCACATGCTCTCCCACTTCAGGATGAACGAACCCAGTGGCACAGCTTTGTTTATCAGCAGGGGGTAGTGGGAAGAGGTAGGTGACAAGTTTATTTTCTTGACATCTTCCATCTGGGTCTTGGGTATTGTCCCCTGCTAAGTCAAGTTGAGAACATTTGCCTTTAACATATGTACTTCATGGCCCAGGGATCATTGCATGGCCCTAAGACCAGATCCTAGAGCACTTACTCTGAGTTAGCAGTGTTTATTTGGGTAGAATTAGACCATTTAAATCCAAGCTGACTCTTTCCTTACTCCATTTGATCTCCTCCTCAAACCCAACTGCAATCTACCCAATTTTGTGCCAAGCCTTGAACAGAAATTCCACATATATATTCAGTTACCATTCACTCACAATACTTGACAATATTTGCCTCAGTACTTACCTCAACCAAGAGCTTTGCTTGAAGCCTCAGATTTACTTATCATCTCCTATTGAGTTTCTAGTTGTTTTTTCACAAGTTTCCATTCTTCCATTGGAGAACATGCTATTTTCAAGACTCATGAGCAACTATTCATAAACGAGTCACTATAATCATTACAGCTAGGTACACTTGGCTTCTAATCAAGAGCATACATGATAAATACTCATAAGTAAATATATGAGGCACACACATACAAAATCTAAGCTTCATTATTTCTGATCATGTTTTTCTTTGCTTCTTGAGTCACTCTCCCTGGTTTTAAAACTTCAGTTACATGGTAACACAGTTTCTCTCTTTGCAGACTGAAATAGGAAAACTGGAGCATCCCAAAGCATTTCCACACAGTAGGTCTGCAGTCCTAGCCAAATGAGGAATGCAGATGAGGTTTGGGCTTCAGTGATTTGGACCTTCAATATAGAAATTGAGCTTGAGGAAAGTCTTTCTTGCTAGCTAGAAGCTTGGGGTAGTCTATGCAGGTAAATGTGAGTTGTTCCTCTCAGGGCCCTGATGTCCAAATTGTGTCACTGCTTTGGAACATTCAGGAACCTTCCACTGAGTTTGGAACCTTTTGGAAAGGGAACATGTCTGACAGGAGGAGCCCTACTGGAGATGGACCTGCTTCTGTTTGTAGCTGTACTTCCTGGCTCTTTTCACAGGAAGCTGCTACCACCAGAGAGTGATCCACTCCACTGCCATCTCTTCACCCTCAGTTCATGGACCATTTCCTGTGGACTGTGTGTCAAAATGAAATCTCTTCAAAACAATCTGCTCCCGCTGGGCATTTTGTTACAGAGAGGAGAAAAGCAGATAAAAGTAAGGGGAAGCTTGGAAGAATAAGACAAGTCCATGGTCAAAAGATGCATGAGACAACAGCTTCCAAGAAGCAGGTGTTCTCGTGTTCCAGAAAAAGCAGGAGGACAGAGGTCAGTTTTCACTCTTTGTGACAACATTGTCAAATCCTAAGGAGGTCAGAGCAATGACCTGTTATTACAGGTCTCAAATCTCTGAAATGTCTGGGTTTATGAAAAGTGATGCGGCCATGGGTACTGATAGTGCTTGGTGGAGGTGAATGAAGGAAATAGAACAGGCATCTCTAGAAATCAGAATTGTTCTCCAATAAAAATATAAGGGCCACAGTCTCTCTGTGGATGGGAGATTGTGTATACATGGTGTGGGGAGGACTTGTGTCTTTGTGAGGTCGAAAAGGTGGGACATTAGGATGGAAAAGTCAATCAGCAGGTCAGTTCTCCTGTGGTCTGGAAGTATTGGTACATGCTGGCAGGTTTGAAACCTGGGTCTCCTCATTAGAAAATCCCACACACGTTATCACTCAAGTCAACTGTCCTGTCCAGAGCTCCTCTGCCCTGGACCTGAAGCTTTAAGTCATGCACTCTTCAAGGATTAGCTAATAGCTCTTCTTCTTGCTTTGACTCTACACTGCAGATATGAGAGCTCACCCTAGTGTGACATGATCTCCTACTCTTACTACCTCATTTTACATAAAATAGGCTCACCATCCCTTGATGTGTTTTCCTGACTTATTATTCCAGAAGTAAACATAATCATAATGATAAATTCATAAAATGTATACATTGTGGATAAAAACAAGAAATGAGACTAACTGAGAAACAAAGACCCAACAGGAGAAGAGAGATTAAAAAGATGAAGATGTGTGGCACCCAATATATGAATGGCTGAGTAGTATAAACCTGAGGATTATAAACTTCCTGTAAAGCAGTCCCTGCTTTTAGCAAAGCTGTCTAATGAACAGAATGCATAAGCATAGAAACACAAGAGTGGAGCTACTAAGAACTTCAAAGTCATCTTTCTAAGCTGTTAGAACTGCAGGGTGCCTCGTTCTCAAATCACTTGGGGATCTTGTCCACACAGAATACAGAAATAGACAAGTATGTTTAACAGAGTTGCCAAATTCTATACTATGCACCAAACCCAATAAACAGCCTCTGTTTCTAAGTGGAAAACATTGACTAAGTCCAACTTAATCTTCTTGTAACTGCTTCTAGGTTACAATAGGAGAACTGGACAGTGGTGCCATGCACTTTGCCAAGTCTACACAATTTGACACTTGGTTCTTTATTGGAAAGAGTTTTTTGACCCCAGGTTAGAGAACATGAACATTGTAATGTCTCATGTATGACTGTTTTAAGTACTAATTAAAATAAGACCAAATATTTAGCGAAGATGCTAAGTCTGTTTTATTTTTATAATATATTAACAAAGAAACTGTCATACTTTGAGAAAAATCCAATACTGTTACTGAAGAACAGAGAATGTGCCTCTATTGTCTTGAGGTCATAGATACCTCACAGAATTTTTGAGACTGTTTCAGTTGCCATAACAGAAAATAAAACTCCGTGTTAAAAGACGGGGGAAAGTTACAGGAACTTATTTTAGAGACACAAGAAAGTTCTGAAATAAAGACATCTTGACTTCGGAATGAATAAATTTTCATCGAGGTGGCTAGAATCATAAATGTCACATACAAATAAAAGGAAAGGAAAACAAATTAATGGCAGGAATTATAAATAGCACTCTGACTACATATTTTAAAATAGTTTTTTAATTATTAGATCAAAATATTAAGTCACATAGTCTGTATAAACAACCACACAGCCACTACTTGAAGCTCTTTCTGTAGTGAGCAAACAAATGTTGGACAGTAAGTAAGTAACCGGAAGAGAAAGAGTGGTAACTGAGTCAGGAGGACCTGCTGTGTGGAAGAGGTGAGTGCTTAGTGGTCCACTAGAGCTACGGCCAGCTAGAGATGCCAGTACAATTTCTCCATTAATAACACTTCCCAGTGCCTGCAAATTCAAGAGCTTCCTGTCCTGCCTTACTTTCTTTTCTCCTTTTCCTCTTAAGTCTCTTCCATAAGCTTTTTACCCTCTGTCCCTTCCACTGCATGTTGCCCGGCTTACTGTCTTTCTAATTCCTAACAACATCCTGAGAAAGAAAACAGGAATATATCTTTCATTATGAAAATTCAAAACTCTGCCTGTGCTCATTGATCTGACAAGGCTCATCCATTCTGAAGAACAAGACACATACATACCTGACTTGCAAACAGAAGATGGAGAGTGCTGTGGATGGCCTTGTCCACCAGTGTTCAGTAGCTCCATGCACAGCATGAAGTTCACAGAGCTGAGAGCCTCTTTCTCCCATTTCCACATTTGCTGGACAACAAAACCCCTAATTTTTGGCCATTCCACCATCTATATGGAGTTTGCTTTCAATACAATTATCTTTTAACAGCCACTATGGAACATAAGTAAATTTTTTTAAAAAGCAAGAAGCTAAGCAATGGATAGAATTTGTGGAAGGAAACATTTATTATGAAAAAAAATAAAGCTTTGGTATCTCAGATTTCTTATAGGAATGTTGTTTTTCCCTATCTACCACTTCACATTCATACCTGTGACCTAGACATGAATTCAGTCAATTATATAACTTATGTCAGGAGCAGGCTGGGGCACTCTATGCAATCCATCTGGAAACCTCAAGTTAATTCTGCAGGCTTGCTAATCATCACTCCAATTTCACAGATAGGGAAACCAATGCTTAGAATTAAATGAAGTGCCCCATATAAGAATGCATAAGTAGCCAAAACAGGCTTTGTGGTACCAAAAAAAAAATATCCAATTCCTGATACCAGTTTTTCTTTATCCCTACTTTAAGTCAGATGTAGATACTCAAAAAATGTATTTCAATACATGAATGAGTGTTTCTCAGCATTGATCTTATGATACTAAAAGCTCTTAATATTTTAGAAATTGTCTGAATTCCTGATATCTAGAGTTTTCTTTTTTTGTACAATTGTTACTGACTTAATTATCTACTTTTATTCCAAATTGAAACTGTATCTCACTATTTCCTAGCACACGTCTTCCCTTTTCCCCTGCTCTATAGTTCATGGAAAAACCATCACTGCTCACACAATCACTTGCGTTAAGTACCTGAATCTACCCCCATTTCACTCCCATCCATCAGTTCTCTTAATGTCTCATAAATTCCAATGTGGTACCTCACCCCCACACACACTTCTCCCCAGCACTGATTATTACCCTAACTTCAGCCATCCCTATGTCTCCCCTGCATTTTCCAAACAGATCCTCTAAAGATGGGATAACTCATAGCCAATCTACACGCTGCACACACAACTTTCTTCTGTCTGTGTATCTATCCATGTGACCATATCATATCGCCTCATGAAATCATTAAATGTCTTTTTGCTACCCCAAGGACCTAGTTTTACTCTCTCAGTCTGATTTCTGAGGACCATTACCATTGAGCATGAGCCAATGGATCAAGTTGCTGTGTCTGTCAGACCTATATCTTTATTTGTTACCCTACTGGGGATGTCCTTTCACCACATCAGCTCTAACTCCTAAGTGGCAAGACTGAGCTCCATAGAAATGTTCCCATGGCTGTATCAGAGGGAGTGATCTCAACCATCCCTTGAATTTCCAAATTCCATCCTGATTAAATCTTATCACATTCTGTTAATTGTCTCTGTCCCCTGAAAGTAGAATCAGTCTGGGCACATCAGTCATGACTTCATTACTTTTCTGTCACTAGAGAATTCAGCATGCCTGACACAATTTGATGCTCAATAAACTGCTTCAAGTAGCATGATAAATGATTAGGATGAAAGAAATTAGTGAAAGAAGAAGAAAAAAATCAACATGTAATGAAAAATGCAGTCTCTCTTGCCAAAAGAAAAAAAATTTAGAAACAATGATGCAAACAGCACTGCAACAATGTTGGTTTTCCGGGAATTAGTGATGGGACCAGAAGCTGGTGTCATCTTATGATGGAAATGTATTTTTAGAGGCCATAAATTATGGTATTTTTTGTATAAAAAACCCTGTAAACCTATCACCTCCTGCTGTAAATCTGATCCTCAAGTGAATAAATATGTCCTGTAATCTCAGTGTTTTTCATAAACTAATATCCTACTCTTTTGAAAGAACAAAAAGAACGAAAAATCTAATCTGCACTTCCCAAACTTTACACTTCTCAAATAAAAGGATTATTGTAATTTAGTAACTTGGCCACAGCAAAATGGCATGTTATATATTTCAGAATTAAAATGAAATATATATATATACAAAAATTTGGGGGTTGCTTTCATGACAAATCGACACTGACAAACACACGCCACATTACCATCCTTGATTGCTCTGATGGAACTCATTTTCATCTTGTGTTTCCCTAATTACATGAAAATTGCATACTTTTTATGCATGACACATTTTACACAGCTTTAGGAAAAGGTTGTGAAAAGAGGAAAAAACATTTATCAGTTTTCCCCCTTTCACTGCAGCCATTGATCAACCTCCCAGCCATCAATCTTACTTTATGAGCCCGCTCTCCTCTGTTGCTGTAACCAAGTGTCAGCAGAGGGGCACCACACACAAAAGACATGGTGGGGGCTCCATTGTTTTCCTGCTCCCTTGGTAGGTAGGATTTAATATGCTCTTATTTTCCAATGTTTGGTCTTGTGTATCTGTTACTCTTCATTCTTCTTTCTGCATGGATTTCAAGCTTCTCACTGTAGAGGGGGTGACAAGATTCTTTATATTTGTCTTTTAAACCATACCGCTTTACTTTTATGGAAATATTTAAAACTGTAAAACACTTTCTTTTCTTTTTTTTTCTCCTATAATAGGGCTCATTAATAGAAGACAACTGACACTTTTTGCTTTAGGACGCCAAATGATGCTGTGATACATGGCTTGCATGCACTGATATGATATTTTTTTTGTTGTTGCTGCTGTTGTAAATTTTAAGTTTGACTGTTGAGTCCTGGCTTGTAGTCCAAGATTTTCCCAGCAAGTTTGCAATTTCTTTGGTGAACACCTAGGAGCCCCACTTTTTTTCTACCAAACCTTAAGAACACATACAAGAATACCCCAGGAACAAACTCTAGAGCAGTGAGTTACAGGCAATCAATGGAGTGTTTCTTTTTGCCATTCTTTATTTCTGTTCCTTCAGAGAAAGACATTGGCATTCACAGGAAGCGCGGCACCATTGTATTTAACTAGGAAGGGATTGGAGAAGGCACATCTCATTCCTTGGAAATAATGACAAATTATGCAATTTTTGTTTTACTCAACTAGATTGAAAATGCCTGGGGAATAGCCAAGCTGCCTGGCAAGTGGGAGGTATTTGATGTTCTGAGTTTTGGAGTGGATGGAGCAGCATGACTCTTTGAAACATTTGCACCTTGAAAGCTGAGCTGATTTCTCCTGTTTTGGACAGGCACAGCACCTAAAGTACTTCAGGAGAAGAAAGCCTCCCTCTGGACTGAGGGGGGAAAGCTGGATGCCTGTAAAACAGGAGGAACAAGGCCGTGCTTCCCTGTGGAGGTCTGGCATTCCTGTTAATCACCTAGTGAAGTTTTAAGTTAAAGATGAACTAGGAGGGGAGGGAGAGTCTCACGTATGTTTAACTTACGAAATTTGCTTAATTTTCATCAGGTTTGCTAAAATAGACAATGCCATATGCTTTAGTTATCAACTCTGCAATCTGGAAATATAAAGTATGGCCTTACTGCCTCCTTGTTTGAGTCTGGCATGGTCTCATCTTAATTGCCTTGATCATGGAGGGATCAGGTTTGGTATACATTTTGTTGTATGTGGGACACAGATGACAAAGTATGTGGGGCAAGCAAAGGGTGACTAGACAGCTTAATTATATCATAATAAGATCATTGTGAAATGGTAGAGAAATCTAATCCTAGAATATGCTATATTCTCTCAACTTTGACATTTGTCTTCCCTTAAAAAGTTCATTTATACTAATCTATAAAGTCTTTAAAGCTAAGGTTTGATGCATGTTGACTATGGAATATGACGTATTTCCATTCCATTAAATAATAGGGATTTAAAAAGTAAATATATATATAATACATACATTCAAAATGTAAACAATCAAAGGTTCCATGGTCTTCTATCCGACATCGAATGAACTATAATAGAAGTAAGATGAACCTAATGTTGAAAGAATATATGGTTGTGATAAATAAAATCATCTGTAACACACCTGACTGTCAGAGTAAACTCAGTGGGAACTAGATTAATTCAGTCAAAGTGGTGCTATTATAAAGAAGAAATTCCTTGGCTAACATTTGCAAGGTTCTGAGTTCATTTTTCAGTGTTGGGGTGTGTGGGTCGAGAGTGAGAATAGGACAAAAGCAGAGAGCAAGAGGCAGCAAGGGAGAGTCTTGTGTAGTATTTTAAGTTGGGATGAGCAGCTTCCTTGGTACTAAGGAGTTCAAAACAATTGTGTACAGTAGTGAACTCATAGACTTCTTAGTGACCTTCACCAGATGACAATAATTTTGAGCCAATCTCACTAAAACCATTACTGACTGATCTATTTCACTCCACTGCTTTACGATCTCAGTTTTCCTTTAGGAGCTTTTTTCCAGTGGTTGAACTAGCAACACAGACAACCTTTGCTTGTGTGAATTCAGTACAAGCTCTGCCAAGATTGCTTATCTCTTTGAAGTACACATCCCATCGAAACAGTCAGATTGGACCATACTCCCACACTACTAGTGGACAGCTTCACGGCATATTTGGGGACAGGAGAACATCCCGTATTCAAAATGTGCTTCAGATACCTTCGCATGAGGGACTGTTTACCAAATTAGACTCTAGAGCAAAAAAGAACTAGTTCAGACCTGCAGGCACACACGATCCTGTACACAGAGATTATCAAAATGTGACTGGAATTAGAAAGATGTGTGCTGGTGAACACAAGAGCCTGTTTAGGGAGTTATTATTTATTATTCTAGTTCCTGGTTTCTGCTTATAGCATCCATAATAAATAAACATGCTACAGGAGAAGCACAGTTTAACAAGGAGTAGATGAAATTGAATGCTGTGGCTCCATCTCTGTACAAGAGCCACTGGCCCATTAAATGAATGTGCACAGCTACTTCTTAATGCTCTGACTAAGTAATCAATTTCTGAAAATATCAAATATATTTTTTTAAAACAAACCCATCTGACCTTACTCTCTAGCCATGCCGGATAAGCCCTTGCTGATTTGTCTACCTTATTTTTAATCAATCAGATTTGACATTTGAGTTTTGTGTTCTTTCCTTGGTTACCCTGGACTTTTCTCTTAGTGGCATTAAATGGTAGACGTCTTAAGGTTAGAGCCCCATATTGAAGCTTAATCTTTAAATATTCAGGCTCCTTCTTCTAATAGGTACAAAGAAATATGGCTGTCACATTGTGTGGCGGGGATACTCTGATGCTCCAGATGTGGTTTTTAATCTAGATAAAAATATCTTGAAGGCCCAGAAGACGGAGTATGAGTAGAGAAGCTGTCATCCTGAAATATTTCCTGTTCAACTTTTAAAAAGAATGGGAGTAGGCAGAAAGGGTTAGAAACATCCCTTTTTACTCCCTTTCTTTGTTTTTTAATGATTAAATACTCTAGTATCTATGCTTCCCTTGCTGATATTGGGGAAGGATTCTGTAATTCTATGAGTATTTGTTATATACAATTGTGTTGCCACTTCTTTGATTATTACTTTCCTTTTAGCTATAGTTGTATCTCCTCTTTATTCTCCACATCATTTTGTTTTCCTTTTCTTGTTACCGACTTATTTTAAACATAATTATATTCTAAGATATCTTGGTCATTAGTAAATACTAGGAATGTGAGGGCTACTAGTGGTTTATGGAGTTTCATAACAGGAAAAGGGAGACAGAAATTTTATTAAGATTAATTTGGGTTTTGAGAGATTAGAAGTGATACCCCATTAAAATTGTATAAGCTTTAGATTAGGAGAGAAATGGCTTTGACAGATGAGGTGATGAAAATTCAAGAAAAAGACTTGATCCTCAAGAACCAAGTCTCTGGTTACTGAAAAATCACTGTGATGATCTTGTAGGCACCAGGTAAATGGTCCTCAGAGAATTGTCTATATCTACTGTTGCATCCACAGGGAGAAGGGAGCACAGTTTATCTCTCAGAACAAGTGTTGGAGAATGTCGATTTTTATATCTAAGGCAATGACATGGGAGATTTTCAGCTGGTTCATAATATCATTGAAAAAAATAATTTTAAATTAATAAATACAGCAGCCAAATCCTCTATAGTAGTCCAAACACTATCCACATAAAGAATTGGCTAAATGAGGCACAGAAACAGGTGGTGTTCTTCACAGCTATGGTTCAGAAACTCACTGGAGGACAGCAAGATGGCACACAGGATAGAAGCACTTGCCACCACGCCAAATGATCCGAGTGCTTCATCCCTGAAGCCTACATGGGGAGAGAAGCATACAATTCTCTCAATGTGTCCTTGGATCCTTTAATCATATCCATGCTGTGCCAAGACTGGAAGTGCACACATACAAACATACAGAAAGAGAGAGAGAGAGAGAGAGAGAGAGAGAGAGAGAGAGAGAGAGAGAGAGAGAGAGAGAGAGACAGAGACAGAGACAGAGACAGAGACAGAGAGACAGAGACAGAGACAAGACATAGAGACAGAGATGGAGACAGAGTGAGAGAGAGGGAAGAGACAAATTCACACACACACACTCACTCACTCAAACACACACAACACATAAGTAAATGTAACAGAAGAAACTTAGCTCATGGGCAAAATCTAGCAGGTGAGTGTATCTTTTTGTTTAGAATATGTATTTTAAGTGAAATAGAATTACATCAATTTGTTTTTACTCCAGCCCTTCCAAGCTGCTCTCCCTCAAATCCCTTCCATGCCTCCTATCAAGTTTAAATCCTCCTTTTCCTTATTACTCTTTTTTACACATTTATGTATGTATGTATGTGTGTATGTGCATATGTATATGTATATATGTATGTATATGTGCATGTATGTGACCTGAGATTTTTAGTGTCTGAGAATAATTTTTAAAACATTTTGATAACTAAAATTATATGTAGTGCCATGATGTTTTTATTACTGTTGCTCTATAGTACAGCTTGAGATCAGAGATGTAAATTCCTCTGGAAGATCTTTTATTGTACTGGATTGATTAGCTATGCTGTTTTTTGTTCATTCATTCATTTGTTTGATTTTTCCATAGAAAATTGAGACTTGATGTTTGAAGGTCTGTAAAAAATGTGTAGGTATTTTGATAGGGATTGTATTAAATTTGTAGATTTCTTTAGGTTAGATAGACATTTTTACTGTGTTGATTCTCACAATCCAAGAACATGGGAGGTCTTTCCATCTTCTTATATCTTACTCAATTTCTTTCTTCAGAGACTTGAATTTTTTTCATGCAAAGCTTTCACTTGTTTTGTTAAAGTTACACCAAGATACTTTATATTATTTATGGCTATTGTAAACAGTAAAGTTTCTCTGATCAATGGAATTGAATTGAGGACACAGAAATAAATCCATACACCTATTAACACTTGATTTTTGACAAAGAAGCCAAAACCATACAATGGGAAAAAGATAGCATCTTCAACAAATGGTGCTGGTCTAACTGGATGTCCACATGTAGAAAAATGCAAGTAGACCTATATTTATCACCCAAAGTCCAAGTAGATTAAAGACCTCAACATAAAACCAGACACACTTAGTCTCTTAAGAGCAAAAGTGAGGAAGAGGCTTGAAATCATTGGCACACGAGAGAACTTCCTCAACAGAACACCAACAACCAAGGCTCTAAGGGCAATAATTAATAAATGGTACCTCATGAATCTAAAACGCTTCTGTAAGGCAAAGGACACTGGCACCAGAACAAAATGGCAACCTACAGATTAGGAAAAGATCTTCACTCACCCTGTATCTGACAAAGGGCTAATATGAAAAATATATAAAGAACTCAAGAAAGTAAGCACCACCAAACGAAATCACGCAATAAAAAATGGGGTACAGAGCTAACAGAGAGTTCTAAACAGAGGAATACCGAACAGAGGAGAAACACTTAAAGAATTGTTCATTCAAGGAAATGCAAATCAAAATGACCCTTAGATTCTATCTTACACCTGTCAGAGTAGCTAAGATAAAAAACTCAAGTTACAGCACATGCTTCTGAGTATGTGGAGAAAGGAGAACACTCTTGCATTTTTTGTAGTAGTGCAAACTTTACAGCCACTTTGGAGATCAATCTGGCACTTTCTCTGAAAATTGGGGATAATGGTATCTCAAGACCCAGCTATACCACTCTTGGTCATATACCAGAAAGATGCTCTACCATACAACAAGGACATTTGCTCAACTATGTCCATAGCAGCTTTATTTGTAATAGTCAAAATCTGGAAACAACCTAGATGTCCCTCAACTGAAGAATAGATAAAGAAACCATGGCACATTTATACATTGGAATACTATTCAGCCTATCACAGAAAAGGAAATCTTGAAATGTACAGGCAAATGGATGGAACTAGAAAAGGTCATCCTGAGTGAGATAACCCAGACCAAGAAACGGATGCAAGATATATATTCACTTATATGTGGACATTAGCCCAACATAGATGTCCTCTGAGTGACTCCACCCAGCAGGGTATCCGGACAGGTGTGGAACATGCAGCTGGACTCTGGGTAGAGTGCTGAGAGTTGCATGGCAGAGTTGGGTGATTGAAGGAACTGGGGGGGGGGGGTCAAGAGCTCCACAGAGAGACCATCAAGGTCGGCAGATCTGGACAGAGTAGTGCTGCACAAACTGATACGCCAACCAAGGACATTGTAAGCAGAAGACCTTAGATCCCCCTGTCCAGATGCAGTGGATAGACAGCTCATTCTCCACATTGGCAAGGGGAGGAGAGTGGGGACTGCCTCTGAATGAATTCTGGTGCCCTTGATGATTTGATTACTGCTTCTTGGCAGGGCAGGCTTGGGAGCACACATAGAATGCTGGCTATCCTGCTGAGACCTGATAGGCTGAGGTCAGAAGCTGAGGGAGAAGGGCCACCTTTGTTAGAGGTTTAGGGCAGAGGAATAAGGTGGAAGAGGGAGGGAAGGTGGAAAAAGGAAGATAAAAGTGACGTGACAATAACCAGGATGTAATGTGAATAAATTACAAATTATAAAAAAATTTAAAAAGATTATATGTAGTACAAACTTTAGTATAGTAAGTGTTGGTTTGTTAGGATACCTCCTTGCTCATTCCTGTTCTCTATGGCTACTTTCATGATGAAGTGGATGTTGAAGATACCCAACACCAGAAAAGCCAGACTGAAATCTCTTCGAGTGCTCGGTTTGTGATTTCTGAATTTGGGGAAATTGAATTCTTGGCCATACATTTAATCCAGCTGAGCAGGTATTGGCTGAATAGGTACTAGGTCTAGTGTTGCTTTTTACTACATGTGGAATTTTGTTGTAAATATCTGTTGTGTTGTTTCCTCAATAAGCAAACATTATGCAAAGAAAAAACATGAAGAACTCCCTGAGACATTTCCCTGTTCACCAAGAAGGACAGATCACCCAAAAGAAGTGTATACAACACAAGTTTCCCAAGGAGGCTTCAGGCAATATATGCTAGGACTATGGGTGTGTTTGGTGGCTGCATGTAGGTAGCAGAATCAGTTTTAAAAAGAAGACATTAATTTGTCTAAGATTTTGTGTTTTTCCTCTTGGGGTGGATTATAAATTCTTTATCATAGATTGATTATGAAATACCATTTTAACGTGTATTTCATAGATTCCAAAAATGGACTCCCTGAACTCAGTTACAATAATTTGCATGTGAAGAGATATAAAAATGGTGGTTCTTGGACAGAGTACTTGTATACCTGTAGGATATTCCATGATGTTGAATGGAAAAATGAGTGAGAGAGTGGGATCTAAGTTCTGCAGGGAGGTGAGAGTAGCCAAGAGTATGTGATGGAAATATCTCTGACTGTCTGGAAAGACGGGGAATGGCAATCCCATGAAGATGGCCATAGAGTGCATAAAAACATCTTGGAAGGCATGGGAGATCAAGTGCAGCATAAAGGGATTGCAGGATGATTAGAAGAACAATAATCTCTTACAGAGCCATCAAAGGGATACAATATCAAATCCTTCCTAAGCCTCTTTAAGTCTTAAACACCTTGCAAAGATAAAGAGGAGAACCCACACCCAAATGGCCTGGGGGAGAAAGAAAAGAAGTTTATGATGAGCTCCCTGGCTAAGATGATCTTCCTGTTGACTTGTTCTTTTCTGTATGATTATATGATTAACTCTCTCCATATATATATATATATATATATATGTGTGTGTGTGTGTGTGTGTGTGTGTGTGTGTGTGTGTGTGTGTGTGTGTGTGTGTGAGAGAGACCTATATCAAAGTAGTAAAATGTCAATTTGCCCACTGCTTGGAAAGCAGCAGTCTGAACCACATCTCTAATTACTTCCATTGTTATTTCTTGACAACCCCCCTTCCTAGGCTGATCATATTTTGTTTTTCACCATCTCTCTTTATTCCTTCCTTCAGCTGTTGCTAAGCACTCCCTTGTTGCTAAGTGGGATATGAGCACTTAATTTACTCCATTCTTTTTTCTCGTACCAGATTTTAGAAATCGCAGATCCTGTTTAATCAATGTGTAAATGCAAGGCTTTTGATGTATTTTTCCTAAGAGCAATATTTTGATCATTCTTAATGATACTTAATGAAGTCACTGCATGATTTCTGATTGTACCTAATTGAAGCTTGTGACTTGCATTTCAATATTATCATCTTACGGCTTGAGGTCTCTGAGATGATTTTTTTCCCAGGGACCAAAATATTAGATGACTTGAAGAACTGATGTTTTATTTTAAATAAAAATGATTTCAAAATAAATGAATGTGCAGATGAATATATATATATATATATGTATATATGAATTTAAGTGAGGCTTGAAATTGCCCAAAATATGTTTCATATACTTATCTTATGTCTGAGATCTACACAAGAAAGGATTTTTATATTGACATTAATCTTATGACAAAATCTAAATGAAGGGTTTTAATGTATTTAATTGTTATTCTATTATTATTGTGTGTGTGCATGCACATGTGTGTGTGTGTGATGTGCACTTTCTACTCTGAGTTACAGAGACAAAAATCAGGTTTTCAGGCTTGTGTGTCAAGTGCTTCTCTACACTAAACTATCACATTGGCCAAAGAGTTTTAATATTAATAATATCATGAAAGCTCCGTGATGAATTTCACAAGGAATGCAGCATGCAAAGAAAGATTGACCATTGCAAAAGGCATAGAACACATATTTTGGGGAAGCATCTTCTGGATTATCAAACTTAGTGCTTAGTGCCTAGAAAGTTACCAAAATAGTACCAAACTTTAAACCAGAGCTAAACTCATTTCCAGTGTCTTTATTTTGTTTCTCTTTCATCCAAACATGTTCATCATGTGCTGCATCTTCAGGGATCTGTTCTTTGCTGTAACATAGTGGGTAGTAATGGCTTAATCAGATACAATAACCCCTGCTAATATGTTAACTAGTTAATATATGACCCCTTCTAGGATAACACATTAGCCTTGACCCAGATCAGAGGGAAAAAAAATGGAATGATAGCTTTAGTAGAAGCCCTAAAGGGATGAGACCATTACAGTAACTTAACCCCATAGGAGGCCAATGGCGGAGTTACTTAAGGATGTCGGTTAACATCTGTGGTGTGTGCAGCCATCTGCATGGAGAGTCAGTGGTGTAAATAAATACTAAATGTATTGGGGACAGAAATTAATCTCACTAGTTACTTCCAATACGCTTTCAGGGAATTTCATTAAAAAAAAAAAAAGAAGCAAATCCAAAGCATAAATATTACTACATATCTTCACAAGAGTAGAACAGAAACAAAGTCCAAGTGAAGCAAATATTTTTATTATTTACATTATTTTCATTCCTTTGTGCTTTCCCTGTAGGATAAGTTTACAGAGTGATTTCTAATAAAGTTTTTTAATACATTGCAAGAGTGCTAACATTTTCTTCCTCTTGTTTTATAAATAAATAAATGAAAACCCAAATGATTGAAATTAAATAATTCCAAATTTAGCAGCTATGAAAGCTGAGATTTATATGTGAAACTTCTAATTCCATATTTGTGTATTCTTTTTATATGCAAGTACCTTAGTAACTACTTCTCAGAGACACTGAAAAATCACATATAACCAGAGCATACATGGGACTATATCTATAGAATAATCCAAAGCACTGGAGCACTAAATGCCAACTTTCCCTTCTTCCAAGGCTTAACCTCACAATGCTATAGAGAGAAAACCCTAATTCTTTTGAAGATAGGATTCCAGATGAGAGCAGAAAGTGGGTCTTGCTGTAGATATCCCTCTTTATTGGTGACTGCAATGCGTCTCATATCACTAATTATAATAAGACCAATTTATGTCTATGTATCACTTGAGCAATAGTGGGGTTGGTGATTGAATGTGTGTCCTCATTTTGTCTTTTTTAAAGAAAGAATTCAGTGAAGAGGCACATATCATTTAAGAAGCTTATCTAGCAAAGAAGAGCAGAGATTTCAATGGGCTTTGCTAAAGCCATGTAGAAGAAACATGATAGATTATGTATTGAGAGCTTTGTGTATTTGTGTGTGTGTGTGTGTGTGTGTGTGTGTGTGTAATGAATATCACCAGACCCTCTCTATATTTTCTAAATTTAAGCATGTTTACAAATGCAAAAGGTGGAATAACTCAGAACTTAAAAAAGGCAGTCCTTCCCTTTATCCATATCATGACAGAACAGGCCAACTTTTATGGAATTTCTTCCAATTGTACTGTATATCAACTAAGAATGTGTTCTAGTGCTTTAGTTTCAGAAACTCAAGAAAGAATGTGACCTAACCTTCAAGAATATGTAGCCACAAAGCATCATTCAGGACAGAAACAACCCACGATATAGCTGTGGTTTCCCTAAGTGACCTCATCTCTAACTCTTTCCTTACTCCATTTTAATTTGCCATCTAGGTTCAGATTTTAATAAAAATCGTAGTCCAACTACTCATGTTTCCACTGATGGACATTAACATATGTGTGGCTTAGAGAATAACTGAATAAAACATTATTCTTTCTTTAAGGAATTAAGAGCATGGCCTACCATCAGTCAGAAAGCAAGCAAACACTTTATTAGACACACTGCATATTTAGCGCAAGAAATCAAACATGTTCTAAGTTATTTGTGTGCATCATCTTGTTTAATTATCTTAACAAATGTCTTATGTAGTTAATATTGTTATCCCTATTTTAAAATTTTTATTTTAAATGTGCAAATACTTATTCTTAAAAACTAAATGGCTCCAGTCATCCTGGTGTGCTAAAGGCAAGATTTCCACTTTTGTATTTGCTTTTAACTGTAACCTGTATGCTCTGTCCTTGACTTTGAACACATGAACTCCTAGTAACCACTAAAATCAACTGAGAATATATAAATTAGGATATTTTTAATCATATTCCCAATATTCTGTGAGGAAGTTATGTGGCTTATCTAAAATTACAGTAGGATTGGGAGTTACATAATTTCTTGAGTTTTTTAATTGAAGAGGTTATTAATTGGGAGCTACTTATCAGAAAAAATGGTGTTCTAAGTTACTTGTATGTATCTAAGTTTTGTTATATATATATGTATGTGTGTGTGTGTGTGTGTGTGTGTGTGTGTAATATTTTGAGAGTAAGGATGAAGGAAGCAGTTCCTACTTATATTAATATATACCACAAATAAATATTGTTAAAAGTATCTTTTCAGAGATCAGGCTAGAGAAAGTGTCCCACTATTTACTCAGGAGTTGAGGAGATGCTGAGCCTACGGACTGATGAACAAGTCTTGCACTATCTGGGATGTAGATTATATGTTTATTTATGAAGCGAACTATAAAAGGCTGATGATAGAATGAATGCTTAAACCATTTTAATGATTAAAGCTTTGAATAGCTTTACTAAGATCTTAAAAATATTAACGTACCAGAAAGATAATACTTAAGGAAAAGGATATTTAAGGAAACCTCTAATTGATTATAAATATGTAAATAAAAATAACATTTGCAGGTTAATAAACTTTCTCGAAGACTCTTATATGGGAAATACTAAAGTGAGTCAAAACCATTTAGCCTGGGCTTTAAAGATAATTATCACATAGGCTGTGTATTTAGCCACATGGTATAGAACATTTTGCCTGTTCACTCAAGATCACTAGAGGTTATTTCATCAAGACCAACAGCGTGTGAGAATAGAACTCAGGTAGAGTCCCAAGAAAGTAGAATAAAGAAGAAAATAATAGACCTGGTTTTCCCTTGAACACACATATCAGACTGTACATGGAAGGCTAAATTTGTTTGAGGGTCACAGTGTAGGCGTGCTAGTGACAATATGGACTATTCACATGAGATCAAAGCTCTTTAAAAGTGTGTAAGAAATATGCCATGGGAGATATTAAATCAACTATATATGTTCAACAGGAAGATGATTCCTAGTAAAAGATAACATTAAGTGGGAGATAGAGAAGAGGAATGGAACTGTTCTGAGAATCTCATTAGCATTAGCAGATTGAAGCTATGCCAAACCAACTTGTCCATGTAAACACAAATCATCAGCATTGATGTTACTGAACTGAAGTCTATTCGAATTTCTTCTGCTACTTATTTGGCTGAAATCCCAGCCTAGTGTGACAGATAGTGTTGGGTAACCTATAAAGAACTTTTAGGTAGCTTACTTAGTTCTTTTTTTTTATGTTGCCATGATAAAATACCTAAGAATTGCACCTTATCAGACAATGGGTTCATTTTAGCTCATAGTTCAAGATTCAGTCATTATGGCAGAGATTTCAAGATAGCCATAGCTTTAAATACCTGGTCATATCATATCTGCAGTCAGAAGAAATACAATGAATCCACACATTTAAATGTTCCGCTGGCTTTCTTCAGCTTCTACAGCCTAAGGCCTGCTGTCTAAGGAGTAATGCCACCCAAAGTGGACCTATTCTTCCCACCTCCTTAAAATGATCAAGATAGTGCCTCATAGACATGCTCAGAAGACCATTTTCCAGGTAGTCTCTAATTTACTCCTCTTTGCAACACTGTATCACTTAGCATCATACCTTTAATACACAGGAAACACCTTAGATTCAAAGAAATAATGTATGTAATTATGATTTAGTCACCTGTCATTAATGAGGTGTTATAATTTATGACACATTGAAAAACTTGAAAATCAAGCCCCTTCTTTTCAGTGTCTCTGTACTCTAGAGATGTTCAAATATCCTCTTACTCATAGTAACTTTCACATCAGATCAATCATGTGATGCATACTTTCCTTTGTTCTTTCTTCTTTCTATCAAGGAAAAGGAATAGTGGGAAGGTAAAATGTCCTCCGGCAGCTGTTTTGGAGGAAAAGATGACACCAGGCTCATCATGTAGTAGTCACTACTTGCCATTTCCCAAAAATCCTTTACATTGATTCATTCCTACTCTTCAGAGTTTAGCTCGAACCCTGATATACATCTGTCTCAGTGGAGGAAGTGATGCTCTGGCTGACACAGAAAGACATGTGAGCAAAAGCTGGCTTATTTTGTCCAAATTTATGAGGCAGAAAGACAGTTATCACTAAGGAAATAGAACGGCATCCCCTTCAACTCTAGCCCCTTATATACTGCCAGAGAGAGAAGAAAAGGGACGAAATAGCAATCTAAGCTCCTGTAACTGCCAAATCACCTTTTCTTTCTTTCAGGACCTAAGTCACTTCCTTGAAGAAATTCATGATTGTTTGATGACCATAGAATTTCTCCCTAGCTATAAAACAGAATCTGCAGAGCTGGTGACAGGTTAAAAAAAAAATCAATCAATACTTCAGTCAATTTGCTGAGCACTGACTGTGTGCCCAGTTTTGCTGGTGCTCTGAGAGAATGGAAGAGAGGGGAGACTTGCTCTTTTGATGTATCTTGAGACCAAACTAGCTACTTGTCTGAAAGTGTTTCTAAAGCTTTAAAATTGACCATTCTTTGCGTATGTCTATATGTGTCTAGGTATTAGATGTATGTTTGTGCAGGTGAAAATGCCAGTGTAATAAATCTAGATCCACTACAGGTCTCTTTTTATTAAATATTTGATCCACATTACCAGTTTAAGAGTTTCTGCAAGGGGCACTGATGGCTCTGGAAGTCTATTCATTTCATTGGCAAAAAAAAAAAAAAAAAAAAAAAAAAAAAAAATCCTCCATTTTCTGTGAACAGCTGTGGATTTCTACATCTTAATAAACTAGTTGGTAATATACTAGTATTGTATGTCTCAGGACTTTTGATGGTGACTTTTGTAATGGGTTTACCAAATATAACTGACATGCTAATACCAATGCATGCCGGAGGCTGTGATGCTTATAACTCCTATCCCCATAATTCATATTGGATACTGTATACTATAATAAAAAATGTTTATTGACACCTGAGATACTCTTTTTGCCCTTTTTCTTTCTTTTTTATCCTCGTGTGTTCAATCACAGTGTTGTTCTATGTAAATATCAACTTTTGAGTATGTGACAGATGACCAAGCAAGTGGATAGATGGTACTGTCATTTTTCTTGACAGTTCTAGGGACAATTCCCCTGAACAATGAAAAGTAGAAGTTTAGATGGTCCAATGAACAAAAATTGTGTGCCAATTTTAAAAGAAAAATGATGACAATATGAAAAATAATAGTCCTAAAGTTAGTTTGTTAGGGTGTGTGGAACAGCTCATGACAAGATGAAGCTGATGGGACTGAGAAGTAGACGCCCCCCCCACTAAAGCATCATCCTGTGCATCCATCATGGGGTGGTATGATCTTGAACAATTCTTGACCTTTTCAGAATTTTATAAATGTCTGTGTGTGTGTGTGTGTGTGCGCGCGCGCATGTTTGTGTGTATCCTATGTCTTTATACATGTTTGCCTCTTTGTGTCTTAGATTGCTTGTATGGTGTGTGTGTGTGTGTGTGTGTGTGTGTGTGTGAGAGAGAGAGAGAGAGAGAGAGAGAGAGAGAGAGAGAGAGAGAGAGAGAGAGATTCTGTGATAGATTTTGTTAATTTCCAGATTCACTTCTGTTTCTTTATCATTTATTTTGCTTTGTTGATTTTATAAGTAAGTTATTCATTAAGAATTCATTGACTTTTTAAAAAGTCGTATCTCATGAAGAATAGAAAAACAGAGGGAACACCTATATCACTTCCTCATTCATTAGCTAAAACAACAAAAGTAAATGCAGGAATCACAAAGAATCAATCCAAGATATATTTATACTTCCAGAAAGAAAGAAGGAGCTTTGAGGAACTAAAGAGCCATTGACATGGTGAAATTGTGGATCAAATATTCATGGCTACAGTTGAGATATGCAATCTCACCTCTCTTTTCTTCTCATATCCTAAATTCTACTTTGCAAAACTCTTTCCTAGCATTATACACTTAAGGATTGGCACAGGAAATTGTTAACACTTCTTCTTCTTCTTCTTCTTCTTCTTCTTCTTCTTCTTCTTCTTCTTCTTCTTCTTCTTCTTCTTCTTCTTCTTCTTCTTCTGCTTCTTCTTCTCCTCCTCCTCCTCCTCCTCCTCCTCCTTCTTCTTCTTACTTTTTACTTTGTTATTTGTGATTTTCACATTATGTATCTCAAACCCACTCATCTCCCCCTCCCTTTGTACCTGCTCTTCACACTTGCAACCTCCCCACCAACAGAGAGGGAAAAATCTCATTGTGGGAGCTATAATGTGTCACAGTGTGTCCCACAATATACCTTTTTGTACACACTTCTTTGCTTGCAAATGTTCATTGCAATGACTCATTGGTCTGGTACAAGGACTCTGGCTTCAATTACCCTTTAGATATTAGAACCTCACTGGGAATCTTCTCATATATCGTGTTTCTTCTCTGTGTCATGGAGATCATTTAGTTATGAAACTGTAGTATGGGCCACTTCAGGCACTCGAGCAGTTCATTGATAGGGTACATGTTGGGGTGGAACAATTCAAAGCCAAGTATCTGGGCATGAGAGGTATCTGTACTAGTCAGTCTCTGCATCTCTCACAGTCTTACCCTTGATGTTGGGTCATCCACAACCCCCACATCCTGAGTCAGGTCTACCGTGCTTCCTAGGCAAGGTGCAAAGGCTGCTTTTCTGAGTGTGACAGCAGGTGTGGGGCTTATGAGGCTGTTCAGTCAAGTTTTCTGTCTCCTGCTGGTAGCAAGGGCAAGGGCAAAAGGGAGAGGAGGAGATCTTTCCCTCTCTGAGGCCTCCACATAGCTGACAAAAGGCAGGGCTGGCTTTCTCACTCTCATGCCCTCAGGGATGGCTCACCTGAAATCCCCCACACCCATGGCCAGCTCTACTGTGCTGCTCAGGTGAGGTGCAGTGCCTGCTCTCCCAACGGCTGAAATAGTTACGGGGCTGACCTCTGCTGACCTTGGGACCAGCTCTCATGAAAAAGGTGGCAAGGGGTGAAGGGGGTCATCTCACACTTTCATGACAGACAAACTCTGGGGCCAGTTCTCCCATGTGCATGCCCTTGGGCCAGCTTGTACTCTCCCCTTCCATTGTGAGTTTTGCTGCCCAGTTGAGGCACAGGGCCTGCTCTTCTAAATGCTGTAGCAAGTGAGGGACAAGAACAACTCTCCTACTCTCATGACACCTGATTAAGTCTCCAGTTTGCTACAGGTGGTGAGGGACAAGGAGGGAGGGGGTACCTGTTCTTGTCCTTTCCACTTCAGGGGAGACTGAGTGGCAGGGCTAGGTGTCCTATGCTTGTATCCTCTGGGATTGCTCATCTGTGACTCCTGCAATATGTCAGGCCACTCAAGTTCTGCAGCTGGCTAGGCACAGGTTCAGTTTGCCTGCGCTCATGCCCACAGGGCAGCCCTCTTAGGATGCCCAGGTATAAGGTGGAACCAGCTTTGCACAGCTTTCAAACATCAGCATGTCCTCAGGTGGCAGCATAGACCAGAGACATCAGACTTAACTTTGGTTGTAACAAACTCCTGCTGTTTCAGGACCACAGACCTAGACATGGACCCCAGTGGCAGCACAGGCCTGATACCCACCATGGTCAAGTGGCATCACCAGCTGCCCACATCAGGCTGTTCCTCACTACCCTCAAGTCTCTAGTTCTGCCTCTCTTCATTGTGCCCACAGCCTTCTGCCTTTCTTTCTTTTCCATTTCTCCACCACTTGATTGCTCCTCTGAGAGGTGCTCCAGGTTTCTGAGTGTCTGAGGTAGTCTCAGGAGCTGTCTGAGGAGTGCTTTGAACCAACTTTGCTTTGTGGAGCTGAGCAGGAGTTACCTGCAATCCTTTTGTAGGTCGATGTAATACTGTTTCTAATCTTATTACAGAATGGAAGCAATTAGGCTTTAGAAAAAAATCTGAGGTTGTTAGTGGGCACAAGAAATCACTGAAACTCAGGTAGTTACAGCAGCAAGTATTCGTATTTATCATCTCAACCCTTCCTAAATCCAAAATTACTTTCTTGGCTAAAACCATACACAAATGAAATCAACTTCTTCATGAATTACAATCTTTCCTATTTCTACTCAAAATCTAACAAACAGAGGTTCCCAGATGTAAGAGCTCATACCATATGGTGGAGTTCCAAAAGTCAAACTCTGTTGGCCCAATTATCCTGCAAGGACAATAGCACAGCCACAGAACACATGTCAGTGTCTCCTCTGGTGAGAATACATACTGCAGTTCCTTTTGGCCAAAGGCCGATGGCCACTTTCTCTTAGGACCTTTTAGCATTGTCAGAAATTTTCAAAATATCAATCACATTTGTGATAGTTTTTACAAATTTCATTTCTCCTTCTGGACAGGAACGTCATCGATACCATCTCTCAAAGCATCATATACCGAGTCAAATCCACAAGGGGCAGGGAAGGCCTCACAAAGGGAAGATACTTCTGGGTAGAATAGTATTTGATCTTGGCTGAGATAAACATGGCAGGAAGCTGGCTCTATTAATGCCCCAGCTATTAGAGCTCCACATGGAAGCCATCTCTTCCCTTTTTTTTCCCCCAGGGGTTTTAAAATGAAAAAAACAAAACAAAACAAAACAAAACAGAAAGACTTTGCTTTTTTGTGGAGTTCACAGATTTGGGTTGTTAGTTGGCTCTGGTGGCTTCTGAAGACGGTACACCAAGGGGAAGGCATAGCTTGCCATCTTCCTGTTTTATCACGCAGAAGTAGACTGTTGAAGAGTACGGATGGAATAACAAAGTGTGAACAGCATTAGCATCTCTTACACACCATCAGAGTTTTACAGGAAAGCCCTGCTAATTAACTTCCTTAGAGAAGAGGGTAGAGCTGGTGCTTATAAACTGAACTCTCAAAGACTAAATTATCATCTCCAGCGTTTGTGGTATTGCTCTGAACCTGGGTCAGGTTTCCATCTTGAAGGGATGTAAGCTAAGATACTCTGAAGATATTGGCACAAAGCATACCCTGCTCCAGGGGAGAAAGTGGTGGTGGAACTTTTCACAGGTTGGAGAAAAGGGTTGGGAAGGGACCTTTGAGGTTTTCTAATCACTGTAGGCTGATCCCAGTGCAATAATGTATGCTTCTTTAACACAGGCCACACAAAACTGAAGCAAATACTCATAAGATTTAATCCACATTAAAATCGTATGCCTACAAAAGTCCAATGTAGATGCTTTCTCTGGGCTTGATTTTCAGTAGCTGAACAACTTGAATTTACCAAATGAGGATTGGTGATGCCTCTGAGATAGAATGCCAACTTTGATTATACCTCATGCATATAGGAAGCAAATTTGGAGCTTAGTGGTAGCAGTACAGCTGAGAAGTTTTCTCTTCTACGTTGAATTTGTATGCCATTCCTGTTCTTCCAACTCTGAAGTCTATGTCTGGTGACATTTTCTGGTGGCATCAGTATGACACAGTATGTCATACTGTACTTCTGTTGCACCTCACTTCACAGAGCCATTTTCATCATCAGTCGCAGTTTCACTGCGTGAGACATTGGGAAATCTGATTGGTTGAGAGGGTTTTTGTTTTGTTTTTGAGTTCTTGCAAAAGATACTGAAGTGTTGAAAGAATTCAGTGATTGGAGCTGCATGCCGCTGTTCCTTTATCTAAGACACTGTGGTTTGGATGCTTCTTCCAAGCTCGAGTATTCCTCTGCTGAACTGAAGCATAGTCAGATACAAGTATTTTAAAAGGCAATGCATTGGTGTAGGAATGAGGCCTCATGGGATGCTGAAAGCAGGAGAAATAGTATTCCTAGAGAAGAGAGCATCAGCTTGTTATCCTGTGGTCAGCACTGAAAATATAAATACAAGTAACATTGTACAGATGGAAGAGATGATATTTAGGAATGTATATATCTGTTTATATCTGTGTATGTATATGTGTGGATGTTTCCTTGTGTGTGTGTGTGTGTGTGTATGTGTGTGTGTGTGTGTGTGTGTGTGTGTGTGTGTGTGTGTGTACATGTGTGTATGTATCTACATGTAATAACAATTAATGAAAATCAGACCAAGAATTTGAAAGAGAGCAAGGAGCGGTATATGGAAGGGTGTGGAGGAAAGGAAAAGTAGAGAAAAGTGATAAAATTGGTAAAATCTCAAAAAATAAAAGAAATGACTTAAAAAGGAAGATTAATGTGGTTACATTAAAAGCAGGATAAGTAGAAATTCCTTATTTATTTTTTTAAAAAAAGGATAAGTTAATTATCTGTCTTTCTTCTTCTTCTCACTGCCCTGTCCTGTACCTTCTACCACATGCAGACAGCTAAACCTCAGACTCCTCAGGCTCCTGGACCATGAGGGATTCATGCTTCTTTTTTTTTATGAATGTCTGAGTTGTGGGTCTTTCCACATACCAGCAAATGCAGGACAAGACAGAGACCAAGACTTACATTTGTGTTACACAGAAAGCCTGTTTTATGCTGTTTTTCTATTAATACAATTTTCATCCATCAAAACATGACCAGTTTTATTCAGAACTTTATCTTTCACTTTAAAAAATCACATCAATAAAAACATGTGGTATTTGACTGCAATATTTCACAATGGGTTAATGTGATTTGCAGTAGATTGGTTCCTGAAGAATCTATTACAGGAGGAAATATCAAACTACAACATACTTCTTAGTAGGATTGCCTGTAAACATTTTGACGCTAAAATGCAAACTCTCTCATTTTTAATTTACATTTTTTTCATTTTTCCTAGCACTATTAATGGTAGGATGTTACATTGTTCTTGAACACACTCTATGTCAACAAGTTATACTTATGGATTCTACTTTATAAAACAACTTCAGAGGGTAGAAGATCTTAGCTACAGTAGGAGAACGTTCTGAACTTATACTGCTGAGCACAAATAGAGTAAAGAGGCCCTTGTTCTAGGTCCCAGGCTTTCTCTGTGCTTGCAATGTATAACTTCTCAGTCTGGTTCTAGAGATCTATGACGAAGGAGACTTTAATGTTTGTTCCTCGGAAAAGAGCTTTAATCAGTCAGACTTTACAGACACAGCTTCATCTCAGGAAATCTCATAAACAATTTCTCACTTGAATCCTGTGCTACCTACAAAGCAGATGCATTACTATTCGTATCCAGGGTTCTCACTATACCAGTCTTGCTCTCTGCGTTCCACTCTGTCACCCTGTAAGTCGGCTCAAAAGGACACATTACGTCTCGCCCCCTTCTACCTCTCCAAGTCGGCCTTCTGTAGTGTCTCTCCAAGGCACTGCTGGAGAGAGGAGAAAGATGTTAAATACATGGATATATAACTCTTCTGAGCAAATCAGAAGAGAAAGGGGAAAGGAGGAAATATGGCGACCCTTCATTCGATGACCTTAAACTTGCCAAAGGTCATGTCTTAAGGTACACTTCCTACAACAACTCATCCCCTGCAGAGGAAACAGACCCTGTGGGGTTCTGCATGATGAAGAGAAGAATGAAGAAATCTATTCCTCTCAATTAAAATACTGTACACAAAGAAGCTTCACCATGGTATTGACTTGGCTAGATTCCCAACAGCGTTATGTGTTTCAGTCAAAGTGAAGGTGGAGAGGGGTGTGGTGTGTGAAACACTAGAAGATTGATAGAAATGACCTCGTCTTATTTTCATAAGCAGCCCTTCCACAATCTGTCAGAGATGGCCCTTTTCACATTCCTCTATAAACACTTACTGAAAAGCAGGATGAAGGTTGCTCAGGCCTAACCGAGTAGCACCTTGTTTGGGGTACACCCCAGGCTCTCAGTCAGGCAAAAGGTCCCACCTTCCCATTACGACAGCAGAAGCCTCTGTAAAGCAGATACAGCTGCCAAGCCATGGATGCCCATCACATAATGAAGACAAATGTCGCCTTGAAGCAAGTTCAAAGGGTGGAATTCATTTTGCCGTGGAATGTTATTGCTTTCTAATTAGAGTGACATTTGGTCAGTCTCATTCTATCTGGACTCAACCCAGAGATGCGGAGTGAAAAACCTCTCTAAATCCAGCGCGATTCTTCCAAAACACATCGGTTCCTTGTATTGGGTTTTTTTCTGGATAACTCCAGCCTTCAAACCTGATATTTTAGTTTCTCCTAGACTAAGGCACCAGCATTGGAGACACTTGTACCATAAAGATGAGTAATTTAGAATGTGTTTTCCCCCAGCTCTGATCATTCCCTGAGCAAACTCATAGATAAACAGGAGGTCATCAATGTTCTTGCTTTCTCTCCCCTCCTAAGGAAAAAGCTCTGAAGGCACAGGAAGGTCAATAGGTGATACCCTTCCCTTTGAGAGATTATGGACAGAGGGTTACAACTAACCACTTGGCGATCTGTCAACTTGGAAACTCAAAACACATTTGTCCTTAGGTGTTAATATAAATGTAGAAGCTCCACACACATACAGAAATATAATCTTACACTGAATCTGCATTTCAGTAAACTCATTATAACTTGAAAACATAGCAAATTGAAAATGTATTTAAAGCTATTATTTGTTGAAAGTCATTACTGAGCAGCACAGTTCCTCACAGGGTTTCTATGCAAGCATGGCTCCTTAGGATCCTTGACTGGCACCAGGAGAGGAGATGTCACTGCCTACCCCTGACTGAGACACACCAAACCTCAAAGCATCTGGTTCCAGTTTCCACTGGGGGTGTACCTTTCACAGCGCAAAGAAGTCAAAAATGTCCTAAACAAAAGGATGCTAAGCAGAGAAAGGCTACATTCTGTGACTGTTCAAAACCATGGGTTCTGCATGGAGGTTCTTGTACCGACCTAGGAAGGCTAAGACCAGTCAAAGGTCGTGGACCACTGAGGGAAGGGATGAATGTGTCTCATGATTCTTCTGGATGCAAGTCTGACCCCCATGCTCCTACATTTCCCTGTCATCCTTTATTCACAGGGTGATTTTATTGACAGATTCTGCTCTATGAAGCCATATGTTTTGTGACCCACTTCACATTCTGGCATGTATATGATCTTTGTTCATCCTTAAACAAAACATCTTCCTCATCCCTCTCACATTGTCTCTCCTTTCCCTTATAAGTAAGATGCTTTTTCATATAAAATCAAACAGAAATGCACAGTGTGTAAGACAATAGGATGCAAATTGCTTGTTGAATTAAATTTTCCAATTCTTAAGCAATAGACTCTTCATTAGGGCTATTAGCATATTCATTATAGTTATTTTAAATATGGGATGTGATCATGCCAACATTTCTGCCACATCTGTCTGGGTGTGATGTATGTTCTCTCTTGAAACTGTGTTTGCTATTTATTAATATACCCATAAATTTTTCTTCAAAGGGAGAAGAACTGTGTGAGCATGATAAAAATCTCTGAGAGAAATGGGCTTTTAGTGTTATGATGGTCAGGGGAACACTCCTGTGTCTAAGACTCCTTTACCTCTCTCTCTCTCTCTCTCTCTCTCTCTCTCTCTCTCTCTCTCTCTCTCTCTCTCTCTCTCTCTCTCCATTTTGTTATCTCCAAACCCCTTTTGTGAGATGAGAGGTTGTTGAAGTTTCCTCTCTGTTACTGTGGTACAATAAACTCATGAAAGGCAATTTGGGAGGAAAAGAGGTTTATCACAGTTTGCCGATTCCAGTTTCTAGTCCATCATTTTCGGGAAGTCAAGGCAGGAACTCCAGACAGCTAGTCAGATTATATCAGCAGCTGGGAGAAGAATAAAAGGAATGGATACATGCTCACTTGCTTGCTGGTGCTCAGATCAATACCTCCATGCAAACAATCGAGGACTGCCTGCCTAGAGAATGGTGGTGCCTTGAGTGGGCTAAGTCTTCCAATATCCATTATTTACTTAAGAAAATCCCTCGGGACATTGCCATAATCATTCCCTGAGCATCTTTCCAAATTAGTGTAGGCTATGCCAGATGTGCAACTAAAGCTAACCTCCATAGATGCCTGAAGTAGGCTGGGGTTGGGCATTTTCCCTCTTCCTGATCAGTAAACTTCTGATAAAATCTTAATATCCTTGGCTATTGAAAATAATTTCACTTGCAGGCCCGATAAGAAGAGACTTGTGGTCCAGCTCCTTTTCCAACGCATCCTTTCCCCTTCTCATAAAGAGAGAAGAGAAAGCTGCTCCTCTTCCGCCAGCACTGTGGCAGCTCTTGTCGATGCCACTGACTCAAGGGCATCTTCCCAACATCTCAGGGCACCTGCACTGTGTTTCTCTATAGGTCCGGGTCTTGGCTCTATAGCTATATATGTTCTTGTGAGTTAATGTGTTCAGTTTCCCCCTGAAGGCAATTCTCTCTAAGATGTGACAGGATTTGCTGTCTTGTGTTGTTCAGGTTTGGAACACCTCAAGCTGCTTGAGTGTAAAATGTTTCAAGCTCTCATGTTGGTTTACTCTTATGATTTGCCTGGTGATTCTAAGTGCTTTGTAGACTACAGTAAAATTTTCCACTATGTGAAAAATGTTTACAGAGCCCCACTAAGAAATTTGAATTTTCTCCCTCCCATAATGTTCCACACATAATCTCCAAGTCATGCAGAACAGAATTGTAAATGCCTGCGTTGGAGGAAGGGAGATTCCCAGTGTGAACATATGTAAGCTATGAGGTGTGTGTCTTAATCAAAGTCCTCATCTTTGTTGGGTCAGCAATTCTACTTGCTTTCAATGCATGTCTTTGACTGAGGCTTGTCCACATATGTCAAACTCCAGCACATGGGCACTGTCCCAGGCTAACTTGGATGGAGACCTCAATGCAGAGGCTACTACGAGAATACGTCAAAGCCACTGAGACCTTAGCCTTCCCCACCGAGAAAAAAGGAGACCATTGCTGTTGAACTCGTCAGAGTTCTTACAGAATTTCCCACATATTGAATCTTTCCGTGTTAAATTTCCAAATCAGATGATTTCAGTGGCTTCAAAAACATCTTAGATGTTTTACCGTTAAGTCTGCCTCCAGTTCATAATGATGTCTATTACAGAGCCCTGGTCATAACGTATTACTTATTACACGTTACATTGCAGGATCCTTCATAAACCCATATTCTTATAAAAAAAAAAAGAGGTCAACTGCTTTTAATTTTTTAAATTTAACAGCAATAACAATAACAAATTTATGTGTATGGGCATTTTGCCTCCTTGACTGTACTGTACACTGTGCATTGTGCTGTGTGTGCCTGGTTCACAAGGAGGTCAAAAGAGGGAATCGGATGCCACCAGAACTGAAGTTACATATAATTGTAGGACACCGATATGTGTTCTAGAAATCAATCCTGTGTGCTCTGGGAGAGCAATCCATTGCTCTTAATAGTTAGCAGGTTTCTTGACTACACTTTCACATGTTGTGGACAGTTAAATCCATCATCCTGACTTCAATATACAGCTTAATAGCATTTCACGCATTTTGGTTATTTCCTCATTGATAAAAAACATGTTTTTAGATAATAAATTGAACGATTTGTCTAGTCTATGTAGATAAACACTTACTTATTGAAAAGGTAGGATGAAGCCATAACTTTCATTTGTACAGCCAATTCATGATAAAAGGTTACTAAGTGATATGAGTAATAGATTATATAAACACAAAAATTAACACCTGAAGATAGTTATATAAGAAATATATATAACAAAATACTAAATAGAAAAAGTAACAATAAGGTGTAATTTATTATTATTGTTGTTATATTTATGTTTATATGTATGGGGGTATTGCCTGTATGCCTGGTACCTAAGAAGGCCAGAAAAGAGAATCCAATCTCCTGACACTGAAGTTTCATACAGTTGTAAGCAAACAACACACGTTCGTGGAGTCAAATCTGTGTGCTCTGACAGAGCAACCATTGCTCTTATCCATCTCTCCAGCCCAATATTTATTTTTAATTTAAATATCAATGCTAACAATTACACCAAAATGGTTGAATGGAATTATGAAGACATTTTTAATCCCTAAATTATATTTTTAAAGTTATGCTTATTAAGTGGCAAAAAGGATACATTTTTAAAAATACACTTACTATGGTCACAAACTGAGTGGCATACCGTGGAGACAGAACCTGGAGGGTGTGCTGATCTCATCCTGCCTACATAATACAAGTTACTACATTTCCCAGAATCAATGAATAAGTAGAACATTAGCACTATGCAAATATGTGTCTGAAGCAGGCTCTCCCTGGATCAGCCTGCCTTTGTTTGTAAGCAGTCACATTGTAAACTGTGAAGCAAATCCCAAATTGAATTTTCCTGGTCCCCAAAAACATATTCTAGATGTCCTGCTGGTGAGAGACCAGGGAAGCCACAGTAGAAATCTCTTAGTTATTCATAAATTCTTCTCTTAGAAAAAAAGTTGTTGTTTTAAACACAAGGGTAGATATGAACTCCAGGGCCCAGAAACCATTTTCATGCAAAACCAGACAGCTCCTATACCAATAAAGACCTAGCAGGAAACTCGGCTTAGCAACATAAATACTCACATCTGGCATAAATAAACAAGAAACACTGTTTTACGATTAATGCCCAGCTCATGAATAAGCACACACAATGGAGACAGAAATATTTAATTTTGTGTTGTAGAACATAATTAGAAATTTATTAAACAAAGTCAGAACACAGTAGAGAGTTCTCAACATGCAGAATCCGCGAGTCCAAGCCGGGTGTGTTTGAGACTACTTTTGTCAAATATAAGACTGTTTGTTTGTTTGTTTGTTTGTTTGTTTTTTAGGGGGATATATTTTTTTGTAAAAGATATTCAAGGATGCTGCATCTTCCATGTTTCATTACGTAGCTCATGAGTCTCCCTTGCACTCTCTTGTTTTCTACTTCCTTCTGGGAATTTAATGCAGTGTGATAAGATAAATGTCTGGCTTCTAATGACAATCACAAGCGAATCAAAAGTCTCACCCTGTTACTGATAATGCACGAGATTATTAAGTATGAAGATATGAAACATCCCATTTCTCTTTCCTATTCATGCAGTTTGCTATTAGTGTTTGCCGGGTTTGGACATCTCAACAATGGTTAATTTTACGAGATTTCTTTGCATTCCACTTTGGGTGTTTTGCACAGATGAAATCCCTTCCATCATGTTCCTAAACTGAGCGCTGTAGTTGTTTCACTGAGGTTCACTGGAGCTATCAGGGAAACCTTGAGCTACAGTACTGAGTGACAAGAGCTGAGAGTTCTACAAGCAACAGCAGCAGATACCACTCAATCTGAGGAGCTGAGCAGGGGCTGCAGACCACACCTAGATCCACTTAAGTATGCAAGGTCACAGGCCCAGAAGGGTAGAGCCCTTCGAGGAATCATGGGTTGATTTTCCTCAGACTCTCATTTTTAAGGAATTCCCTGAGTCTGAATCAGAGGAGTACTGGGGAATGTATGTAAGCTTTATTACTAAGCTTTCAGAGTAAGCTGAGAAGGACTGAGAGGGAACAATGAACGAATACAAAGAATTCTAGGCTGCTTTCAAGCAGATCCAAAAAGGTATGATTCTTCGCTTTCCTTTGTCATATTACAGAAAGCAGAACTAAGGCTTTGGTCCTCAGGGCTCAGGGAGAGCCTGCCTTGCTTTCTGTGGGAATGACCGCCTCCAGCTGACCTCACTTCTTCTTAGAGACCGAAAAGATCCAGTTGCTGGATCTCCTCACCTTTCCCTCCCCTCCCCTGCCAGGCACATAACACTTCTTTGTTTTGAAAACTAGCCACTTAGCAAGGCATCGTCTTTGCTGCCTATTTTTTCTACTGACCTGTAGGGGAAGCTCCAATTGATGTAGCAAATACCCTCTCCTAACAGGCCTGTAATTGTGTTAGTCCTTCATGAGGCCAGTCCTGTAATTACACCAAAGGTTGTTATCAATCCCAGTGGAAGCTATCTCTCAGCAGATGCCTGGAGGACACTTTCTAGTGTGTATCTCCCTCATCTGCCATGTTCATGCCTCCTTGTTCCCTGTGCATTAGAGGACACTTCGAAAGGGTACAAGGACGACACAATCCAAATGGAGAGTGACCGATTTGACAAGAAGCCAACCAGCACTTAGAGCAAAGCTAACTACCATGAAAACACTTTCTGCACAACAAAGGTTGCATCTAAACCTCATCACTTTAGCATAGGAATTAGAGGAACAATCGTCTGATTATGATTTAAAAAAGAGCATTACATTCTATGTTCAGCCGTAATTGGTATTTATGACAATTTATGTAAACAGTAATGAAGCCCGCGTGATTTTTGTGGGGAAATTGCATTATGACACCAATGATCATTACTGTTAATTTTCCTGAAGATGACGGCAATCAGAAGCAGAGTTTCATTGTAAATAGGTTAATTTAAAATTCAAACACTGCTGGTGCTTCAGAATGAGTTCACGTTTGATTTCGGAGGGCTTTGGCTCAGGTTTTTTTCCACGTCAAGTTAAAAATGTTTGGATGACTGACATATGTCTGTATCTAGGACAGTATCCTCTAGTGCTGTTTGTGTGAAAATGCATGCAGCCTGTATGTAAATGTGTATCTAACATAGGATACAATTGTAAATTCTTTTTTTCCAAGATATATATTAGTTTATTAATTTGTTCTTGTTACATCTCAATGGTTATCCCATCCCTTGTATCCTCCCATTCTTCCCTCCCTCCCATTTTCCCCTTATTCCCCTCCCCTATGACTGTTCCTGAGGGGGATTTCCTCCCCCTGTATATGCTCATAGGGTATCAAGTCTCTGTAAATTCTTTTTTAAGATTTATTTTTATTTTTAGCTCTGTCTCTGTCTCTGTCTCTGTCTCTGTCTCTGTCTCTGTCTCTGTCTCTGTCTTTCTCTCTCTCTCTCTCTCTCTCTCTCTCTCTCTCTCTCTCTCTCTCTCTCTGTCTGTCTCTGACTCTGTCTCTGTCTCTGTCTCTCTCTGTGTTTGTGGTGTGTGTGTTCTAAATATAAATACATGTATGTATGTATGTATGTTCATGGGAGTACAGTTTCCTACTGAGTTCAGACGAGGGCATTGTACCAGGAATCATGGGTAATTATGAGCTTACCAAAGTGAGAACTGAACCCCAGTGGTCACAGCTCCCAACACATGCCTCCAGCAGACAATTCTTGTTCTGTTGTTGTGTTATAAAAAGTTTATAACTGATTTCAAATACAATCACAAAATATAGTTATTTCAAACTCACTCATCAGCTTTGCTGGGTAAGTAAAGAGTGACATATCAATGTAGCCTATTATTTCTAATGCGTGTTTGAAAATTGCCTAATCAAATTTTTAACAAGATATAAAAACAAATATGCATCTCTTTTTATTGACCTTGGATTTCTGGGTAGTTATTGAACTAAATTGATATTCTGCCAGCATGTGTTTTTGGCCCAGCCCAGTTGGTTAGTATTTCTTTTACTTTTAAGATATATGCCTCCTAGGATGTAGATCAATTCCTGTCAACTTGTCCAAGCAAAGTGAAAGTGTCTAATTTTCACCTTTTGACACTTTAAAATGTGGCAACAAGTTTAATATTCTTATAGATCTGTCTTAACAACAAATGTCATAAGAACAAGGATTTTAGACAAGAAAAAAGGGGGGAAGATCACTCAAAGTTCTCCTGTACAGCCCTCTCATTTTAAGTAACATATAAGTAACTATGTAATTTATTTTTATATCTTTTGTAACTACAGTATGGAAACTGAACTATGCAATTTACTAACTTATCCTTTTTAAAAAATAATTTATTCAATTTTATTTTAGCGTGAGGGTGTCAGAGCCATTGGAACTAGAGTTACAGACAGTTGTGAGATGCCATGTGGTGGCAGGGAACTGAACCCGGGTCTTAACCACTGAGCCATCTCTTAAGTAAACATTACTAATGAAGATGGTTTTGAACTGGCCATGGGGGAATAGCACAACTTTTACATCAAGTCAGCCTGGCCACCTGTTTTCCATAAGCTACTTAAAAGAGCAGATTCAAAGTGCAAAACAAACAAACAAGATCAAGTAAACAAAGGGCAGGGCAGGGATTATTCATTGTGGCCCCACTGGCAAGAAGGATAAATGGATTCAGCAATCCCTTCAAGTCCGTCTTCCGGGTCCTAAAGTGAGATACAAACTTAAATAGGAGCTAAGAATAAATGCATCCAGGCAGTCTTGGTCAAGTTTGGTCCCACCCGCCACTAACTATAATTTTCTTATGTTAGAAGTGGTCTGACAAATTGTTAACCCTTAGAAACCTCTTTTCTGGAGACTTGTCTCCCCAGTGGTTGGTACCTTTTCTGTCTCCCAACATGATTCCTGGGGTAATTCCCATTTCTGTGAGACTTGCTGTTTCAGGAGAGTCAAATTTTAAAACGCTTGTGTCTCTTTAGACTCTAAAGATGCTCTACGGTTTAGAGTATCATCGTTTCTGCCAGGCCAGTGCAATGATTGTAAACCAATTGTTACGCAACAAGAGCCTGTGAGCAGCTCTCTCTCTCTCTCTCTCTCTCTCTCTCTCTCTCTCTCTCTCTCCTTCCTTTCTTTCTTTCTTTTCTTCCTCCTTTTATGTTTCTCCTCCTTTTTTTATTCTTTCTTTTTCTGTCTTTCTTTATTCTTAAGCCAATTTCTTACAGCTAAGGCAACTGCCCAGAGTTGTTCATTCTGATGAGAGAAAACATTATATATATATATATATATATATATGTATGTGTATAGATATATATAATGTATTTTAAATTTGACAATAATTAATCTGTACTAGTTTGATCTCAAAAACATCATTATTTTAGAAGAATTCTAGGACTGTGCTTATCTGAGTTTATAGTACATTTAATTAAAATGTTACTTTCAAAATACATACCTGGAGTTTTATTTGTTCTCCTTGGACCACTTATTTTAAAGAAGAGGTATTGAAAACATGTAATAGAAAAGCAAACACTTGGGAGGCTGTAAAAATTGCTTTCAACTTAGATGTTTTAAAGTCTGAACTCATACAATTTTGTATTGAATATAATTTTAAACTTCAACAATATCCTATGATATTACATTTACTTGAAGGAAGCAAAATATGTCTTATGTTACATGCTATACTGTATACTATCAAGCCGGTTTTCATATTTCCCCTGAGAGAAGGATGTATAGATACCGCAAAGGCTAGCTCAGATGTAACCATTTTTCTATCAGTGCTTATTTATAAATTGTTCTCTTATATCAGTAGCCCTTTTGAGTATACTACCAGTATCTGATTCTAGTGCTTTGAAGGAGAAAACATAAAACAAACAAACAAACAAAACTTAAAGAAAATTGTGTCTGAGGGCCTAATTCAAAAAGGTACAAATTATGAGTTTGATCCCCAGAACTGCAAAAAAAACAAAATAATGAGTAGAGAAATCATGTCTGTTAAATGTTCTGGAAATTATAAGAAGGCTGTTAGTCCAATTAGTTTCCTCCAAAGTTCTCTTTTCTCTGGAAGTTTCTGTTGAGGATTACTATATGAGAAACTAAAGGATAAGAGCTGCTACAGAATAAAATTTCTTTCTTCATATGTCAGTCTGATCAACTGGTCGTTTCTGTGTGGATCATCCCCAGGTTCCCAGAGGATTGTTTTTATTTTTCTTCTGTTTTTCCCATAGGCAGATTAAATCCTAAAATCACACAACTTTCTTAGTCAAGAGTCAGTGAATTTCTTTTTTAAATTAATTTATTCAGGTTATATTTAAATTGTTATGCCATCCCTTGTATCCTCCTGTTCCTCCCTCCCTCTCACTTTCACCCTATTCCTCTCCCCTATGTCTGTGACTGAGGGAGATCTCCTCCCCTACTATATGGTCCTAGGCTATCAAGTCTCTGAGTGCCACCAGGCCTCCCCACCATGGGGAAGTGGTCAAATATAGGGCACCAGAGTTCATGTCTGAGTCAGGCCTCACTCTCCACTCAACTGTGCAGAATGTCCTATTCATTGGCTAGATCTGAGAAGGGGTTCGAGGTTTACTGCATGTATTGTGCTTGGTTGATGCAATAGTTTGAGCAGAACCCCTGGGTCCAGATCTGTCTGTCATAATGTTCTTCTTGTAGGTTTCTAGGACCCTCTGGATCCTTCTATTTCTCCATTCTCCCATACTTCTCTCACATAGAGTCCCAATAGGATATCCTCACAACTATCCCAATCTCCTGGTAAGTGAAGACTTTCATGGGACATGCAGCTTGGGCTAGTGTCCAATTATAAGTGAGTATATACTATTTGACTCTTTCTGCTTCTAGATTAACTCACTCAGTATGATCATTTCTAGTTCCATCCATTCATCCAAAGTTTTCTGTATTTCCTTGTTTTCAATAGCTGAGTAGTATTCCATGGTGTAAATGTACCACAGTTTCTTTATCCATTCTTCTACTGAGGGACACTTAGGTTGTTTCCAGGTTCTGGCTATTATGAATAAGGGTCCTATGAACATGGTTGAGCATATGTCCTTGTTATGTGGTGGAATATCTTCTGGGTATATTCCAAGGAGTTGATTAGCTGGATCTTGAAGAAGCCCTATTCCCAGTTTTCTGAGATGAGGCAGCTACTTTCTTAATCAAAACACTTGCCTGTTCTTTACAGATACTTATAAAACCCAGCACTTCCCAAACCTCTCTTCTTCCTGAAAACTTAATAAAATGGTCCTTTTCACATGAAAAAATTACAGTTAGGTAGTGGATTCTTTTTTTAATGTAGTGGATTCTTTACAAAAAAAATCATCCTGAAACCTCTCATGGTACTTTCAACTTGAAAAACCTATGCTACATCTTGCATGGCCAACTACAGAAAAAAAATCTACATAGGTTTCATGAAAATAAATCAGCAGATCTTGAAATACTAGTAGAAAAAAAAAGAGTCTATCAAAAACTGGTAATTAAGTTGTTAAAAACCAAGTAAAGAAAACAGTGAGAGGAGACAATATGGAAAGATGTTAGGAAAGAAAAGTCATGTACTAAGTCAAACTGGCCTTAGGAAGTGGATAGTGGTCAGTTAGAAGGGTTAATGTGACTTCCTGTGTCAGATGAACTGGTTTGATCATTGTGTAGCATAGATGGGCTCTGACTGCCAGATGTAATATCAGTATACCTTATAGGAATTAATTTTATTAAATTTATGTCTTTTTTAAGCCAAGACATAGTTAAAAGTGTACACAGAAACCAAGATTATAGTACTATAATTTCACCAAGAGAGTAGTGTCGCAGACAGTAGGACCAGTCAATGAGAATAGAAAAGGAAGCTTTATCATACCACAGTTAATGCAAAAACTGAATATGTGATAAATGGGAAAAGAATGGGATGAACAGGCAACCTCACTCATGTGCTTTATAAAATGTGCTGGTTGCTAGGAAGATTTTAGTCCCTGCCCACCCACAGTTTGCAAAGCTCTTACTTCGTAGGACGTCTATAGCTGCAAGACTAGTACAAATAAGTGTCACAATTTTTAGATTCATTTATTGTGTCCTGAAATGATTTACCATTGTGAATGTTTAAAATATCATCTGACTATGGCTGACGAATCACACAGTTATTAGAGTGTTAGTTTGTTGGATAGAAAACGAACTCACAGGAATGTCCCCATCATTAGTATCTGGGTGGAATTGTTTTACTGTGCGGCTGTGGTGTGAAAAGAGGACCACTAGAATTTTCCAGTCCTTACTCTCTGGTGATGGGCTGGCAATTCTGAGTTATAAAGTGCTAGGATAGGAACTCATGAACTAGAATCCATTTCTGTGTGCTTTGTTGTTGTGGGAAAAATGGATAGTTGAATTGATTTACCCCTCAAGCTTTTGGTTTGAGAACAGGCAGGAGAGACTAATTCAATTTATTAGTTCCCTTCTTTTATCACTCATGCCTGATGAGAAAGAAAGGAAATCATACTCAAAAGAATATTCTTTCAGGTCTCAAAGGAAAAGGAATTTGAGCTCAAAGCTGACAGCGTTACAATTCTTTACTTCTAAGGGGCAGGCTTTGGAGGACGGCTTGCTCACTCTAAAAATGCAGGTTTTGAATTTTTTTTTTCTTTCCTTTGTAGCCTATTAAGAATTGTGCAGAAAGCTACTCAGAGAGACGATCAGGATGACTGGTCAACAGAACAGCCGGAGTGGTGACCAACAGCATTTCATTTCACTGTGTGTTTTCTTGATGATGGCTGCCTTTCTCCTGGTGTTCTCATGTTTTTGTGGGTCCAACACAATAAGTTCTGTGTCCTTTTAAATGGGGGCAGAACCACCATGGTGTAAACTAATAAACAGAACAATTGAGGTTTCCCAGGCCATGGAACACAGCAAATTGAGCTGTTACTCTCTTCACCCTCCTTTTTCTCTGTCCTACAGAAAAATAAAGTTATTCTTTTAACATTTTTTTCTGACATTTATGGACTAGTGTTTTAAATGTGATCTCCTTCCTTGTGACTTCTATGAAATACATATTTATCACCTGCTAAATTAATTAAAATCTTCCCATCCTAAAATTGTCTTAAGTTTGTCTTTGTCTAATAATTATTGAGTCAAGAACATTGAACTTAAAGTCCTATAATCATTAAATGAAATAAATGATGAAAATCAAGTGAAAAATGAATGACTATTATTTCATTTTAAACACATCCTATTCCTTTCTGGAGGATCAACCCTATCAAAGCCCAAAGACATGGCAAAGATAAAGAAGAATTCTACCTCATCAATACTCTAATTTTAATTGCATTGTGATTAATATATATAAACCTATGTACATAGATATTCACTCTCTTACACAGACTTCACTAATTTTCTTTGAAAATCACCAGGGAAATACAACAACATGACCATGTGTGTTAATCATGTTCACATTGAGATTTTCTAAGCACCTGTTTCTGTGATTTTGACACATCAGATATTAGAATTCTAGATTCAAGAAAAGTGGTGTTATGATATTGATTTAAGCAGAAGACTTGTCTTCCTGAAATACAAATCATGTATTTCTGCAGTCAAGTTCTCATGGATCTTAGAAATACACCCACCAAAAGCTCCATTATAACATTTGATACTTTAATGTTTTGCAAAAATGCTCACTTACTTTGGTTTAAGCATTCTGCCTCTGGAACTGTGCGTGGTTTAAATGAGTAGTTACAAGTACTGTTTGCTCTTCAGGAGAACCCAGGTTTAGTTCTCAGCTCCCATATTGAAGCTTACAACACTCTGTAACTATCCAGGGAGTCTCAGACCCTCTCCATGGGTATTCCACACAATGGTACACAGGAAGACATGCAGGCAACAACATAAGATTAAAGTGTAAAACTAGAAAGACACATTTTTAAGGGTTACCCATCTGTTTTACATTTTCTCTTTTCTAGCTTATTTCATAACGACATTCAGTCTGAGACTCGGTCATTTTCTCTGTTAAGCCTGGAATAGAAGAATGGTTCTGTAGTTCTTCCTTACTGGTATCCAACCAAATCATGTGATCTCTTGTTGCCAATGTCATAGAAAATCTGGGGCCTACAGTACTTCTTGATAGAAACTTGGAAAAATCTGCTTTGTTGTCTCTTTCTTCATGTGCCCAGAATTGCCTTGACATATGTCTCAAGGTAAACACCATATAAAATGCACACTTATTCCTACAAAGATCAATTAGGTAAGTAAGCACTAAGTTGAAATGTATTATTGTATACTCCTGAGCGTTTGGGTTTGTCTGACTGCTAGAACACAATTTAGGTATGTTTAGTCCTATATAAATTGATACCAGGAGGATTATCCTGCATTGCAAAACAAACAAACAAACAAAAAATACCAAAACAAAAAAAAATCATCACCCTCAGTTTTGAGAGCAAAATCAAGAAATGATGTAAATATTATTCAAATTCTCACCTGTCATAGGTTGGAAAAAAGCTGTGAATCTGTCGCTGGCTTTGTTTCCATGGAATAATTATTCTAGTATTCTCCAGTTTTCTGCTCAGGAAATTACTTGTTCCGACCTCCCAAAGGCACATGGGAATACAGTTTGTAAGCAGCCTTCCCTAATGATGCAGAGATTCAAATTTCACAAATTTGATACATAGCATATTTTAATCTTTTGTTATTTGCTTCTTTTGTTCCATGTTCACTAATATTTCAAAATCTTAAAATATTAGTCCAGTTGTTCACTCTTTCAATAACTCTATTCCCTCAAAAAGTTGTGATTCTTCCAGCTTGTTTGCTTTCTGAGAGTTGTTTGTGCACTTACTTATGCTTTGGGAGAAACAACATCTCCACATCTTACAACTAGAGGCACATGATGTCCACTCTCAACAACTGACTTTCCCAAAAGTGCCCCTGGAAAGATGACTTGGAATTTAATGGGGTTTTTGTCTGTGTGTGTGTGTGTGAAGAGAAGAAAAATATTATTTAAATGGTTATAACAAATTAAATAAACAAATAAAAAACTTGATTTATATTATGAATGTCAAAGTTAGGGGTACTCTAATATGCAAAGTACTGGGTGTGCAGCTTTCAACACATTGTCCTTTGAAAATGGAGAAATGGTGAACAAGTGCAAGTACACAGATAGACAGGCAGACAGACAGACGCACACACACACACACACACACACACACACACACACACACATACACTTTTATAACTTCATTTGCTGTTACTTTAAAGTACTATAAATAAATAATTTGGTCTCCAAACTGATTTTTGGATGCCTGTGTAGCCTCCATAGAACTGGCAGGGTAACACTGTAGTTTTCTTCTAGAATATTCTGATCACTCTAACTTTCAATGGGTCTATCTATATATTTTCTTATATTTCTCATTCCCCTACTCATTAATATTTTTCATTTTTATGTTGCTCTGTCTCTTTCAGTTCCATAGTGATTTTTTAAAGTGGTGTAAATATTATTTATTAAATTTTAGTATTCAGATTATATCCTGATTGTTATCCCCTCACATATATCTTCCCATTCCCCCTTTCCCCCCTTCCCCATGTTCCCTTCCCCTAAACCTGTGACAGAAGGGACCCTCTTCCCCCACCATATGATCATAGCTTATCAGGTCTCATCTGGATAGCCTGCTTCCCCTTCCTCTAAGTGCCAGTAGGCCTCCCCACCAAGGGGAAGAGGTAAAATAGGGGGTACCAGAAAGACCCACATTTTATCTTTGATGCAAACTGAGTCATCATCTTGCACTGAAAATACTTTGAAGGCTGATATTTTTGTTCTCTTTTCTTACTTGATTCCAATAGTTGATTTTTTAAAGTTCCAAATCACCTTTTCATCCTTGATTATATTTGAAAACCCTAAGGTTTTTCTTGGACCCCATATGTTTAGGACATACAATGACAGCCAAAAAATCACATCCTCATGGTTTTCTGGTTCTAATTGACCACCTTCTCTAGAGACAGAGGTTTAGAGGGTTCAAAACCACTCTGTCCCCAGCAATTTTCCAAAGACAGTTTTACCAAACATTGTCCAACTGTACAGAACAAGTCTCTTTCTTTTAAGTCTTGTTATATATATTCCCTCTTTATTCACTATTATTCCATGTCTCAGCAGCTAATCCAATGTCACAGTTTTAGTTTCCTTTTACCCATGACCTTACCAATACGCACACATGAGTGTGCATTTAATTATATATTATATATTATATGTGTATTTATGTAATTTTATGGTAGTCCTACATTAGAATTTATAAGTGTCCATGTTTTCTAGGCAATAATGACTACTGTATCAAACAAATTGAGAAGCTTACAGTAATTACCTCATGAACATCAAGCTCAGAGTAGACTTTCTCCTTTGATTGTGGCATTTTTCTATTCAGAAATGAAGACCCAGGTTCACCTCAAATCTTGATCCTGATCCCAAGACACATGGGCATCAAAAATGATTGTTTTCACGTGTATCTGAATGACATATACCCATAAACTACAAGTCATTAACAACCCTATATGGGGTGGGCTTTTTCTAGCCAGACACAGAAGTTATACCCAGTTATCTCAGCTATTTTTTGCTAGTAGCCTCAGGAAAATTCTAACCACTCCAAGGCAATATGGAAAAGGGGGTTATTCTAGCTATTGGTCTAGAGGAGGAGAAACTGCTGAGCTAACATCTTCTTGGCTACAGCAATAGCATCCTTAAACATTTACTAATATGGCTCTTGAATATTTTCATAACTAGTACTAAGGTCCACAAAGAGCAATTTTTGCATATCTCTTTAGTGATTATTCTCAGTTCTTAGTATCAAATAAGATGCTTGTTAGAAATAAGTAAAATTGAAGAGCTTAAATATGACCACACCAATTTAGATAAAAGTATGGGGCCACAGTATGTTTTCAGTTTCCCATTTTATTTAGTCCTAAAACCACAAACTTTCATTGTTGTTGAGAAAGATATGCACATTGATTAAAAGTTTAAGTGGCTTAGGTTGTAAATATACTCAGATACATGGGTGTTCTGGACTATAGAAACATGAAGGCTGGGGGGGTAGCTCAGTGTCATAGTATACAACTTGTACATGGAAAGCTCAGGGTTTAGTTTCTTGCACTAAAATCTTGCTTGTGTATTTAAAAAAAAGTCACTAGCTCCATTTAGAAGAGATTTGGTGTCCACCATGTTTGCAATGCCCCTCCATCCCCATTTCCTCTGGTATTTATAAGGATGTTCTTTACCTAGATGTTTGAAGACTAGTCATAATGAGTACATACACATTCATTTTTCTGTCTCAGCTTAGCTGTGGAAACTACCTTCCAATTTTTCCCCAAGGAATATATTTTTGATGCCTCGATAATTTTATGTTATCTGGTTTCATATTCTTGTTATATATATATAAACCCTATAATATGTGGTTCTTCTGGTTGTAGTTTCTCTGACTGCTTGCATCCACAGTCCAAATTTGTTAAAAAGTAGAGTTCACAAATGAATAATTGCTATGTTCTCACCTATGAACTCTGCTGAGTTCACATGCATGCAGCCCCGCAAGCCCGAGTCCTTTCTTCCATTCCAAGTAGGACACAGATCTGCCGCTGACCAAGCAATCAACACTGTACATGCTCCTAACTGGTTCAAGAATCAGACTGACTGCAGCAGAGTTTATGTTTAGGAGCCATATAAAGTGGCCTGACAGTGTCATGGTACCTGAGAAGCTCAATTAGGTCTTTACTCAGCATGTACCTATTGTGTCTTCTTCAGTTGCCATGGTAAAAAGTGAGTACAGTGAAATAATGGAAAGTAGAGAAGGGGAGAAGAGGACAAGGGGGCAGGGAGAGAAAGAATGCCCATGGAGCTATTATTGACTTTGGATTCTTGATTGTTCCAGGTTCACCTCCACGAGAAATGGGATAACAAGACTAGAGCCACTGTCACTATGCTTGTCACATTTTACTACTATTTACTTGTTAATCTCTTATTTACAATGTGGACATCACATTTTATTAGAGGTCAGCATATGTAGGAAAAGTGTACTGTACCTAGGCACTGAAGACATTTGAGAGTTTCAGGTGTCTTTGATGAGTCTGGGGATATGTTCTCTGCACATAACAAGAGGCGAGTGTGTGTAATTTTTGTATACCTGCAAGAAATTTGTTCATTGTAGATATTAACAAAGCATTCTTCCAAAAACTAGTGTCAGTCCTTCAGCCTTGGTGTGATCAAATTGCTGTGGAAACTCGTTTGTGCTCGGCATACTCTCATCACCAGCTCAGAGCAGTGATGTATTTCCACCCTGGGAGAAGGATGATGGGGAGGTCTGGAAGACAGTTCTGACTGCAGATTGTGCGGCAGTGCCTACAATTCTTTCTGACAAGGTCACCTTCAAGTGTGACATTAACAACTTGTTCTCAGTCTAATGACACATTTAGATTAGAGTGCGCCATGTACAGTCTCCATTTTTTCCCCTCTGTTCATTGCCAGATAAGATGCTTGATAGTCATCTCCCTGGTAACCTTTCAGAATTCATTTAGATGAATCAAAATAACAAAATGCCAAATGAATTAAGAGTGATATTTTATATGAGCGGAAAACAATTTAAACAGTCTATATGCATACGCTCTATGACATGAGTGATCTTTGTGTTTCGTGCTTAAAAAACTGATAAAATTGTTAGTTCCTAGTTCGGTGCTTTTGTGTACAGAAGCAAAGGAAGAGAAACCACAACCATGCAGGTTCTCACAGACTCCCTTTTTCCAGAACTCTCAGTGGGTAGGCTATGCTTGTGTCAAGGAGATCACAAAGTACAACAATTTTCATAAAACTTGTAATGTTTAAAATTGCAAGCAATAAAGGTTTTTACTTTTCAGCTTTTTATTTTCTTTCCTTTGGAAATCTTTCAGTTTAGTGTTTAAGAACATGTGAAATAAAATCAAAATCAATTCTGAGATTGGTCTCCTTTTGGAACATGCGTGATACTAAGCCTCCGTTATGTTTGTATGCTCGTGAATGTGCGTGTCTTTGATCTCCTGTTGTTTTGAGTTTCAGTTTGTTTTGTTTTTAAATCAAGGTCTTTCACTGGTATAGAATTCACCAAATAGGCCAACAGAGTGCTGGCAGGTAAGCCCCAAGGAGTCTCCATCTACTCAGCCCAGGGCTTACAATGGCTGTGTTTTTGTTTGTTTGTTAGATTGAAAATAGGCTTTATTCTTAAAATATAGTCTGATTATAGTTTTCCTTATGTCCACTCCTCTCAACCCCTCATCATTTCACCTCCCATTCAGATCTGTCCAGGATTTAAAATGAACTGGTGGCTAAGGAATATAATAATAATAATAATAATAATAATAATAATAATAATAATAATAATAAATCAAAACAGTACAAAACAAACGAAAGAAAAAGAGCCCAAGAAACAGATATAGACACAAAGAGACACTTATTCACACATGCTGTAATTCCATGAAAACACAAAACCAGAAGTCATAATATATACACAAAAACTGTAGAAAAAATAGATAAATAAAATTAAATAAAAGTAAAAATTAAGATTAAAATAGACTGACACCACCTAGTAAGAAAAGTCTCTTCCCAAGGAGCCATTGAGTTTGTTTTCTGTTGGCCAGCTATTGATATGTTCTACCTTTAAGAATACTGTTTCCCCAGTGAGACTCCCTTAGAGAAACTAATTTACCAAGGGCCACCCTGTTAAGGGAGCTCACTAGGCATGTGGGCTGTCTAGGAACTGATAAAGTATTTGCAAGGTCTGTTCTATGATGCATCCCCAGAACTGCTTCCAGCCTCTGACTACCCTGTCAATTGCGCATTGCCGCATCTCTCTGAAATCTGGCTCTAGAGCCGGGCATAGTGGCACATGCCTTTAATCCCAGCACCCAGGAAAGCAGAGGCAAGTACATCACTGTGAGTCTAAGGTCAGCTTGGTCTACAAAGCGAATCCAAGACAGCCAAGACTACATTCAAGGTCATCCTGGTCTATGAAATGAGTCCAGTATACCAAAAGAAAAAACATCTGGTATTTGTGTGAACTGTTACTTTCTGGGTACTGACCTGCTCTGATTGAGCAAACTTCCTACAGGATCTTGTTTAAGAGTACTGTTTGTCATTCAGATGAATTAATCCTTGATTATGGAATTTCTGATTTGAATCAAATAGTTTTAAAAATTAAATTTTTTAGTTCTTCTAAAACAACTTTAGAGAGTTTATGGCTGGAATAAATACCTTTGTAGACCTCCAGATGCCTCACTAGGGATAGATTTGTGGCAGATTTGTGGCTTCATATAAGCCTCCATTCCAGATGGCAGCAGGAATCCTGGTATTCACCATAAATATTGGCAAGTTGGTTTAAACTTTCCATTAACCCAAGACATAATGGGAGTACCTAGAAATGTCTAAGCTAAGAACAAACCTTAATGCCTATATACACAAACTGTTCTGTTATAATTCCTTATGCCTTGCCACGTTGTGGCATCATACATAGTCATTTTAAATTTACTCTGTTTCTTAGAATGAAAGACAAATAAAATTATTGTCCTGAATTCATTATGAAGTAAGAGACAGTCGGAGAATGTACAGTTAGGTCCGTCCTAGTTGATAAGTCATATATTCTTGTACGTTTCAGCCCTATTATCCTTTAGGCCTTATCAATCCTTTGTCCCTCTGAACTCACTGTGAACTTATGTAATCGATACCTTGATAATAAATGTTTAGCTTTAAGACATATAATCTGTTGTATTTTAGAATGAGGTAATTTGCTTTTCTCTGGAGTATAAGAGTGGCGACCAACAATAAACAGCATTGAAATTGGAAAACTTAACTTCAGTTGAAGTTGAGATGACTAACTCCATCCACTTTTTCTCTTGAATGTATGTGTGTGTGAGTGGTTTTTTTTTTCTATCTCTCTCTTACTTCTTATTTCTCTGTAGATTTGCCGATAAGTTAGGAGATTCAGGGCCACGAGCCTTCTATAGCTAATGAGCCTAAGTTAACATTAGCTAACTGGAGTTATCCAAAAAGAGGCTTACCTACAGATCAAAGAGCCTCCTTTTACGCCATGTCTGCCTCCTGCCACACCTGCAGTTTTTAGCCAGAAGCTGCTTTGACAGACTCAGCCATAGGAAAATTGTGGTCTGTTTAAGTTCTCCTCCTCGCAGCACTATAGCCAGTCGCTAGAAAAGCAACCTTGGGCTCTCTTCCCTCCTTTCTCTTTCAATCTTGATCAGTTGCCTGAGCCATGTCTGGCCACCCAAGGGATAAAGTGAACTGGAAGGGCATCCACATCTAGTCCCAGAGACACTACCCTGAACCTCCTCAGAGTAGCAGCCCAGGCATTAACACTAATTCTTCATTTGTAAGTGGTTATCTGTTAGAGATAGCTTCCCTGGGCATATGTCCACTTCTTTCAGCTTTAGGGTTCCATTGGTGCAGACCCCTGCAAGACTTGTACATGCGGCTTCAGTCTCTGAGTTTTTATGTGCATGGATCCTGTGATCATGCTGGGCTTAGACGGCCTCGATTTCTTGATGTGCTCTAATACCCTCTTTCTCTTACCCCGTTTTTGCCCCTTATTTTTGGAGTTCACCAAGACTTAAGGGAATGGAATTTTAATGGAGACATCCCACTTGGGACAGATGGTTTTGAGGTCTCTCACTCTCTGCATAGTGTTTAGCGGTGGTTCTCTTTATTTATTGTCATTGGACGAAGCTTCTCTGATGATGTCTCAGCAAAGCAGTGATCTATGACTATAGCAGAAAGTCATTAGAAATAATTTTATTACTACATTCCTTCTGTAGAACAGTAGTATTTGTTTTCTATGCTGCCCAATCTTGGGTTCTGGTGTCAAAGCAGCACGCGCGCGTGTGTGTGTGTATGTGTGTGTGTGTGTGTGTGTGTGATGAGTTCTACATCATGGAATTGACCTAAAATCAAATCACATATTTGTTGGTTACTATGACAACCTTTGTGCCACCATTATACTAGTGTATCTTGTAGCCATGCAGGTCTTTATGAGATGAGTTCAGGGAAGGAAGTCAGGGCCTCGTGCTTCCAGGATAAGTACTTTACAACAAGACCCATCAGCCAGACCTTTCCAGGGTTGCCTTTGCTTTCTGCCCTCTTCTTCTCCAGTTTTTTATTTTTGTTAAAGACGAGTTCCTCTGTAGGATCAAGCTGTAACTCAACAGCTTTTGCTTACTGGTGTTTTACAAAAGGCTGTCCTCTGTGCAAGCTTTGACAAAGATATTTCACATGTGTTTCCCCTTGGTGATCTAGAAATGTACACCATGACTTTGGACACCTTTTTCATTCCTCAGAGTGCTTCTGTAATCTCTGTTTAAAACCTCATGTGGGTTTCCTTACACAGCAGCTATGCAGTAGCTTTAAAACGGCTTCTTTACAGTAGTTCCTGTAATGCTATGCTTTTAGGAAACATTCAGTGAAATTTGGACAGTGGAATCAGTTAAAAATTACCAAAACAAACAGTCAAACAATATCATTTCCCTGACATTCTCTCTCTCTCTCTCTCTCTCTCTCTCTCTCTCTCTCTCTCTCTCTCTCTCTCTCTCTCTCTCTCTCTCTCTCTCTCTCTCTCTCTCTCTCTCTCTCTCTCTCTTTCTGGAAAGAAGATTTTATTAACAAGATCCTGTATGAAGAGAGATGTTGCTGAAAGCCATTTCATTTGTGTTTCCATATATCCAACATGGATCCTAGGCTCTTCCGGTTTTTCATGGCTAGTAAGGGTGGCATGACAGTAGAAAAGTACGGCAGATGAAAAGCTGAGCTCATTACCATGTGTAAATGTCAACAGAGTTCATTTTTAAAAAAAAAAAAACACCTTTTAATGTGAGAATCGGCACTGGGCCATACTTCCTCATGCACCATCTGCCAAGGCACCTTTGAAGTCCTAGGTATCCATATCCTTTGAAGTGACACAGTCATTGCTCCACACAAACGAGGCTGCTTCGTGCAGCACCAGCCAAGAGATGAAAGAAATTGTCCCCCCTCCCAACCTGAATAACTGTTGGTGTTTTAATTAAAAAGCTACTATTCACCTTCAACAGAATATTAACTTCTGAATATCATCCTCCTAGCACAGACTGTGGAGCCTATACATTTACAGGTTAGTGGTTTTGTTTTAATTCTGTGTGAAAGTTTCAGCTCTAAACATTGCCACCAAGGCTCATTATAATACTATAGATGTCAGGAAAACAGTAATAGAAACAAAAACAAAGCAATAAACAGTAGAAGTGGCCAAGTTTGTCTATGACCAAACTTCAATGCCGCTATTTTGAACCTCATTTTGACCTGGCGTCTTTTGGGGCCCTATCTCTGGATTGCTAAGTCTAATATAAACAACCAACCGAGTCATTTGAGTCAGTTCAGCTACAAGTGTCCACTCTTGAAGTGTTTACCTGACCTTTAGCAAAACCCCAGATACTTCCCTTTCACGGCAGTTGCCTTAGCGTGGCTTTTCTCTGAGGTCTTATATATCTTTTTTTCCCCCCATAATCTACTGGCTGCCTCTCAGTCACCACTCACACTTAATTCATTAGGGATTGGTCCCTTTCACTCTTTCTTACACTGTGATCATTTGTAAGCACTAGTTCAACCAAGTTAATCCCCATCAGGTTCTGGACTTCTACCTAAGTGAACGTGTCTGTTGTTTCTCATTGCCAACAAGAAGGTGTTGACTGGATGTCTACCACATATCCCAAGGTGCTAATCCTTAGGTGAAAATAACTAAATACCAGGAAATGATACCTGTGAATATTGTCCTGGTGATGACCTGAATTAATGAACACAAATAAATCACATGGTGAACGACAGTAATATGGTGATTTGGGACTACATAGTATATTCTGAAAAGAGATTAAAATGTTCTAGAAGAGGTCACACTTGAATAGGTAGATCAGGAAAAGTAAACTTAACAACAGAAGGAGAGTGACCATTTACAGGAAGATTAAAAAAAAAAAGAGTTAGCACTCAAGGCTACCCTGGTACGTAGTGAATTTGAGGTTAATTTGAGCTATAAAATCATGTATCAAAAATCCAAACAAACAAAAAATGGATGTGATAAGTTGGACATAATATGCTGGAAAAAAGGAGAGAAATTAAGACCATAGAGGTAGCAGAAAAAGGTCCAGGAATCAGAATAGTGTGCCCTGTCATCAGAAAAGGGTGCCCAGAAAGCACTGTTATGTCCCAATGTCAGACTAGAAGCTGCTGTTTCTCAAGTAATTCTTAAAGGTACTGATTCCTAATACTTAACTTAAAATGTTAAGACACTCCACTCCAAATAAAAGTTTAATTTTCCACAAGCCACAGAATTCTTTTTGTGGTGGATATTATTCAAAATATACACTTTGGTTCCCAGTCATTTATGATCATACACATGAGAGCTCACCATTGTTCAAGTAACAAATGATTAAGGCTATTATTTAAGTAGAGATGGTGCAAGGTAGCTTCCAGATTTTAGGAAGAAGGATGACCTGTGTAATATATGGAAGAAGTATTGGGGACAAAGAGATTAGGAGGGATATGCTGGAAAAAAAATCCCTGAAATCATAGCTGTGAATACACTGCTGAGCTCAAAAGAAAGCAAAATTCATCAACAAAAAAAATATAAATCAAAAATCAAATTGGCTAAGTCAATGCTAGTGAAAGAAGCAAGAAGAAATTGTACCTAAAGGAGATAGTAACGTGGGTTAATGACACTAAAATTTGGATCCAAAGGGAAAAACTTCACTTTCTGTGAGGCAAAGTATGGAACTACAATCAATCAATCAATTAATCAATGCAAATTAACAGACCACAAAATAATAAAAATAATGTCAGATCATTGCTATACCATAGATCTCAAAAGAATCAAGAACATCACTACTCTAGACTAAGGTGTCCAGCAAAATTCCAATATAACTCCTAACCTCATACTGTAAACAGTTTCTGGTACTAAGAATGTTCAAAAGCCACATGGAAACATACTTTTCCTTAAGCTTACAAATATACATAAGCCTGATCTATATAGCCAGCTCCAGACGCTACTCATTTTGTAGTGCACAGTGGCACTGCCATAGTGGAAATATATAAATTTAACTACAGAAAAACAAAATAAAATTAATAACAACATATATAGTCAGTAGGCCGGACGGAGTTGGGGGAAATGGTCACATCAGATAACTAAAAATAAAGTTGAAGGTTAGAAGCATATGGTTAATGGACAGAGTTAGGCAATATGTCCTGTCAACAGGTTTCATCAAAGGGGCAGGGTCTGTCACTGGTCACAGATCTTCATTGTCACTATTTAATTGAATTTAGAAGGCAGCCATAAAGTCAGTTTTGTGTAAAGCTTAATGCTTGATTCTGAAGTACATGGGTGTTTGATCTGCTGTCAGTGGTCTGCTGAGAGCTTGGTGACACTGACTTTCTGATAAATAATGTCCCTTAAGCCTAAAGATCAAAATGGCTTCTGGTAAAATGGACAGAGCTGAACACTTCAAGCATATAATGACCCCCCAGGGTAACTGAAAATAAGTATTAAGGTGAGTCTCGCTTATTTTCAATGCAAGAGGTTAGTTGTCTATCATACTGTCCAATTTGCATTTCTTTTTAGTGCTTAGAACAAAAGAATTTAGGAAAAGAAATGGAAAAGCAAATTTTAAAAATTAACAAGAGGTGTGTGTGTGTGTGTGTGTGTGTGTGTGTGTGTGTGTGTGTGTTTCTACATATGTGTATACTTCAAGTCCACCTCATGTGGCTTCTCCATTGCTCTCTCTCTCTCTCTAATTGTTTGAGACAGGGTTTCTCAGTGAACCTGGTGCTAATTGATTTGGGTAGGCCTGATGGCTAGCAAGCCAAAGGGATCCTCCTATCTCTCCTTTTCTCTCACTGTTATTACAGGCCAGCACTTCTGTGCCTGGCTTTTACATGGGTACTTAAAATGCAACCCTAGTCTCGACAAGTTTACCTGCTTTACCTACGACATAAATTACCTAATAAGCTATTTCCTCAACTTCTACATTTATTTCTTTGTTTGTTTGAAATAGCCAGGTCTGATGGTGCACAGCTGTAATCCCAGCACTCAGAGAGGCAGAAGCAGGCAGATCTCTCTGAGTTCAAGGACATCGTGGTGTACAAACGGCCAAGCTACACAGAGAAACCCTGTCTCCAAAAAGTAGAAATGTGAGTATTTAAATGTATGTATGCATGTATGCCTTGGTCTGTCTCTATGTTGGAGAGTTTAGCTTATAGTTTCTGGGTGCAAGAGAACAGTTCTTCAGAGTCTCAGTCATGTTGTACTTAGCTATAAAGGCATATGGTAGATCACACATATATTGAGAAAGAATTCGTTTGTCAGTTGAAGAAATTTGCAAGCTACCTAACTAGCATGAACAGTTGAAAACTTCTTCATCCAAATTGTTTTTACTTGCTTCTCTTGCTTTTGTTTCATCTTAAATTCTAGAAAATGGTTTCAAATTTGATACCCAGGTGTCTCCTCAGACAAGGGTCTAAAGGAAAAACTGAGCACATCCTGGGGGCAGCTCAAGGGTGCGAGGTGACTTCTGCCTGTAACATAGGCAGCCAGCCTATGTATCTGTATCTCACTCATGTTTTTCTTTGTGAGTAGACACTGGGGGATTCTGAAATTATTATTAATTTTCTAATAATTGAAATGAAAATCCACCATCCTCAGTGATTTATTGGGAAGAATGTGGTACTTAAAAACAAGAAATACTTAGCTTCTTTCAAAAGGTGCAGTTATCCAACTCTAACACTCATGTTTAATTGCACAAGACTAAAGGAGGATTCATGCTGCTTTGCTGTATTCTTCACCTATGGATGTGTTTTAGCATCATGTCAATGCTCGATGCTTGGCTGGGCCCAGTGACCCATGGAGTGCTGTGCCACAGGATTTCAATGTAATTCCCCAAATCTGAATAGCACATTTACACTGTATCTTACTTTTTCTTTTCTTTCCTTTCTCAGCACTGAGCTTAAAATACTCACATTTCACAACTGTTTTTGAGATAGTCTTTCTCTCTGCTTGGCTTGGCTGCCTGGACTTGTTTTGTAGACTGGACTGACCTAGAACTCACAGAGACATTGCCTACCTCTGCCTCCCTGAGTGTCAGGAATATAAGTGTTTGCCACCACATGTGCTTATTGCAAACTTTCATTACATACATATACAGTGTACATGATAAAATTTGATAGTAACATCTCCAATCATCTCTCTTAGCCCTCTCTTTATAACAAGTCAAGACAGAGTTTCTTTATATAGTCTAAACTGGCCTTGATTGTGGCTGCTCTTCCTTCAGGGCAAACAAGGCTGAGATAGTGGCTAGGTATTTACCATCAAGCCTGCCTCCTGTCTCACTCTTTTCTGGACCTCTGGTCCACAGGCCTTCGCTGATGCCCCCTCACAACACTGAGTTCTCGCTATCAGAATCAAACCTTCAACTCGGCAGCCTAAATCCATTATCTCTCTTTCATTGTGGTTTGTTGACCTTGTTTTTTCTGCTTTCGCTATTCCTTTTACTGTTTTTGCATCTTTTTTTCTTTGTTTGTTTGAGACAAGGTCTCTCTCTCTGCAGCCTGAACTGGTCTAAACTTGTTTCATTGCCCCGGCTTCTCTCAACCTCCAAATCCTTTTGCCTCTGATTCAGGAGTTCTAGGGCAAACATGACCATCTATCTCTCTCTACTTCCTTTCAAGATATTGAGAAATTTTCAAACTTAATATTTTAGATTCTGTCTCCCAGATTCTATTTTGTATATTAAAGCATTAAAGTAGCACTTTTCACATAAGTGATATTGTTTATTTCCAGTATATTTTTCACAGGGATATTTGAATTGATTACTTTACCACATGATCAAAATTCCTAGAGAAATCCATAACCAGTAAATATATCAGGGCTAGGAAATGTTTATGTTAACTGGAGAAATCTAATTGGGCTCAGACCTCTGTATCACTTGTGCTTCAGAAGTCAGTGAGTGTACCTTTTTTTTTTCTCTCTAATGCTGTTTGGAGATGAGGCTTCAGTAGGAGCCAGTTCGTTATTCAATGCCTCTTTGATGATACCATCTCCCTAATATGTGGCTTCTGATCTTTCAACCTCGAGTGTAGCTGAAAGCTAGAGGGGCAAACTCTTGGATGCACTCAGTGGTTGATTTATTCTATCATGATCACAGAGTGTTTATGTAGTACAACTTTCATCAGAGACTCTTCTGTATGCATTAGAAACAAATTACTGATCATTAACAGAGCAGAGATGTTGCATGATTATTCATTCTTTCTCTTTGTGCATCCCACTTTTTTCAGTTCTCATAATCCTATTCCTCCCTTCTTTGTATCCCTCTGCATACTGGGCTTCACACTCTAAGATGAAGAAATTAAGGGAAAAAACTTGTCATTATATTATACGACAGAGGAGGATAGGGATGGGGGAGCAGAGCATCCTGTCTCTGGATCTGAAACTAGATCACACCTCTGAGCAGTTAACTTACCTAAGATACTGCCCACATCAGCAGTTATATCTGCATCATACGCTCTCTGCCATCACCATCACCTTTAATGATGTTAGTCTCTGTTCGGTATGTATGTATGTATGTATGTATATATGTATGTATGTATGTATTTGTTTATTTGTTTTATGATACTTCGTTAAGTGCTTGCCCTAAGCAAAAATTATGTGAGGTGAAATTTATTTTAGGAGCAATCTCTACTTTCGCTCCAAATAATGTTTCCTAAGATTAGCAGTAGAGGAAGAACCACTGTCTTTGAGTGACTTCATTTTTAAGTTTTTCTCTCAACATTATTTCCCCGTGTTTTAGTTTGTGACATCAGTTCAGTTTGAGGCGCTCTCAAATCTAAACTCACTGTGTTAGTGAAGCCCCAGGAACTCCCGTGGGAATGGTTACTATCAAAGTGTGGCCAGCCAGGCTGAGTGGAGGTCTGCAGAGAACTCAGAGTTCCCTGAGAACCCAGCCACATCTGCCTGGTTTTCAAGCATTGTGTGAGAGCAGTGGGGGACAGTTTAGCTAAGTAATGTCTTCCTCAGAGGTCACTGACCCATTCTCCCAACAGATCAAATCAAGAGCTCTTGCACTGACTACCTAAACTGTTCTGGGAACATTAACGTGTGCAAGGAGAAGTGAAGGGCACAAGGGCTTTCAGATGCCTGAGAACCTCTGAAAGGAGACACTGGCAACAACTTCCCTAGTGGAGAAATATGCTTTGATCAGAGACATTCATGCTATAGCCGAGCACACAAGTTTTGTGGATAGATCTTGATACACACTAGACTGAAAAAGGCCCAGGAGGTTGTGGCTTTGAAAAAAACAGTTATCCACTCCTCTGACTCAAAACTGGACTAGCACCAAATGCATACACCGGCTGAGGTAGAAAGAAGATATAGAAGTGTTACTCAAATGAGGCTCTAAGGCATGTGCACAAATATAGCACTCTCTGTCCTAAATCAAATCACGGAGCCAAGATTAAATCTGCATTTTAATTGGCACCAAGGTCCCATTCCAACCACATGCCTGAAATCTTACTACTTTGTTGCCTGTGGGCTGATTGTCAACTAAGAGGAACTACGGTTTTGCCTGGGGTTCTGTCTGAAATGTAAAAAAAGAAAACAAAAAACAGTAAGTACAAGTATAGATATGGGGATGTAATTTCTAATACTCCCAGAGGCTTTTAACTTATAACTGAGCAGAGTTGATGCCTATGGCTCCCATCTCCACTTTTCTGGACCAGACCATGGATAGACCCCACTGACACTGACACTGAGATAAAGTCTAATTCAAACTCAGCAATCTCCACTCTCACAAAAGTGATGAGGCTGCTCACATTCCATCTACCCACCAGCTCCACCTACTTCCTTCACTCCTGCCTGCACTTCACAGATAATTACATTTCTCTAGATTTTTGATGAGGGCCACTTCACAGAAACTAAACAAAAACAGGCACAGCACTCTATCTGCATGTGTACTTACATGCCAGAAAAGAATATCAGATTACATTATAGATGGTTGTGAGCCACCATATGGTTGCTGGGAATTGAACTTAGAACTTATGGATGAGAAGTCAGTGCTCTTAACCTCTGAGTGATTGCTCCTGCTCCTCAGTATCCATTTTGCTATCTTGAAATAGAAGATTGTGTTAGTTTGTTTTTTATTGCTGTAATAAGCACCTGTGACCAAAAGCAACCTTTGGAGGAAGAGTTTGTGGTAATCTTAATAAGAATGACTTCCATTAGCCTCGTATGTTTGAAAGTTGGTGGAACTGTTGGGCAAAGATTACGAAGTATCTTTTTTGAAGGAGTTATTACTGGTGCTGTGAACTATGGTTTAAAACCCTTGTTCTCTCTGTGTCTCTCTGTCTCTTCTCCCTCTCTCTGTCTCTCTGTCTCTCTGTCTCTCTCTGTTGTCTCTCTCTGTCTCTGTCTCTCTGTCTCTGTCTCTGTCTGTTTCTGTCTGTCTCTGTCTCTGTCTCTGTCTCTCTGTCTCTGTCTCTGTCTCTGTCTCTGTCTCTGTCTCTCTCTCTCTCTCTCTCTCTCTCTCTCTCTCTCTGTCTCTCTCTGTCTCTCTCTCTCTGTCTCTCTCTCTCTCTCTCTCTCTCTCTCTGTCTCTCTCTCTCTCTCTCTCTTTCTTTCTCTTTGCCTGCTACTTGAGAGCTCTCAGCTGTTCCTGTCCTCTTGCCTTAGCTCTATAACCTCTTGGACCTTAAACCTCTGGAATCATATGGCCAATTAAACGCTTTATTTTATAAGTCATCTCAATCACAGTGCTTTGTAACAGCTATGAAAAGGTAACTAAGACAGAACTTGGTACTAGAAGTCAAACTATTTCTGTGAAAAGCATGATCATGCTTTATTTTTAGACAAATGTGGAAGAATTTAGGACTTTGAACTAGAAAAGTGGTTGAACACTGTAAATGGGGCTTAATGAATCATCTTAGGAGAAGCTTGGAAGACAGTAGTATTGATAGTAATGGGGATTACAGCAGCCCAGATCAAGGGGTTATATAGGGAAGCAATAATAACAACTAGACTAGAAATCATTATTGTGATATTTTCGCAAAGAATGAAGCTGCCTTCTGCCCTTGTCCTAAGAAATTTTTGAGGCCAAATTGAAATTTAAGGGACTAATTATTTTGGTAGAGGAGATTTTGAGACAGCCTAATATTGCCTCTGCTACATTATTGTAATGTACAATTCAATCTACAGTGTAATCTACAATACAAAAGAACAAGTGGGGCAAAAGATATGTAGTTAGAAGAGAAAAAGAGCACCAGGCAATGTAACGTCAAAGGCAAGGCTTAGGCTGAAAGAAAGAAGGACATGAAGGAGAGGCACTGATCTCTGAAAGTGAATAAAGGAAGCAGTCTCTACAAGAAAAGACCCTCCCAGCCAGCAGGGTCACACTTTTGGCTTTAAAGTTATAAAGGACACACAAGCAAAGGGGTTGGGAAATCTTCCTCCATGGTTAAGAAATGCTGATTAGTCTAGGAATGTAGCATAGGAGTATCTTAAAGGAGTCCCTGAGGAGAGATGACATAAGTCTATGACGGTAAAGGCATTATTAGACTTGATACCACAAGATGGTAGAGTTTTAAGGGTGTGGGTTATCTCCCATTGATATACTATTCTACATGAGGGTAATGGCAGCCTGAGATGTATCTTGTGGGCAGCAAAGATGGAAGGGCAGAGCCATCTAGGTACTTTGACATAAGACATGGAGTTAGAGGATTTGTAGTTAGTCCTGCTGAGGTTCAGTTGTTCTTTGGCCCAGAATTTCTGCACTGTTCCCAAATTCCTTCCTTTTTGAATGGTAATCTATATTGGGGCCATTGTATGTTGGAATTATGTTTGACTTAAAATTTCTATTTTAATTAATTTGCTCTTCAAATTTATAGGTGGATACAATTAAACGATTGTTTGGGTCTCAGAAGCTACTTTGAACTTGAGATTGAAGTCTTGAGATTGAAAGACTTGGAGACTTTAAGTTTGTACTAAAGTGTTTGCTGTACAATATCACCACCAGACTGTGGGGGTCAAGGAGTAGAATGTGGTGCTTTGAGTGAGAATGGGCTTCTTAGGAACACAGGTCAGAGTACTCAGTCACTATTTGGTGGAAGTGTGTGATAAAAATTATAAAAAATAAGGCCTTCTGGCAGAAGTGTGTCACTGGGGGTGGGCTTGCCTCTTTCAAAAGACTTACACCATTTCCAGTGTTGCTTCTCTCTCTTTCTTCTTTGTTAGTGAAAAGAGGAGTTTCAGCTGCTTTTGTGACCAGTTCTTTCCCTCACCATCATAGCTCATACCTTTCTGAAACCACAAGCCCAATTAAATACGTTCATTTAAAAGTTGCCTTGATCACTGTATTTTGTCACAGAAATAAACAACTGAGAGAGAATTCATGTCGTCTTCTGGATTATAACCCACCACCGAAAGGACATCAAGGCAGGAACTCAAGGCAGGAGCTGAAAGAAGAAGCATGAAGAAACACTACTTTATATTTTGGTGCCCTGGGCTTGCTCAGCTGCATTTCATATAGAGCTTAGGCCCATTTTCCAAGATATGCTGGTACTCAGAGCAGGCTAAGCTTCTTGACTTAATTGGCAATTACCAAAATGCCTCACAGATATAAACGAAGACCAGTCTGGAGCATTCTTCATCCAGGTTCATGTCAAGATAAAATGGAGCTAACTGTTAGAAGGAACAAATATAACACTTAGTCCAAAGACAACCTCTCATGGTTACTGAAGAAATGTTATAAAGCACTTGACTTATGAAACGACAATATGGAAAATGCATGGTGACAGTGATAAATATCAGTGGTTTGAGTTTATTATTCTATCTTTCTCAAGGTTAGAACTGGATAACGGTCTTTGTAGAAGTAAATGTAAAACTTGGGCTTATAAACTGTGAGTCACCATGCTCTTCTCTTTATCTTTGTGTTTTTGTCAGGTTGATATGTTATTGCCCATGTTCACTGGTCAATCCACAAGCTTGAAATGGGAGTCTTCTTCATGTCCAACTGCACTGATCAGAAGCCTGCCTTCTTTACCAGCACTGCAGAGGAAGAAAAAAAAACTACAATGTCCTTTCATCCCAACATGAATGCTTTTATATACCTCTGGAAAGAAGGGGCATATTATGTTGGTGATTCCAAATAAAAAATGGTTGTCACATCCATGACTACATTTGTATTCAAGGAAGTCACTAGTCTAGCTATCCAGGTGGGAGTAAATTAAAATAGATAATGCTTCCTAGTATCAAGAGACTAGAGTTTGTGCCTTACCTCTGGCAAAATCGTTTTGGTCACCACCAGTTCTTGCACACAGTGGGGTGAATTAATTTAAGATATCCTAAAACTATGAAACTGCATGGCTAACCCCAAGATATATAAACACACATCTGTCTGTTAAAAACAGACAGTATATTACACACAATATACTTGTAAAAACTAACATTCAAACACTAATGCAGATATACCTATACCTCAAATGCTGTGGATGTGAGAGTTTATATGAGTAACCTTGGCTATTGCTCACATATCTTATAGTCTCTATTTTGTACTGAGGTGAGGTTTAAAATATCATATCAGGAAATATTTGCCATCCCCCACTACTGCATGTGATCAGAAGTAGCAGGTGACATCCTTTCATGAGAAAATTAGGTGGTTTGAATCAAAGTTTTTGAATATAGGTGTTAAAAAGAGTGAAATATTCCTAAGGGTTTGTTGATTTTCTTTTATTTTTAAACTTTAATTTATTATAATTTATTCAGATTACACCCCATTTATTATCCACTCCATTGTATCTTCTTGTTCCCACACTCCCTCCCTCTTTACCCCTATTCCCCTCCCCTACACCTCTGACGGAAGGGGACCTCCTCCTCCACCAAGTCCAGATAGACTGCTTCCCCTTCCTTTGTGTGCCTGCAAGGCCTCCCCACGAAGGGAAGTGATCCAACCGGGGGAAACCAGAGTTCATGTCAGAGGCAGTTTCCTCTCTCCCCACAACTGTGGAGAACAAGTTGTCCATTGGCTATATCTGAAAAGGGGATGTAGGTCTACTGCATGCATTTTCCTTGGTTGGTGCAACAGTTTCTGCAGGACTGCCTGGGTGCAGAGCCACCAGCCATGATGGATTCCTTGCAGGACTCCTGAGCCCTCTTTGCTCTACCATCCCTCTGTTCTTCCACATCACTCTTAACACTCCACCTATCAGAGAATTCCAGCATCTGTTCTGATCCCTCACGGGCTGGAGTCTCTCAGAGGACATCTATGTTGGGCTAAATATCCACGTATAAGTGAGAATATACCATGTGTGTCTTCCTGGGTCTGGGTTACCTCACTCAGAAGGATCATTTTTAGTTCCATCCATTTGCCTGTAAATTTCAAGATTTCCTTCTTTTTAATATCTAGGTAGTATTGCATTGTGTAAAGGCACCACATTTTCTTTATCCATTCTTCTTTTGAGGGGCATCTAAGTTGTTTCCAGATTCTGGCTATTAGGAATAAAACTGCTATGAACATAGCTGAGCAAATGTCTTTGTTGTATGGTAGGGCCTTTCTCAGCTATATGCCCATGGTGGTATGGCTGGGTCTTGAGGAAGCACTACTCCCAATTTTCTGAGAAGGTGCCAGAATGATTTCTAAAGTGGTTGTACAAGTTTGTACTACCACCAGCAATGGAGAAATGTTCCCCTTTCTCAGCATCATCACTTGAACTTTTGGTCTTAGCCATTTTGGTAAGTGTACTATGGAATGTCAGAGTTTTAATTTGCTTTACACTGATGACTAAGGAGGTTGAGTATATCTTTAGGTTTTTCTCAGCCATTCTATATTCCTCTGTTGAGAATTCTCTTGTTTAGCTCTGTACACCAATTTTTATTATTTTTATTTTTTTTCTCCTTTATTAATTTATTCTTGTTACATCTCAATGGTTATCCCATCCCTTGTATCCACCCATTCTTCCCTCCCTCCCATTTTCCCCTTATTCCCCTCCCCTATGACTGTTCCTGAGGGGGATTACCTCCCCCTGTAAATGTTCATAGGGTATCAAGTCTCTTCTTGGTAACCTGCTGTCCTTCCTCTGAGTGCCACCAGGTCTTCCCCTCCAGGGGACATGGTCAAAGGTGAGGCACCAGAGTATGTGAGAAAGTCATATCCCACTCTCCACTCTACTGTGGAGAGTGTTCTGTCCATTGGCTAGATCTGGGTAGGGGTTTAAGGTTTACCGCCTGTATTGTCCTTGGCTGGTGCCTTAGTTTGAGCGGAACCCCTGAGCCCAGATCTGCCTATCTTAATGTTCTACTTGTAGGCTTCTAGGACCCTCTGGATCCTTCTACTTTGCCTTTCTCCCATGCTTCTCTCATCTAGAGTCCCACTAGAATGTCCTCCCTTCTGTGTCAGTTTCCTGGTAAGTGAAGGCTTTTGTGGGACATGCCCCTTGGGCTGGTGAGGATGTGGGGAGAGAGGAACACTCCTTCATTGCTGGTGGGAATGCAAAGTAGTACAACCACTTTGGAAATCTATCTGGTGCTATCTCAGAAAAATGGGAATAGGGCTCCCTCAAGACCCAGCTATTCCACTCCTTAGAATATACCCAGAAGATGCTCCAGCACACAACAAGAAAATTTGCTCAACCATGTTCATAGCAGCCTTATTCATAATAGCCAGAACATGGAAACAGCCTAAGTGTCCCTCAATAGAAGAATGGATAAAGAAAATGTGGTACATATACACTATGGAATACTACTCAGCTATTAAAACCAAGGAATTCCTGAAATTTGTGGATAAATGAATTGAGCTAGAAATGATCATAATGAGTGAGTTAACCCAGAAGCAGAAAGACTCAAATGGTATATACTCACTTATATCTGTACACCAATTTTTAATGGGATTACTTGTTTTGATGGCGTTTAATTTCTACAGTTCTTTATATTTTTTGGATATTAGCCCTTTGTCAGAAATAGGGTAGGTGAAGATCTTCTTCCACTCTGTAGAGTGTCATTTTTTTCTGTTGACAATGTCCTTTGCCTTACAGAAACTTTTCGGCTTCAAAAGGTCCCATTTATTAATTGTTGACCTTAAGGCCTAAGTGTGCCAATGAGTTCATGGCTCTTTCCCACTTATGCTTCTAACAGATTTAGTGTGTCTAGTTTTATGTTGAGGTCTCTAATCCACTTAGACTTGAATTTTGTGCAGGGTGATTACTATGGATCTATTTGCATTTTTCTACCTGTAGACATCTAGTTAGACCAACACTATTTGCTGAAGATGCTATCTTGAAATTGTGATATAACAACAAATATTTCAAATTTGACTTTTTAATTTAATTATTTATTTAAATAATTTATTCAGATTACATCTTGATTGTTATCCTCTCCTTTGTATCTTCCCCTTCCCCTCTCCCTCCCTCTTTCACCTTATTCCCCTCCCCTAGGTTGTAGATGCAGATCTTTCTTTGTTGTTTTCTAGATGGAAGTATCTATTGACATTGCTGTGTCTGGTACTTCACTTTTATTTCCTTTGTCATATCTCATTATTTAATTCACTCACACTTAAGAGTATTGTGCAATAGTGATTTAATGTAGAACACTGGTATACAAATAGACCCTCACAGGTGAACACCTTTCCTAAGCTGCTCAGAAAACTGAAGTGTGCATGCGTGTGTGTGTGTGTGTGTGTGTGTGTGTGTGTGTGTGTGTGTATTAATAACAGATACTCATCTGAGAGTGTTTCATCTCTTTCACCTGCACACACAGACATAAGAAGTAGGAAAACATAAATGTAAAAATAAAAAAGGAAATAATAAACGAGTTGCAATATAAAGTATAGAGATACAGTGTATAGTCACATACAAAATCAAAGAGAAAAGAGAAGGCAGTGTCCAATGTGGACTGTGTTTTCACCTGATGTATTTGGGTCGATCATGGTGGCAACAGTAGTGATTTCATCTGAGAGATAAACAATGGGGTTGATTCTCCTTATCAAGGCATGCAGGGTTTTAACCATTGTGTGCTGACTTGATAGGAATTCTTTGCAACTGTATGCATAAAGGATGAATGCGAGGTCGATTTTTTTTTCATTTCTATGTCTGCAAAGCAACCTATTCTTTTGGTTTACATGTGTTTGTGGGTGATTAGATGAATAATGGTTTTATTACTATCTGTTAGAGAGAGTGCTTTGCCTTGTCCCCCCAAGGTATGAGTGAGAATTACAAAGCCCTCACTGCTGAATGCAGAACAGACTCTGTGGTTACTAGCAGAGAGCTCCCTCCCTCCGTTTCTTTCTTTCTCCAGGCTTGAGACAAGTTTGGAGGCCAGTCTTTTCTCCTTTGCACTCTACTGGCTCTTGCAGCCTGAAGCTAGCTTGTTATAACCTACTTAGGCAGTGGGGAGCTGCCGCCCATCACTTCAGAATCAATGGCTGCAGATGGAAACTTGGATGCAGTGCCTTCTGCCTGCAGGAACAAGCAGTTAATAGATTTTATTATAATTATTTTAACTGCAAAAGCTCAGAAGGAAACTTAAAGGAGGTGTGCAGGCTTGCTAATCAAAATCACACAGTTGCACACAACAAAGGGCAGTGGAGTCTTTTGAAGGCATCTTTCTCAGAGCCCGGAGAAATATTAATAACGATACAAAGAATAAATCTGTCCTTTGGGAGGTTTGTTTGTATGAACCTCAAATGTCAGTTCATCTGAATTTTGCAAAAGGAAAGAAATATTCACTAAGTTACCATCAAGGGAGTAACAATTCTTTTGTGCTCTTGTTTTGTTGGTATATGTACATATGAATGTGTCCTTGTGTGTGTGTGTGTGTGTGTGTGTGTGTGTGTGTGTGTGTGTGTGTGCGCGCGCGCTCTCGTGCGTGTGTGAATGCTCTCATATAGATAAACTTTTTCTTATTTTTTCTAAGGGAGAGAAGAATGCTTACATGTTTCCGATGACTGAGGCTCATATCTTTATTCAAAGAAAAACATCATAATGTATGTTTAATTTTGTCAAATATATAATACTTCCTGACCTGGATCTTGCATTAATCAGAGACTGAGTGGTAATGCATACAAAGATAACTATTTGCCCTTTCTCTTTGAGTCTGTATTATAGTTGCCTGCTACAGTTTGGAAATCACATAGCATGTCCTATCTCTTGAGTTTTGTGGTAGGGATAAAGGAAAGGTCTAAGAATCATTCACAAAACTCAGTAATAGAAATAATGTCTAATATATCCCTTTAGGGTTCATAAGCAGTCTTCTTTATTGAAAAAATCTTGCAGATCATGGAGTTTTAAATTCATCATTTTTCTTAATTACCCCTTTGTACTATGAGCCACAGTTGTAGACATCATTTGTTGCTGTCTTCTACTCAAAATCTATTCTCTATGATGGAGAATAAAAATATAAGCTTTTTATTATGTTGTTTTGAAAAACTTGTCCCCTATAGTCTCAGACATTTGAATACTTGAGTCCTATTGGGTCGTGCTATATCGGAAGGTTAAAGAGGTGTGGTCTTGATGAAGGAAGTACAAAACTCTTGTCAGGTTTGATAGTATAAAAATTTGACAATTAAATTAATTTATATACTTATTTGCTTTACATCTCAAATGTAATCCCTTCTCTCCTCTTCTACTGGTCTCACCCTTCTTTTCTCTTCCCCCAATCCTCCCTCCTCTACCCCTCAGAAAAAGAGTTCCCCGCCCAACCTAATCTAGCACATCCAGTCACATCAGGACTGACAATATTCTTTTTCTTGGTGGCTAGCAAGGCAGCACTGCCAGAAGGAAGTGATCAAAAAGCATGCAACAGACACACACACACACACACACACACACACATACACACGCACGCACGCACACACACACACACACACACACACCCTTACTAGAGTACCCATATAAAGACTCACCTGCCTATAGGGTCCATATGTGCAGGGGAGCTAGGTCCAGTCCATGTATAGTCCGTGGTTGGTGCTTCAGTCTCCATAAGCACCCCTCAGCCCAGGTTAGTTCGCTCTGTTGGTCTTTGTGTGGAGATCCTGTCCCCAGAGGTCCTTATAGCTTTCCTCCCACTCTTCCACAATATTTGGCTGTGAGTCTCAGCAGCTCTTTCTATACACTGGTGGGTGCAGAGGATAGCTATGGTAGGCTCCCATCTGCAAATATGGAAGGGTATTGTTAATAGTGTCAGGGGTTAGCCCTTTCCCTTGGTGTGGGACTCAGGTTGAGTAAGGCATTAGTTGGACTTTCCCTCAATCTCTGCTCTGTCTTTATCCCTGTACATCTTATAGGCAGGGTAAATTTTGGGTTGAAGTTTTTAATGGGTGGGTTGGTGCTCCCCTCACTCCACTAGGAGTCTTGTCTGTTCAGAAAGTGGCCTTTTCCATCTTCATGTCTCAACTACAAGGAGTCTTGGTTAAGGTCACCTCCATATCCACCCAGGAAACTACCCCACCATAGGTGCACAGCTTGTCTCAGAGATGCCCTGCCTGCAGTTGGGCTTCTCTGTGCAAGCCCTCTGTCCTCATGCCCCCCCACTCTCCCCACATCTGATCCCCATCCTTATTTTCCTCAGCACTCTCTTATCTTGTTCCCTCTCTTCAACCACTTCTACCACCATCTATTCTATTTTCCATTTTGAATGAGCCACCTCCCTTAGATCCTCTTGTTACTTAGATTTTTGGGGTCTACGAATTGTAGTATAGTTATCCTGTACTAAATGGTTATTTTAGTTAATACCCACATATACATGAGGACATACCATGTGTGTCCTTCTGGGTCTGGGTTACCTCACTCAGGATGATATTAGATTTGTCCTACTTCCAGTCCCTCCTCTCTTCATGTTTGAGGTTGAAGATGTGATCAGCTAGCCTCCTGCTCCTTCTACCATGCCTGACACTTGTTGACATCATTTCCTGCCATAATGCACTATCCATCTGCAAGTGTAAGCCAAAATGAACTCTTTCTTTTGAAAACTGCCTTTGCCAGTGTTTTATCATAGTAGTAGTTTATATTTTCCACCTTCTATAGGAGAGTGATGGGCACCTATTGGAGTCATGATATGGAGTAATCGTAGATGAAAAGTTTAGAGAAAACTGATTTATCTTAGTAAATATGAGGAAACTTTTCCTGCTATTTTCTTGAATGTGAAATATCCTTCACAAAGTTACCCTGGGTTTTGACTTATCTTAGCAGCTGTGGTGAAGTTACTAGTTCCTGCCAGCTCTGTCCTGAACCAGTAGATTATTCCATGGTGGAGGCAAAACACAGCTGGATTATTGAGATCAGGTTAATAGTAGAAACATCTGAATAGATAGAGGAAATCCCCCCTGACCCTTGTACTTTTTTGTCTGCTTCTTGGTTACTAGGAGAAAAGAGCTCAGCTCTATCACACCCTTCTATTGAGAAGCTCTACTTTACCAGAAACCCAGAATAAAGCAAGCAGCATGCCATGATCTATAATTACTTATGAACCAAACTGACTATCACGTCCTGTGAACTGTTCCTGTAAGGTACTTGTCATGGAGTCAGGCACTCTGGGCAAACATTTCCCTAGTGCTTTACTCTGATATAGTAGCATGGGATTATTGTAGACTTTCTAGCTAGTTAACTGCTTACGGTACAAGAAAAGACGCCACCCATGCACTGGTTATATCACAATGGGTACATGGTCAGGAGCTGATTACCTTTATAACTGAGCATGAAACATAGGCTTAGAAACACCTCTATTGGTGGATTCTAGGTGAAAGAAGTATGGGAAATTGGGGAAATAGAAGGATCCATAGGGTCATAGAAACCTACAAGAAGAACACTATGATGGGGGGATCTTGGCCCAGGGGTTCTGCTCAGGCTATGGCACCAACCAAGGACAATGTGTACAGTAAGCATCAAATCACTACCCAGATCCAGCCAATGGACTGGACATTCTCCACTGTTAAGTGGAAAGTGGGAACTGACTTTCACGCGAACTCTGGTACCCCATATTTGAGCACGTCGCCTGGATGAGGAGGCCCAGTGGCACTCAGAGGAAGGAAAGCAGGCTACCAAGAAGAGACTTGATACCCCATGAGCATATACAGGGGAAGGAGGTCCCTCTCAGTCACAGTTATAGGGGAGGGGAATAAGGGGAAAATGGGATGGAGGGAAGAATGGGAGGATACATGGGATGGGATAACAATTGAGATGTAATATGAATATTATCAATAAAAAATAAATAAATTTTAAAAACACCTCTATTTATGCTATGTTGGTAGAAGCCCCTTCCAGAATGCCTTTCAGGCTGACTCAAAATTAATATCTCATAAGAACTCAGAGAACATGGTTTTAATAGCTATCTGTCAAAATATAGTAGTACATATTCTTGGTAATAATATCATTCAATTAAAATTTTAATTGAATTTATATGAAGTTAATGATTATGTGTACCCAATTATATGGTAATTTCATTTGGCTTTTTAAGATGATACTATGATATTCTTTCTTTGCTACTGTTTTTGAATTTAAGGTTATGTCAGCTATTTCATAATCAACACACCTAAACAAATACCAGAAGAGAAAAATCAGGGAACAGTAAACCTAGTATTTATTGTTATAATTTAGGTATTAAATGTGCCATGTGATTACTTCCTGTACCCCCTCCCTTTTGTGTATGAGAAAGAAGAGGCAGTGCTCACTGAATGGCCCAGCTATGGTTTCACTGGATAATACAAGGTGAATCTTTTCACCATTCTTAACCATCTTGACAACTCAATTTTCTTCTAACAGTGAATAAAAAAAACCATGTATGGGCAGAATGATGATAATATAATACTATAGTTAAGAAATAAAATTCCTCATAGAAATGTTTCTTTTTCTCCTGCTTTTGGATAAAATGTATTACAATAAAAATTGAATATATTACTTTTTAAATCCCAGTAGATATTGTTTTATTGAAAGTATCCATTAGAATTTTAAAATGTAGATTTGACTCTGCAATAAGTTACATTGTATAATGCAATTATATTTTACATTGCTAAGAGAAAGTTATATAAAGCCTCACTCTTAACAAACAGAGTCATTCACTGATGCAGCTCCATTTGGCCATCATTTCCCATGTCACAGTGTTCCTATGTCAGATTTCCTTTCAGGCAAACAATATACTCTAGAGATACAAGTCGGGGCCAGAGACCACTGTGTGCTTTCTTATTCATACTCTGTAGACAGAAACTCTTCTGATAATAGCAGTAGAAATTTGCACAACTAGTAAAATGGTTGCCTTACAACTCCAGTTTTAACCCCAGTACTCATAAAAAAAAAAAAAAGAGCTGGATGATGAAGCGATGCATACATATGATCTGGTTAATATAAAATATGGCTAATGTTTATTATTAGTCTTATAATTACTATTCACTATTATCTAAGCCACTATCACAATCAATAAAGTCACAGACACCTGACAGATTTTAAAACAGCCTTATTTCACCTGGGGCATGGCCGATATGACCTCTTCAACTATCCTTGTTTCCCAAGCCCACATATCGTGGCATCTGCTCTAATAATTTCTATTTGTGCTACTTCCCATCCACAATTCTAAAATACTTGCTAATTCTGGGCTGCTGTCCTCTGTCTGTGGCGAGCTGAGCTGACAATGTGTTTCACTCTACACCAACTGATTCTGTTGCTTCTGTTTCCTTCTCCCTCCAATACCTGTCTGCTTCCTCTTGTGACCTTTTCATCCCCAATTTCCGTGAAGGATATCAACTTGCTGCCCAGATAAGCACATTCTCACTTACACCTGTCCCTGTCGTGTAAACCTTGCCTAAGAAATTATTCCTGTCTAACCAATTAAAAAGCCAATACCTGGGCAGGGCAGAGGGAAGGTAGGTAGGGCAAAGGTTCATGCTTCTTCCAGGTATTCCTTCAAAGTATCTAACTTCCAAGATTGCCTTCAATGGGCTACTGGATCCTGTCAACAAGAGATGTTTGTCAAATTTCCTGAGGAGATAAATAGTTCAGAGGATTCCTCACTCACATGCAGGCTGACTTATTCACTCAAGTTTGAATTCATTCAATCACCCATGAATAGATAGTTACTAATTTCTTGGTGCATTTGTCGTTCTTTGAAGGCTAGAATAGCGATTAGTACACTATGCCCGTTACCATGGATGCTACTATCCAGAACATAAAACTGACACCTGAAGACAAGACATTAGTAACAAACACCCTGAAAGAGACACGAATTAAGAGATATGCATAAGAGGACCCCCGCCTGTGACTTTACTGACTTCCCCTTTATTTTATTACAGATTTGGACAGTTCTCTCACAACACTTATAAGAAAGTCTGAATGGAATATCTAGCATGGTGTGGAGGCTTCCAATGGGTTCTCATGTTTAGTCAGTGCGTGTTGAAATTTACAGAAAAAAAAGGAAGAAGTCATAGTATCTTTATTTGTGGCTGATAGGGTAATATGCAGAAGTTGTGTAAAGTTTTCATGAAGAAACTCATATAGCTGGTAATCACTCTCAGAAAAGTAACATGATAGAAAATTAACTCACAAAAATCAGTAGACTTCCTATATACAAATTACAAATGGACTCAGAAAGAAATTAGTGAACTACACCTTTCACAATAACCTCAAATAATATAAAATATACCAGGACAATTCTAATCAAGCAAGTGAAACACTGTATGATTAAAAAATTCAAGTCACTGAGGAAAAATTAAAGAAAATATTGGAAGATGGAAAGATCTCCCATGATTATGTATTGGAAGGATTATCATAGTAAAAATGGTCATCCTACCGAAACCAATCTTCAGATTCAATGCAATCCCTACCACAATCCCAACACAATTATTCACAGAAACTGGAAAATCAACTCTCAACTTCATATGGAAACACCCAAACACAAAAAAGGATAGCCCAAACAATCCAGAATAAAATAAAAAAAATAGCTAGAGATGGCCCTATCCCCAATTTCAAGTTGTACTAAAGAGCTATAGTAATAAAAACACTATGGTATTGCCACAAAAATAGATATGTTCATCAATATATTGGATTGAAGACCCAGACATAAATCAATAAACCTATGAACACTTGGTTTTTGTAAAGAAGACAGAAATACAAACTGGATTAGAAGATAGCATCTTCAACAGATGGTGCTGGTCAAAGCTAATGGCTGTATGTAGAAGAAGTCCAGATAGATCCACACTTATCACCCAGCATAAAACTGAAGTCCAAATGGATCAAAATCCTCAACATAAAAGCAAATGCGCTGAGCATGACAAAAGAGAAAATATAGAATAGTCTTAAAGTCACTTGTCACTTACACATGAAATAATTATGTGAACCAGACACCATTAGCAAAAAACAAACAAACAAACAAACAAACAAAAAACAAAAAATAAAAAAACCAGAGAAGCTTATGCATACCAAAGGACACAGACATTCTGATAAATCAATCCTGTACAGAATGAGAAAAGTTTTTTTCTTAACCAACTACCCATCTGATAGAGGGTTAATATCCAAAATATATAAAGAACTCAAACAAAAAACTCAACTAAAACGGGATACAGATCTAAGCAGAAAGTTCTAAGTAGTAGGAATGCAAACGGCTAAAAAAGAAATGTTCATCATCCTTAGTTGTTAGGGAAAGGCAAATCAAGACTACTTTGAGATTTCATTTTACACCTCCTAGTATGATTAATATCAGTAAAACAAGCGACAGCTTATGATGAAGGAATGTGGAGCAAGTGGACCACTCCATTGCTGGTAGGGGTGAGAACTTGTACAGTCACTATAAAAAATAGTATGCAGTACCTAACAAAGACAGGAATAAATCTGCCGTGAAATCCAGCTATCCTTTTCAAGTTCCTCAACACTTGCTCAACTATGTTCATTGCAGCTCTTTGAAAATATCCAAAAATTAGAAATAAAGTAATTGACCCTCAACAGAAGAATGAAGAAAATATAGTACATTTATGCAATGGAGTTTTTCTCAGGTATTCAAAAAAATGAAATAATGAAACTTAGAGGTAAATGGATGGAAACAGGTAAAAATCATACTGAGTAAGACAATTTAGGCCCAGAAAGATAAATATGGTATGTAGTCACTTACATGTGATTATTAACTAAGGCAATGATAAACAAGCTACAAACTGTAGAATCACAAAGAAATGCACTGAGTAAGGGACTGGTGGTCCATATAGATTTTCCTAGGAAAGGGAAACAGAATAAATGGTTGTGGACAGATGGCGTGTGTGTGTGTGTGTGTGTGTGTGTGTGTGTGTGTGTGTGTGTGTGTGTGTGTGTCTGGAATAGAAAGATAAATGGGGAAGGGAAATGAAGAGGATGATAACAGAGTGAATACAAAGAGAGACAGCTAAAATTAAAGACCATTTGAAGTTTAGTATTAAAACCCTATTCTTTAGACTCTTTCTAATATATATATGTGTGTGTGTGTGTGTGTGTGTGTGTGTGTGTGTGTGTATAAAATACATAAAGAAACTGATTGTGGGGTTGGGTTGGGTGCTGAACAACAAGTGGTACATTTATAATACAGGTACTACATTCAAGGTTCAGGGAACATCACAGAAGAGGGGAAAGAGTGCCTGCAATAGCCAGAAGACCAAGATTTCTGTTCTAAGTATCTTCAAATGATGATATAGAAGCTGCACTTGTGAAATTATAATACGAATGGCTAAACAAGACCTTCATAGTGCCAATACCTTCTGAAATCTCAAAGGATATGGAGGACATCATATAGGACCCCACCAACAGATAAAGAGCTACATACTATTATGATTGTTGAGAGAGATTAGAGAGAGACAGAAAGAGACAGAGAGACAGAGACAGAAAGAAAGGTGGGGGTAGAAGGAGAGAGAAAGTGAGGATGAGAATCAGTCATTTCAGGAAACAAGATAGGTTATCAAAATCCAGTGGTCAGCCCAAATCTCATATACATATGAACAACACTAAATGGATTCATCAGGTTATATGTAAGATAAATATATTTCTTGGTTATCAAATACTCAAAAATAAGTTGTGAATGTATTGTTGATGCTCACATGCTTTGCTGTTTGTGTCTGCATTTCCTATATCCTCTGTTGAGAGCACACCTCTCTTAAGGCTCCTGCTCCAATGCTGAAGGCATCATCTCCCATTACTCAATACTTCAACATAAAATGATTAATTTTCATTTTAGATATGTATGGATTCTTTCCTTTGAACTATAACTCACTTCATAAAGAAATTGTTAAGTGTACACTAATTTAATTTTCATTGATGTATAGGTCTTTGTGATAAAACTTCTATCTCAAAATGGAATTTATCCCCATCCCACATACTCACAACCCATTTCAGCTCGTCCTCAGTTCCTATCAGTATCTTTACCAGCAAACATTCAGGATGTGCTACCTCAGTCAGAATTAATGACTATCTCTTTAATATTGGGTATTGCTCTTTTCTTTATCATTTAAATGTTTTATGATTATACTTTGCAGTGATCACTAGCTTAATGAGATTATCAGCAACTTATATCTCTTTTCAGGTGAAAATATGGTCCCAATATTTGAATTGTGAGGGACCATTAGCTATTCTTGGTAATAAAGGGTTATCCCTATCTGGAGAATGGATTTATATCCATCCTTTGCTTTTCTGTAATATCTTAACAGTGTCTTTGAATGACAAGTACATCTACATATTGGTAAACTCAATTAATTGTCATCTAATAATTATTGCTATTAAAATGTTTAACTTAAGAATGCCCCGAAATGATTGGAAAACAATCTTCCTCTATGGGTTTGCCCATGTAAATGTTACATGGGTAATGTGTTTGTGGAGGCCTGAGATGTCTTTGAGCAGCTCCCCCAATCACATTTTACCTTGGTTTTTGAGACAGGGGCTTTCAATGAACTTGGATCTCACAGATTCCTTTAGAAAAGCTGTTCAGTACACATGGCAGGTTGTCTGTTTCTTCACTCTCATGAAAGAGTTAAAAGTATGTGACACTACACAGCGAACAGTTTTTACTTGCAGTATGGAGCTTAGATTTAGGACATTATGCTTACTGAGCAAACACTTTAATGACCATGACGTCTCCCCAACTCAATTTCACCTCATTCCTTATAATTCCCTCTTTTTATGATTAGACACCACACACATTTTCAATAAAGTATTGTATAAGGTAGAAGAAAGGGATGAAGACAAACACACAAATCCATTCCTCCAGCCTTACTTGTTCCAATAGTCTCATTAAGTGCTGGGCGTCTTCAAAATGCCCAATAACAAAGTAAGAAGTAGAAAACAATGGCACATAGCTCTCATACTTTCCACAATTGTAGTTTCTCCTGGTTCTTCTGCAGAAGATAAATATCAGGTTGGTGGTTCTGATAGAAAGAATTGTAAGGAAAAGAGGGAAAATGGGTCAGTCCAGAGCTATTTACAGCCAAGGGAAGATTTTTTTTGGTCCTTTTTATCTCATTATTGGGTAGCAAACCCCAAAGTACTGAAGTAGACTGTGATGCTGATTTACACAGCTGTAGATAGCCTTTCTTCCTAGTCACTTATGATAATGCTGATTAGAATCATGATAGAAAGTAAGGATAATCCCGGCACTTACCATATGTGAATGTCTGATTATGGAAGATAATGGTTATTTTCCATTAGGTGTAAATGTCCATTAACTGCAGACATTGAAATTGCTCTGCATTTCTGAGCACTGGTTACTGCACAACTTTAACTACGAAAAAATAATCTATTCCCATATTTTATTTATAGATAAAGTCTTACCTTCATTTTTGTTGCCAGATTCAGTATGGGATTGCATTTGACCAAATGGGCCTAACTCTTTGCATTGCTGTCTTCTGTATTAAGCATTCTCCCTAATGGGAGAAAGGCAATCATGTTTGGCAGATTCCTTATTTATGCAAATGCCTACTTCAGGTCTATTTACTAGAATAGAGAGATTAGAAATTATATATTTAGTCTTTTAAGGTGTTTAAAAAATTGTCCCCCATCATTAGCACATTTGAGAGCATAATTTCTTCACCAGCATTTGGATTTTAAATGATTATGTATTTTCTTTGCTTTGTAGCAGCAGATGTTTTGTCAATCATTAGGATATGTTCCAACTGCATGTACCTCTCCTTCCAGAACACATGGCTGGGCAGGACTCCTGGCTTTATGGTTCAGTGGGGACATGAGTCTAGCATAGTTGGGAAGGCAAGATCACGTGATGATACATCAGATTTTCCACAAATTTTTCATTCATTTATTATACAGTAGGTATAGGAATGATTCAAAACCTCTTGTACATGAGCTGCTACTCCAAGTGGAGATTAAGCTTCCAGGAGAACTACTTAGCCCTTCACAAGGAGCACGCATAGTAAATATGAAACAGGCCTATGTTGCCTTATGCCTCTGTGATTTGAGGATTTGTGTTGTCACATTGTGAGGTAGATGACTGTGATTAGTACAGATGGGGGCTTAGCTTATAATTAGCTTATAATTGAGAAATGGAAAGTGCACTGTGTATTTAGCCAAAATCAATAAAAGTTTATTTGCTGTTTCTACAGAGAAAAAATTAATGGGATAATCACAAATTTTTCTGATGATTTTGTTCAACTATTAAGAATTTTAAAGCTTGTTATCTAGAAAAGGGACACTATAGTTTTGAGATAAAACACATAAGAAAAAAATGTAATTCTGTAGGTAGCCCTAATGAAGTTATATCCTGGCTCAGGAAACATAAAGCTACACCATAGGATAGTAATTTTGGGTGCCCACTTATACTGAGGCTGGATTACAGTCTTGAAAACCAGAAGAAAGATAAAGTGTATAAACTTCAGATTTCAGATTACAGAGAAAAATGGTACAAGAAGACTTGTGAGTACTGTGAAAAGCTCTAGCTCTAGATGATCAAACGCTCCATTCATTTAGTTAGTTTTACACATTGTAATTAAACTAATTATACTACTTTCCCCTTCTATTTACATCCATAGCCTCAGATAAATCCCCTCCACTTAACTCCTTCCATGCACCCCATTTCAAATGGCCGCCCTCTTTTTCTTAGATTATGGATGTTACCCACATGCATGTATTTATAAATATACAAATACAACCCACTGAGTCTGTTTCTGTTGTCTGTGTGTATATAGTTACAGAGGTGAGTTGACCATTATGCATTGGACAACCAATACTGGGCTTTTATCTCAGGGAGATATTAATTTTCCCCTTGTGTGTAGTTCCTTATCTAAGGCATCATGAAGTTTTTCCTATACCATGTTAGCATGTCCATTGATATTTACATGGTTTTAATATTGCTTATTCAGCCATTTCTACAAGAGCCTGCTTCACGGCTGACTTCCTGGCCATAACAGTCTTCCTACCCTGTTATTCAATGATATTTTCCAAATCAAAGATACAGGAGCTGTGATAGTGCCTGGACTCCACATTATCCATTACATTATGTCCTTTGTGGTTTTCCGTGATGGTCTCCATTTGCTTTAAGATGTGCTACTTTGATTTGGACTCTTAACTACACATATCTGTGTGTATAAGAATAAGACTTAGAATCTATAAGGAATTATGCTAATCTATAAAGTAGCAGCAGTAGATACTCTTCTAATATCCACGCCTTCACTAGACACAGAAAATTTACTATGTTTCTAGCACCAGGCAGCATTTCCCTCCTGTTGAGGAGGCACTAACTCCAGTTATATAGCTGTTGGTTGACACTAACATGTGAGTGCCACTTCCTCAGCGTTTACAGATTTCCTACCATGCTGGCTATTGTTGAGGTCCACAGATGTAGCAGCTGGGTAGGACTATTAATCCTTTTCTGCCTTGCCTGATTACAGAGCATTTTATGTTACCATGGAAGCAAGACTTCAGGATGAAAGCTTTTAGGTCAGATTCAGCTCAAATAATCTGAGTCCACTGTCCTAAGAATGTGATGTCTTCAGCAATAGGGGCTTACATTCAGATTCTGAGAGGCAACCAAGTTCAAAGGCAATAGCCTATTTTCTCTGAAATTTGCTTGGATTACCATGTTCAGACATTGAAAAGGAGATTTCTCATGCCTAGTGCTGTTTTTTTTTTTTTTTTTAGTCTATGATTCTTGTAGAGTGTATTGACATCCTAAGTGGCATAACATGCATATATATTATATTATTTAATATTAAGTTTATAGTTTATATGATAAGATATTATATTATCTAAATTATAGACCAACCACTTCATGATTATATATAATTAAATATTTATTAATAAATCTAAATTTTTTTCAAATATAAAATGATTACTTAAGGCATTATCCAAGAGTATTGATATAAAACTATTAAAATTAAGACTAGGGTAAGATTTCAGAAAGCTAGTGATGTCTAATATCAGGAAAGAATCATCAACTCCACCATGTGACAACATGTGGCAGCAATCCTTTGAGAAGTCTGGGAGTTAGAAAGAGGTACTCTGTGACTCCATTTTCAAATTTCCTAAACTCTGTATCCAGAATGATTATCAGAGTCATCTGCAAGGGAAGTCAGAGTGAATACAGAGAAACAGGAAGACATGAATGGAGAAGACATTGTTTTGTTACTAAGGTAGCATGTCTAATATAAGAACTTTAATATGGTTTCAGTTTTTTTTCTTTTTCTTTATTTTATTAATTTATTCTTGTTACATCTCAATGGTTATCCCATCCCTTGTATCCTCCCATTCTTCCCTCCCTCCCATTTTCCCCTTATTCCCCTCCCCTATGACTGTTCCTGAGGGGTATTACCTCCCCCTGTATCTGCTCATAGGGTATCAAGTCTCTTCTTGGTAACCTGCTGTCCTTCCTCTGAGTGCTACCAGGTCTCCCCCTCCAGGGGACATGGTCAAAGGTGAGGCACCAGAGTACGTGAGAAAGTCATATCTCACTCTCCAGGTTTCAGTTTTAATTTATTTTTTGACAATTTCACAAGCCTTATAATTACAAGGCTCCCAACAAGAGTTGGGAGACAGACAACTCTACATGGCAACAGATGAAATCTACACGTGGGACAGATGAAATGAAGATTTTCAGTAAAAATATAAAGGAGAGGACACTGCTAGGAAAGATGAACTCTTCTGGAAAGAGGTGATGCTCTATAAAAGTATTTTGGGTGGGGTACATTTCTACATCTTTCTTAGTGTTCTTGGATACTGTATAATCCTGATAAAATTTCTAAAACATATTTTTCTTAAAACTCATGGCATATCATATATGAGAAGAAAATAAACAAATTAAGTTCAGTTCACTGAATAGTTACACTGATATGCATAGCCCTTTGCTGTGAGGAGTGCTTAGAGTGCATTTAGGAACAGAGTGACATTTCCTTTGTGGGAAATTCTGGGAAGGTAGAGCCTAGTGGCAAGGACTCCCTTAAAATCTGTCTGGCAGTTCATGTTTTTCCGCTTGGTAGAAAAGGCAGTTCAAAGGAAAAGCAGAGGAAGGAAGAGGAAGAGGGAGAGGATGAGCAAGAAGAGGAGGAGGAAGAGGAGGAGGAAGAGGAAGAGGAAGAGGAGGAGGAGATCTCAAATCTGAAGTGTGACAGATGTCTGGGTGGTTGAGTGGCAACTGATGAGGGAGGAAGGGGGAGGAGAATTAGGGACTAGCACTAAGGAGGCAGCAAAGGAGTGCGGAAATGTGGAGTCAGACAAGGAGTTTGAAAAGCACTTTCAGGTTTAGTGTGAAACAAGCTGAGCAGTAATTCACGTAGAAGCAAAGACGGCATCAAAATATTTGACTTAAGGAATGGGATAACCATTGAGATGTAAGGAGAATAAACTAATAAAAAATATAAAAAAGAAAGAAAGAGAGAGAGAGAGAAAGAAAAGAAGATATTACATAGGTCATATGGGGTTAGGCTATAAGCATAGACTTGCTACTTACCATAAATTATGTTTGTTTAAAAGGAAACATTGAGCAGCAAGAAGAGACTTGATACCCTATGATCACATGGAGAGGAGGTCCCCCTCAGTCACAGACAAAGGAGAGAAGAATAGGGTGAAAGCAGGAGGGAGGAATGGGAGGATACAAGGGATGGGATAACAAATGAGATGTAATATGAATAAATTAACTTTAAAAAGAAAAAAAATTGACTTAATCTTTCTAAATGTGTGTACTCTTCTGGCTCTCACTGAGCAAGTCAATGCACCCAGTGTGACCAAATCTCTAGTACAGTACAAAGTCAGATGCTTTAAATATTTTAATTATATTAATTGATTCATTGTATTTAACTACTGTAGCACTTTGTAATTCCCATTAGATTGAGAATTTTAAGTGAAACCAGAGAAATTAAATACAGACACACAGAAACAAGAAAACTAAGCACCTTAGACAAATATTTTAAACAATATTTAAAGCTGAAAAGTGTTATAGTGAAGTGTTAGAAACTAAAGACAGCCTCAAAGACATCAAGGACATTTCAATTTTCAATCACGTTCAAATCCAGTAGTCATTAAGAGTGGACTGCAAGTTGGAAATGGCCCCTACTTGATAAACATGCGTAGTTACAGCTCACAGATACTCACTTACATACTTAAAACATGAATTAAAACTGAAGGCTAAATGCGCATTTAACAAAGTGAGTGCTTTCAGACTCTGGAGTCATGGGATGTACTTTTTTTGGATGATGTTGAATACCTGTGCTCAAGCATCCATGCCTTTACTGAGTTCAAGCGTTCTTACCTATTTATTTATTTATTTATTTTTGTATTTGTTTGTTCACTTTACATCCTGGTTGGAGCCCCGTCCCTCCTACCTCCTTGTCCGACCCTCCATCCTTCCTCCAAATCGCCCTCCCCTATTCCTCAGAAAAGAGGACTGAAGGAGAGATAAACCTGCTTTTTAGGATTCCATGTGTGGGATCGGAACAGTCTCGTGAGAGAACAGGTGAGGTTAATTCACTAGAAGAGCAACCACCTCGTGCAGGAGCTTAATTGTTGCCAGCTGAAAAGATCCTGTGAACAGACTCTGGGAGGAGATATATAAATGAAGCCCAGAACTGGAGGCGGGGGTTTTTTTTGGAACCATGGGATAGATTTGGCTGTTCACTGCTGCACTTCAAGATACTTTTAGAGAGAACAGCTCAAGGGAAGACTTCGGGGCTCTGGCTCCTGCGGAGGTTCTAGGTTCTGATTACCCCAGGTTCCAGCAGAAGAAATCCTGCAGCTCACTCCCGGAGAATCATTCCTCAGAACTGATATCCTTAAGGTTTTGTTATTGTGTCCATTAATCCTCATTCCTATTGTTTTGGTTAGTCAGGTTATAAGTGACATATGCTCGGTCACTGGTCACTAAGTTGTTAGTAAAATATATTGGTTAAGAAAATTGGGCCTACCAGGGATCCCCCCGCCCAGTTCATCAAGTCACATCAGGACTGAGCTTGGCCTCTTCCCCTGTAGCCTGGTAAGGCAGTCACAACAAAGAGAAGTGATCAAAAAGCTGGCAACAGAGTACATATGAGAGATCGCCCTCTTTCCCATTATCAAGGATGCACATGAAGGCCCCAATTCTCCAGCCTTGATGGGTGGCTCCTGAACCCTCTGTGTCTTTCCATCGCCCCATTCTTCCATACCATTCTCCACATCCCACCCAGAGTCTAGCATTGAGACCCAGCATTTCTCACATTGTCTTTTTGCCACCTGGTTGTCCTTGGCATTGGCTGGTTGTTCCCAAAACATACTGAGTTTCTTGGAGCCTTTGTGATTCAGTGAGGTCCTGTCAGTTCTCCTCAAGGCAGCTAGTGTATCTGTACCAAAGGCTGGATCTAAACTTCTCTGGTCTTGGAGAAACAGGAATAGGCATTTTCAGAGTCAGCTGTGCAATAGGCTAGTAGGGGAGCAGCCAGTGTGTTCTTGGACCTTAAATTCTGCTGGGCCCTGCCATATTGGACCCTGGGACTCTGCATGCTCCTGTCATTAGCTAATCTCCCCTGAGGGACCAGTGGGATGGTAGATTGGAGGTTGGGGTGCTGCCTCTTATATCTGGGCACTAACCTCAGGGAAGCAGGAGGAATGTGAGGTCTGGTTGCTGGAGCAGCACACCCCGGAAGTGTCATCTCATGTTTGAGTAGGGTCAAGGCATGGGGTGTTCTGGAGTGCGTCATAGTCTCTGACCATCTGTTACTCAGATATGCTATGCCCTTGCTGATGCCATGTTTTACTCATATCCTAGGTCCAGCTCACTCCTCCCGAGCTTTCCAGGACATCTCCACATGCATCCCTCCACCGTATGACCGACTTATTGCTTCATAGTTAGAAACATTCTTTCTGTGGAACATTTCTGTTAGTTTTTGAGCAGGGAGAGCACAGACTAAAAAGAAGTACATTTAAAAAAAAAACCATAACAAAAGCAAGTAAAATCAAAGTAATTGTCATTCAAATCGGGACAGGGAAGGAACTGAAAATAAGGAAAAAGAATATCAATGACATCTATGACCAATAGATAGGTTTGGTCTTTGTCTTAATCAGGGATACCTTTTTGTTTGAGTGAAAGGTTCTGTAGATATCTGTTAGATCCATTTGATTCATGGCATTGGTTAATGATGTTATTTCTTGGCTTAGTTTCTGTTTCAATGGCCTATCCTTCACTGAGAGTGGGGTGTTGAAGTCTCCCACAATTATTGTGTGGGTACTAATGTGTGGTTTAAGATTCGTTAATATATCTTTTACAAATGTGGGTGCCCTTGTATTGGGAGCATCTAGCTCCCAATACAGGACATTCTTCACAGTTGAGTGGAGAGTGGACACTGACTTTCAAACAAACTCTGGTACCCCATATTTGAACATGTCCCCTGGATGGGGAGGACTGGTGGCACTCAGAGGAAAGACAGCAGGCTACCAAGAAGAGACTTGATACCCTATGAGCATATACAGGGGGAGGAAGTCCCCCTCAGTCACAGTCATAGGGGAGGGGAGTAAGGGGAGAATAGGAGGGAGGGAAGGAGAGAAAAATAGGGTGGGATAACAACTGAGATGTAATATGAATAAATTAATAAAATATATTTTGAAAATTAGGGATAGCATTGCTGTGATCAACACCATGACCAGAAACAACTTGGGAAAGAAAGGGCTTTTTTGCCCAACATATGACAGTCCATTGAGTATAGCCAAGTGAGAGCTCAAACAGCAGGAATCTGGAGTCAAGATTTGAGGCAGACAACAAGAAGGGGTGCTGCTTACTAGCTTGCTCCCCATGACTTGATCAACCTGCTTTCTTATAGAACCTAGGATCCCCAGTTCAGGTGTGGTACCACCCACAATTGCCTGGGCCTTCTCCCATCAATCAGTAATAAAGAAAATACTCAATAAGATTAACTACAGTAAGATCCTGTGAAGACATTTTCTTAACTGAGGATCCTTCCTCTCAGATGACTCCATTTTGTGTCAAGGTGACATAAGAGTAGCCAGAAGTCTTTTACTTCACACACCAACATTTGACTGTCAGTGATTAAGGCTAGTGGAAGTCCATATGATGTTACTTGTTGATGATTTCAGAGTTAACTACTTGGCATTGTAAAAAAATAAGTGGTGGTGGTGATCTACTATTCTCCCTCCATATTACTTAGTTGTCTATAGTTCACTATCTAGAGCTGGATCAATAAGATAAGCAACATTATTTTGACTGAGCAGGGTATATTTATGTATTTAGGAATATATATATGTAACAACATTAAAGGAAAAGAGACAATGCATTTAAGAAAGATTGAAAGGGTGCAGTACACAAAAGAGATTGGAGGAAGAAAAGTAGGAAAATGATGCAATTATATTTATTTTAAAAAGTTAATTTAAGGCCAGATGATAGTGGTGCATGCTCTTAATCCAGCACTCAGGAGGCAGAGGCAGGCAGATCATTGTGAGCTCAAGGCCAGCCTGGTCTACAAAGTGAGTCCAGGACAGCCAGGGATGCACAGAGAAACCCTGCCTCAGAAAACCAAAAACCGAAAAAAAATTTTTGAGATAATTTTAAAAACTTAGATTAAAAAATCCTTTCACTTCAACATAGACTCTGAATTGAATTTGCTTGTAAAACCAACTCAGATTTTTTTTTTTTACTTATTATTTAGCTCTGTAGGATTCTTCCAGTGCTATCTTTGAGCAGGTCTAATCTCTTTTAAGCCCTTTTGGATCAGGGTTCTGGGCTCTGTCTTGTGGTCCCATCTGCACTCACTTTGATTTCTCACTGACCCCATCTGCACAACCAGTCCCTGCCAGCCTAGAAACTGGTCTATGACTCTGAGTTTCTGGAATCTGAGACTGTGGCTGGTAAGGAGGACACTGGACAGTGCTGTGGGGTTTTAGGAGGCCAAGGCCTGGAGCCAGAGAAGACAGTTGACTGGACAAAGGACTGAGCCTCTGTTACGTAGCAGGGGGACAGATGAAATGGTCGGGAGCAGCAGTCTGGAGTTGGCCAGGGTGTGTTCACAGTGTGAGAGCTGCAGTCTCATTAGCAGGGTTGAAACAGTGGCTTCGTCTGCTGAAGTTTCCTGACCGGAAAAAAAACCCTACTGTCCCACTTTCTGAACACAAATGAGGCTTAAAGGGGAAACAGAACTGCCCTCTTGCTTCTAAGCAAGCACTTGGAGAAGACTGCCCAGTCCTGTCCTCCAAGTTAGCAATGCACCTCTGTGTCTAGTTACCGAAGCCATGGACCGAAAACACACAGTCTTATGGAAGACTAAATGAATTAATGTGCTCATCAGAGGTTTTTAAAAAGCCCCATTTCTTATTTGTTTTTTAAAATTGACATTTTTTAAATGAATTAAAATACATCTATTAGAATTCTTTTGAGGAAGAATGTAGATTTCCCTGCCCTAAATCTCCTACTGTAAGAAATTCCAACTAGGGACACTTAACGTCTGTCATAGGGATTTTTCTAGTCTTTTCCTCTCTCATGCTGTACCACAGGCTTTATTTTCTCCTGTCAGAAATTTTTTTGGCCTTCTACTTGTCTGAGTTAGAACTGCATCCATCTCTTCAAATCCCACCTTAAGTATCATTTTTTTTTCTTCCTCTGAAAAATCTCTGCCACCTTCCTGCTACTTTAACTTTGGAAATGCAATCTTTGAATTTTATTATATGACAACCTGCCCCATCTTTACAGTGCAGTCCTTTATGTATTTGAATTATTTCTCTTCACAGATTTTAATCTTCTTTTTGGCGAGGAGATCTATTGGGCCACAGAAAAAAAACTCCACCCCTACAACTCTTCTGCAGATATTTGTCAATATGAACCAAAAGCCCACTCTGAATTCCTTCTCTACAAATTTTTCTTGGGAAAATATATCTGAGCACAGGAGAATGTGTCTTCTTTGCCCTAAGATAGGATTATTGCAGTATAGCAGAGGTTTCAGTTTTTATTTCTTTTTAGGAGTTAACATTCTAATATTAGAGGGATATTTTTATCTTTGTCATTTTATTATAGGAAGACGATAACCTGGACTGGGTAACTTATCAGAAAGTTTCCTGTGCTGAAGACTCTCAGAAGAGGGATGTGGGGGAGTTTAGTGCTTTGCGGAGGGTCTACTAGCTAAGCAATGACATGGGATGGTGATTGCATACGTTGACCGGAAAAACACAGTTAGCGCAGGACTTAATTCTTCTCAGAATCGTCTGCCACACGCTAGGTGGCCCATTCTAGTAATCTCCCACAGGTGGTTACATTCCAATTATCATGAATACATGCAATTAAAGATAAAGTTTCCATCACATGATACTTGGTAATATATTCAAATCAGAACTTTTTTCTCTTACAGTAGAGATGCTAGTAAAGCTTTCAGCTATGGGAAAACTGTCAGAGTGTCACATGGAAGCATCATGCATAGCCATAGGAACCATATAGAAGTATTCGGCCTGTACTGTTCTTACATAAGCTCAAATCAATTGCCAGTTGATAATTTATTCAGCCTTCAATAGAAAACAAATCACAGAGATGTATGTAAAACCACAGGGTATTTTAATACTTACATGTGTTTACTATGTGTTCAACTAGAAACAGTAGAATAGCAAAGATACATTGAACAGGGACAGATTAAAATCACAAATGGTTGCATATTAAAGAGGAAATTGGCTTTACCATCTCAAATAATATGCATGAGACCCAACTTAAATAATTCTTCCTTGGATCAGAACCACAGCACACCTCCTTAGCAGGCAAGGAATTGAGAAGTGATGCCATTGGAGTAAAAAGCTGTGATTTCTTTAACTAACAAGCTGACCATACTAAAGGGAGGTGACTCCAGCTGCTTTTATTTACCTCAGCGCAGTTATACTGTCAGCATCCTTTTCTATATGAAGCCCAGTGAGAAACTTAGAATAGGCACCAACATCATCAATTCCATTTACCTGAAGTCAACTCTTTCAGGCAGCACTTGGCCAACCTTGGGGGAAATGATCAGTGCATATTTCATGGAAAAGACTTTTATCTGCTAACATTTCTGTCATAGTGCACTTTTAATAGGAGACAGGTTTTGAATAATTGGACGTGAACTGAAATTATCAGAAACACACACACACACACACACACACACACACACACACACACACACACACACACTCTTCAAGATTGATTGCTAGACTAGAATTTTCTTATTTTTTCTTTAGTTGTCTTAATAGCCATTCATTGTCCAACCTGGTGTTTGTCAAAACATTTTTTGTAACAAACAGATAAAATTCTTTTGGAAGAAATAAAGAGACTTACAGCTTTCTCCAACACAAAGACTACAGATGTCATCAGAAATTATCTGAGGCCAACGTTTGAGACAACTCATTTGTCATTTGACCACAGGATCCACAGGATTTTTTTCTCTTAGTGTGTGTGTGTGTGTGTGTGTGTGTGTGTGTGTGTGTGTGTGTGTTTTAAGTACCTTGACCTTGATTTATGGTTTTATTTCTTTCTTTTGCTAACATAAAACATTTATGTGACTGTTATCAACTTGAAGTTTGGTCAAAGAATAAAATACTTCCTATTTACTAGAGGTGACCGCTATGTATTATCATTAACAGGAACATTTAAGAGATTGACCAAGCCAGTCATAGTCCCTGAGCCTGGAGTGGACACCTAGATCTTGCTATGTTCCATAGACCCTCTTTATACCTTATGTTTGTCACTGCTTAATTTTCTCATAAAATTTGTTCTCAAAATATTTCATGTTTGGAAAATAAGTTATATGTCCCTTATTTTCTGAAATATGAAAAAGTAACCTATATGATCTGTTGCTGTTAGATAGTTCTAGAATGTTAACTAAGGAAAGTACACAGTCATATATTTATATATATAAATGTATATAAATACACACATACACATACATACATATGTACATACATATATGTGTACACACATACATATGCAGGTATATATATCTATACATATATATGTGTGTATATGTATATATATTTGATTGACAAGCTCTGCCTCTGTCTTATAATCCATTGCAATAAAGTCATACTCCCATGAGCACTACCGAGTCAACCTGAACTCAGAGAGTTCAATGACTTTCTCAATTCTCTATCAGTGTTCTCTGACAGACGAGGAAGACAGAACATCTTCATGGACTGATGTAAGACTTTAAGTATTCTTAGTTTGCTGCATTCTTCTCTTTGCTATCTATAAAGGAAGGGTTCAAGTTTTATCCTAAAACATTGGTCTGCAGAAGTTTACTGGGCTCTGCTCATCTTGATGCAATGTCTCTCAGCAAAATTTGAAATTTATAACAGGAAGAAATGTAAATTCAGTTTTTGGATAAGAGTTAGAGCATTAAAATAAGAAGAGCTGCCATGGACAGAGGCAGGTTGACAAATGCCACAGAATGAAGTAGAGATAAATGTTGCAATATGAGAGAAATGAGAGACTGCATTCAGATTTGCTGGGTCATATCCTTGGTTATGGACATTTGTCAGATGTTGTGACAGCTGTGTCTCATACTATAACTTTTCCAATATGCTGTTGTATTTGTGTAAGGAAAAAGTCATGCACTTCATCTTCCTACCTAAAGCATATGTGTCAAAAAACCTTCTAAGGCTGAAGAAACCTATTAAGCCTCTTTGCTTGCACACATATGTGTGCTGTCCCCCCCCCCTCTTTCTCTCTCTCTCACACATACACACACAGAGTGAATTGTTTTACAGAGTAGTTCTTGACCACACATTTGAATGGGTAAAAAAAATGGCAGCTTTTACTAAGTTAAAATATATGAAGCATCAAGGAGAGTGATGCAGGGTGCTTTAGGATTCTGATATAGGCACTGTCTTTGTCTCTTAGATTGCTCTGTTTAATGATGTCAAATAATCTCCAGTACACTTTGATGCTGGATAACCCACAAATATCTTCGGAACAGCTTTGAAGTTAGATTCTGCAAAGCCTCTAATTGAAGTATAATTCAGAAATCCTGGGAATTGCTGCATGTCCCAGGGAGCTGTGAGAAGATAGTGTCTAAGAGCCTGCCTCTGAAACACCAAGTCAAAGGGGAAACTGACCTTTGCTGTTTGAGTTGAGAAAGTCAACACGCAGCCTCATTGTTTCCATATTTTTGTTATGTAGAATGTATGTAAAGGTAGAACAATATTGCTATTAAGCACTTGATTAGAATGTTAAGATTTAGATAAGAAAACAAAAGTACACCTTGAAGTCAAAATAGAACAAAAACTGAAATTGAAAACTTAAATGATTAGAAAAAAGAGGTTATTTCAATTTAATGATCTCTTAATAATTTCAAAATCCTGACCAGAATATATTCAGTAATGTGTGTTTACTTTGTCTGCTGCCAAGAAATCACTATGTATACTTTAAATCTTCCTACACATTTCAGACTGGCGAGATGTAGGAAACCATAGGCACCATTCACCATTCACCATGAGCAGGACAAAACTACTGCCCAAGTATTGTATAGACACCCCTTAGAAGAGTGAAGAAACAAACAAACAGGAAACATTAATAAACATTTTCCAGTTTACACCCAGATAATTAGACCTAAAATCAATCTGGCATACCTATTAAAAATCCGACACCGTAATCAGCTAAGCTCAAGATGTATACTTTCTGATTCTCTGATTCTCTCCTAGCTTTTTTTTTTTATAGTAAGGCTTATAAACTACAAAAAAATCAGCATATCTTTATAAGCATGTAATATTTAAACATTAGATTCATAAATATTTGCTCAATATCTTTAGTTATCAGAGTGCTGTGAATATAGATCCACCAAAGGTCATAGTCAGTACAATTTTTTTGGTGAAATTAGCAAGAGGTAAACCACCTGTTGGGTTTTTGACCCTTGGTGTTGGGAATGCTTACTGGCATGGCACCTGGAAAAATAATTTTAAATTATGATGGGTCTTTCAAAAACTAAATACCTTGAGCTTAAAACACCCACAGGATCCAGCGTTCCTCTTACAGATGAAGAAACGAGAGCACAAAGTACTGAACTGATTGCCTCTAAGTCAAAAGCCCAGGACCAATAGTAGACCAAATGAAAGCTTGTTCAACTTGAGTTCAGACCATATTCTACTCTTTTAGATAAGCCCTCACACTTTTGCAAAGGTTTGGAATAGGAAGGGTTTGATATTTTGATAATTAGGTGAATCTTAGTTAATGGAGATCTCCTTGTCCCAGTACAATAAGTTGGTAAGAAAATCAATGGTCAAGAGTCAGAAAGCATTCTTTCTCTCTCTCTCTCTCTCTCTCTCTCTCTCTCTCTCTCTCTCTCTCTCTCTCTCTCTCACATACACACACACACACACACACACACACACACACACACACACACACACACACGTGCACATATGCAAGGCAAAAATAAAAAATCAACAATTTATATCAAATAAGGAGGATTATATGTCTCCATACTCTGAACTTTGTCTTTGTCACATGGTACCAATGAGAAACAGGTAGGGAAATGTTGTTATAGTAATGCTTGTGTGAATTATCAAGTAATGTCCTTCACCTTCTCAGGATAGTCTGTTCCCTCATTTGATGTAAAATGAAAGAGAAGCAGAAACTCTTTCCTGATCCCAATAGACAGGGAAGTATTTCTATATTCCCCAGGGGAGTGAAGGAGCCAGGACTGCAATAAAGAACCATGGGGTCTTTCTTAATTATTTTTAATTCCTGTGAAGTAGGTACCCTTCTTTCCCCAGCATGAGTACTTTCAGATGTCTACATAAAGCTGGCTCCAACTCTTATAAGAGGATCAAAAACAGTAGGAAGGTATCTTACTCCTTTCAACCTTGTAATCCAGTAGAAAGGCACTTGATCTTTTCATTTTCACATCTAGATATTTATTTTTGTTAAATTCCTTTCATCTGAAGATGACTATCTCCTATGACCCTAGGGCCTAATTTACAAAACCTTAGATTTAGGATAAAATTCACCTCAACAGACACGAAAGCAGGTGCTCCATTTGGGTGCAGACTTGCAGACTCACAGAGGTTGAGTAACGGCTGAATTATCCAGAGAAGATTTTTAAGAGGAGAATGATCAAGAGAAAAATTTCCCTGAGCAGACAGGATCTCTGCATATGTAGAACATGTAAAAGACGTGTAAAAGACATGATGCCATCCTCAGAGCCACCATATACCTGAAGAATGATATGCTTCTCTGAAGTGCACCCACATATTAAAGAGATCATTTGTGAATCTACAGACCTCTTTGCACTGAAGTAGTTTACTGATTTATTCATTTGTTAAGGTTCTCTCTGCCCCCCCCCCACTCATATTTATAGCTCTGAGAACTTATCTCATCTGTGCTCTTTTGATGCAAGCCTCCACTTCCACAGCATCTTCCTTATCAGCATGTGACCACAGAATGAAAAATCTTTAGTTGGAAACGGTGGCTTGGAGAAATCATGTTTGACTGGAATAAACCCAGTATGTAAAATAATTACTTCCTGGGGTATTCATCTGCAGAACATTACAGAAGAGCCTGTTAACAGAGAGTTGGAAGGGCATCTTAGTCAACCGTTCTCTCTGCTTTCATTGTCCCAAGAGCTGCACTTAAACACGGCTTTAAAGAGATGAACTTGGATGTACTTCAGCAGCCCAATCTCTTCCCACCCGGGCAAGCCAGGTCATTTCCCTATTTTGGTGCTTAACCTAATTTGGCATTCTCCTTCATCCTCTTTTGCAAACTGCCTTTACCACCTGCCTGAGGTGAAGGAACAAAGCTCATGCCAAGAGACAGGAGCGTTTTCTGCAAGGCTGAGCTAACAGGGCAACCTTACATTATCTTTTGCTGAATAAGGAGATTTTTCTCCAAAAAGAGAAGGTTGTGAATGTACTTTTTAAAATAATTTTTAATGAAACTCAGGTTAGGTGGAGAGCAGCCAAAGAGGCAGATTCCACACACCGGGGAGACGACAGTGCTCAAGAGCAGAAGATGGCAGGAATGGGAAAGGCTGAGGAGAGTGCATGCCTCGGTGGGATAGCTTCTGAAATGTTTGGTTTCACAGTGCTGAGCATGAGGTTTTTCAATGCAGTGAAAGTCAAGTCCTTGATCGTGAAGAGTGATTACATGTGAGGACCTCAAAACTAATCCAAGTCTGAATCTTCATAGTATGTCTCACTCTGTCCCTGAGATCACTTTGAATATCTTCTATGTAAAGTCCCTAGGGGGCCCTGATACTTCCAGGACCTTTCCCACACCTTCAATATGGTGCTTAAAGGGAATTTTTAATCTAAAGTTTTCCACATACAGTTCCTGATCACCTTTGTAAATCCAAGTCTACCTACGCTCTTTTCAGCTAACTTCTATGTAAGATCTCTGTGACTAATTAATTTTATTGGTTAAAATCTACTTTTTTTTTTTTTACACTGTAGGTCTTTTAATTTATTATAACTTATACAGATAAAATCCCAATAGTTATCTCCTTGGTTGCTTGCATCTTCCCATTCCCGACTGCCTCCTTCCTTCTTCTGCCATATTCCTCTCCCCTAGACCTCTGACAGAGGGGGGCCTCCTCCCCCATTCTTGTCCTGTCCTTGACTGCTCCGGCTCCCTCAATCTTGCCGCTGACACTTACACAATACTCCCTAAGCTTGGCCTATTCTTTGACTCTGAGACTCTGCATCTGTTTCCCTCTGCTTCTGGATGAAGAGTCTCAGAAGGCAGCTATGATATTCCCCTGGCTGCAAGCATAGCAGAGGATCAATAATCTCAGTGCTTGGCTCTGACACCACAAGAAGACCTACAGAGTATACTAACATGGGCCCATAAGGGCTCACAATGTCTGAACTACCCACCAAAGAGTACAGGCTGGACCTAGACCCCCTTCCCATATGTAGCAGATGTGCAGCTTGGTCATCATGTGGGTCCCCTAACAGTCGGAGTAGGGCCTGTTTCTGACTCTATTGCCTGCCTTTGGATCCTTTTCCCCTAGCTGGGGTACACTGTCAAGCCTCAGGAAGAGAGGATGCACTTATTCCTGCTGCAACTTGAGGTCCTAGGATGGGTTAATACCCACTGGGGGCCTCCCCTTCTCTGAGAAGGATGCGGGGATTGGGGAGGGAGCATAAGGGTGGGGCAGGGAGGAGAGGAGGCAGGGGGCTGGGATCAGGCTGTTAGGTGATTAAATAAGTAAATGGGAAAATCTACTGTCTTGCTACATATTTCCAGGTGCTCTTTCTTAAAATCTTCTCTGTTCTTTTATGGCCTTTTACTCCTCACTAAACTCCCACAGACTACTTTAGTGCATCTGCTTTGTTGTGCTCTACACAGCTTCCAATATCTATTGATACAAAAATAACATACTATGAAGTGCCTGTGTCCTGATATATCTTTGTAGTTTTAATAAGGTCAAATGGAGTGAGATCACACTTGTTTAAGTTGGCCTTATACCCAGTGGTTCATGACCATATAAAAAGAGAAGATGACACAAAGAGTCCTACCCAGGGTAGTAAACTTTGGTGGGAATGGAGGAAGAGTCTGAAGTGAGATGCCTCCAGTGGGTATGCAAGGATCAACAAAAGGTCCCAAGAGACAAGGAATGATATATCTTAGGCTTAGAACCATTGGGAAGGGAAAGGTCTTGCTTTACTCTTCATTTCAGACTTCTGGCCTCAGTCACTGTGAATGAGTGAGTCAATCGTCGTTCCTTGCAGACACCAGATGATTTGCTTCTGCAAGCACTGACACTCTTAGTGTTGCAGGATATCGCACTCTGTTCTGAATGAGGGAGGCATGACTTTCCAAATACAGATTTTACCACCTGCTGAAGATCAGCTTTGGCCACAGCAAATCTCTATAGACAGCTTTAAAAATAGAACAGTTTCTCATTTTTTCAGGATGGTTTTGGTATGATCCTACTTGAAAGGAGGCGAATGGACCAAGTGACCTTTCAAGATCTTCTCTATCCTTTGATACCTGGATTTTATGAACTCTGCTCACTTGATAATCTGACCCAGCTTTACTTACGCGTTTATATTTCCAGGACAGATCTCTATCCAAAATTTTATAGAAAAGACAAACACAATTCCTCTGGGCTCCTACCTTCTTCTTTCTGTACATACTAGGAAAGTGCAGCTGTTCTGCCATACCTGTGCGTTGGTCTTATTAGTCTCTTCTGAAGTTTCCTCTCTTCTCTGATGTGTGACAGTGTCTCATGTACAGGATATTAACTTATTAGGCTGTATTTATTTTTAGTGAGTAAATATAAAGCATTGTGCATAGAAACTTTGGGTGAAATATTTTAAGATTTAGATATTTATTACAAGCCATTCTAAGATGAATGGCAATGATAAGTAATCAAAAATTAGACGCAATTTAAAGAAAAAAAAAAAAACCCAAACCCAAACCCAAAAACAAAACAAAGCCACTCAGAAAATTTACATTTAACCTAATAGCCAACTGTATTAGTATATATACAAAATAATTCATTTCTCTAGATTTTCCTCAGAATGTATATGATATATTTTGAACTATTCTCCCCATTGCCCCTATTATACCCTCAGGCCCTCACTGTTCTCTATCACTTAAGGTAGGAAAGAAGCCAAAGGTACTTCCTTTTCTGAGCCATCTAGGAGGATGGAAGGGAAGAGAAGAGGAGAGAGGAGAAGGGAAAGAAGGGAAAGGAAGGGAAGGGGAGGGCAGGGGAAGGGAAGGGGAGGGGAGGGAAGGCAGGGGAAGAGGAGGGAAGGGAAGGGAAGGGAACGGGAGGGGAGGGGAGGGAAGGGAAGGGAAGGGAAGGGAAGGGAAGGGAAGGGAAGGGAAGGGAAGGGAAGGGAAGGGAAGGGAAGGGAACGGGAGGGGAGGGGAGAGGAGGGAAGGGAAGGGAAGAGAAGGGAAGGGAAGGGAAGGGAAGGGAAGGGAACGGGAGGGGAGGGGAGAGGAGGGAAGGGAAGGGAAGAGAAGGGAAGAGGAGGGAAGGGAAGGGAAGGGAACGGGAGGGGAGGGAAGGGAAGGGAAGGGAAGGGAAGGGAAGGGAAGGAGAAGGAGAAGGAAGGGAAGGGAAGGGAAAATAGGGCATGGCACATTCCTTCCTCTGGATGGATGGCATAGGGCACAGGCTGCTACCATCACACTGCGCTGGCAGGAATAACATGCTCAACTCTAACTTCAAGAGAGCAGAAAAGGTTAACGTCTCTTTTCTAATAGATGTATGCTCATGCCAAGTCACAATTCATAGTATTTGTTAATGTGTTCTCAGTATTGCTCCATGAGGGCTGTTATGTGCAAATGTCTGAAAGGAATATATATTCACATCAAGAAAAAAAGATTACTTCTTTTTAGAGAAAAATTGTGTGGATCCAAACTTGGAATTTAGGCGCAAATAGTTTTCTCAGGATACACTGGGGATAAAGAATGTTCTAGGTCATTGAACAGAAGATGTAGAGGTCTAGTGCTACAGACACAGAGGCACTTGCATGTTCTTGGCCAGAGACAAGGGAATGAGATTTCCATGTCAGTAAAATAAAGTGTCCGGAATACTGAGGCAGTTAAAATAGCTACCTTGCTCTCATTGGACCTCTGTACACTGCATTTAATCCCAGGCCGCTGGGTCCTTTCTGCTTCTACACCTGCCTTCCTGCATTCTTGTATCTCTTCTGTTTTGTCCATTTCCCCTTAATTTCACGGTCACCATCCCTTCCTCCAAATTCTACATTGGGCTTTTTTAAAAGCTTCCTATTGTTGGCAATTCTCTAAATTGTCCCCCTAAACCTGCCAAACCTCTATAAATTACCCCTTCATTAGAGTCTCTGTAGAAGGATTGAATTATGCTTCTTTATTTGAGTCAAAATGAACCTATTTAACCTAAACATCCCTTGGTGTATGAAACCAATACATTTACATATTTCCACATGGGAAAGGAAAGCTTTCAGTTGTGTTTATCTGATTCATGTAGACTTTGCCTGAAGCAAATTTCCAGGTCTATCACATCTGTATTATCCATTACTATGATGTTTATTTTAATTAAATAAAAGGCCTGATTTTTATTTCATGGTTTAAGATAACAGAAAAAAATCCAAGATCTAAAGTATTAAAAACAAACAAACAAACAAAGAGCAACAACAACAAAACAACCCATGCTCTCCTCAGCACAATCCTGAAGTTTTTGTAAGAGAAGTGAGAAAAGGAGGAAGAAGCTATTTCCCTGGTGATGGGAGCTCACCAAAAAGTTTATAAAGAAGACAAACTCCCCTCAGGCGGTAATCCACGACCACACAGCATCTGCCAAGCACAGCAGAATTGTATCTAGTGCTTCGGGGTGACTCTTAGTTCTGGTCAATTCCTTTACTAACTGGGATATGAAAGGAATCGAAGTGAAAACAGTCCAAGGGGGGAAAAAACAAGCAAGTTAATGTAAAACAAACTCATTTTATCTGGAATATTAAGGCTTTTCCTTGTCAGATTTTTATTCTCTTTGCCCTAGAGCCCCTCAAGTTCTAAAGATTCATTTAATGTACAATCCAAATAATATTATACATAATGCTCATTTTTAGTTGAAAGTTTTGCTACAGTGAAGCTGAAATGATAGTGTGCTTGGGACAGTAAAGCAAATGAAGAAGGCCCTATAAAAGCATAAGATGGGAGTCAAATGCTGCACTGTAACAACCTGTGTGGGGTATGGAAGTTCTTGCTTTGATACCTTAGTCCCTCCTGCCTTGAAGATCACTTTCCATTGTAACATTTCTTTCTAAACTTCTTTCTCCAAAAAGAAGAACAATCCTATTTCCTGACTAATTAGGATGGTGTATAATTAGGTTCCAGCCTGGAGGAAGGGATTAATCTCAGTAAGAAGTGTAGGAGATTTGGGGACTTCTATTAGCTGCACTCCGCTTGCCAACTTTCACTTAGAATTTATTTTTATTTTGAGACTTCATTTAATAAGGCACTTCGTGCCACTGATTTAATTTTGGGGTCTTGGTGTAAAGTAAATTTCCAGCCAGACTTCCCTCCATACAAATGGCCTGGTACATATCATGGGTACTTGAAGCAGGCATGGAGGCTGAGATGTCAGACCGGTGGATCTCAGTCACCTCGCATAATTTTATCTCTGGAATTGTGCATTTCCTACTACAAAACTCAAATCCCAAAACAATTTGTGGAAGACTCCTGTTACCAAATCCTCGTGTCTGCGTGTAGTGGCAGAGAGCAGACATTCTTTTTCGCTGTGGAGTTCACCCAGAGCACATGGTCAACTTCACACTCTCTAGTCTTCTGTTCTTCCAAGTCTATTCGATAACTATCATACACAGAGTATTTAATTAATACTCAGTGAGCACATGCCAGCATCTGTAAAATGGAGTCACTTAGAACTATTTATCTCACAGGACTGTAGTTAGTGTTAGTGAAGCAACAATGACAATGCTCATGAAGAGGAAACTTGTCCTGCATTAGATGCTACACACTTAGTGTTGTTAGCTCTCTTTGTTGATACTTGGTAATAACCCGAGTCAAAGGCTCCTTTACATACTTAACATACTCTCTGAACTTTACTTTGATGTCAGGTGGCACACCTACACCCCTCCAGGTCTGACAGAACATGCTGCAGAGGACCACGCAGCAATCAATCAACCCTCTACAGATATATTTTTAAGGCTGAGGGTAATTTGCAAGTGAATAAATATTACTCTATTTTCTAGACACAGCACTCAGAGATACAATAAATATCAGGCCTATAGTTAAATATCAAGGGAGTGCTGAAGACAATAGTGTTTGTAGTTCCCACTACAATTGTGTTGGTGTGTGTGGGATGTCTGCCCTCCCAAATCTATTCTGGTTGGTATCCAGTTGACAGAAAAGACAAGAAGACTTAAAATTGGCAAGAAAGACTTAAATAGATATGTTAAAAACAAGTCCCTCTGGTGTTCACCTTACAGACCTACCCCTAGAGATTCCACCTTTCCTGTTCTCTTTTTTTTTCCCTCCCTTCCCTTTTTTATTAATTTATTCTTGTTACATCTCAATGGTTATCCCATCCTTTGTATCCTCCCATTCTTCCCTCCCTCCCAATTTCCCCTTATTCCCCTCCCCTATGAGTGTTCCTGTTCTCTTTGATGCTACAGTGTGTCTCTTTAAATTTTTTCGCTTTTAACAACATTTTATTGAAGAGATAATGCAAAAGAAAGTGAGTGAGAGCTCGGTTTAGCTCATAGCATATGCTGGTCGCTTGATAGTCTCCTCCTTTGAACCTGATTTCTGCCCCAGTGAACAGACTGGACTTATGGCCACCAAAGCTGGAGAGCACAGATAAGGGCAACAAGACAACTGGAATATGAACTGAAAACTTCTCCATGGATGCAAATTTGTGCTTAAATCACTGCTCCAACTGGTAAAGGTGATGCTTCTTAACCACTTACAAGGAAACAGAGTCATCCATGCTGTGTGAAGTAATTGCTATGATAGATCTCTTAAGTTCATTATTTTCATTTCAGGTAGGGTTGTTTGTTGGTAAAGTACCTAAGAAGGAGCTTAAGGCAAATCCTAAACAGAAGTGGTAATCAGGCTCGTATGATATGTATGTTGTGCTGTACAAACAGTGTTCAAAAAAAGAAACTACAATTTTTATGTAGACAGAAAAATCAACACATGAAAGCTTGACAGCAATTGAATTAAAAATCACTATTAAATATATCCAATTGTCTGGGCTAAACTTCAGGGATAATAAAAAATGGACACTGTCTGGGCAAGATGCTCCTCCTGTCAGTGCCCTGCAAGTCATAAAGAGGACACATGTGGTTGACTTGAATGATCTTTGACAGAGTCTGTTCAAAAGGCTGTGCAATGGATCAATTAGTTTTCACCAATATGATTTTGTCTTCAGTTTCTTCTCTTTCAATCAAGATTAAACCTAGATTTTTTTTCCTGGACAACAACATAATCTTTATGATACTATCATTGGTGAGAACTGAGGGTTTGTGTGTGTGTGTGTGTGTGTGTGTGTGTGTGTGTGTGTGTGTGTGTGTGTAGGGTTGTATTTCTTTGCACATTAAGAAGGGTGTTAAATCATCATACAGAACTTTTAAAAAATATATTTTATTAATTTATTCATATTACATCTCGTGGAGAGTGGCTTCTGACTTTTACAAGAACTCTGGTGCCCCATATTTGACCACGTCCCCTGGATGGGGAGGCCTGGTGGCACTCAGAGGAAGGATAGCAAGCTACGAAGAAGAGACTTGATACCCTATGAGCATATAGAATTTTCAATGTTTATTTACTGGAAAATTCCACAAGGAACATCAGTCTGGGTTCTTCCTGATGTTTAAGAATACAAACCAAGCTACTTAAAACACATTTCACCAATAGCACCTATAGATTGGGTCCTCACTTTTCATGTTCTTATACTTGCCTATGTTAATTTCCTTCTTAAAATTTTTAGACTGAGAAACCATGAAGAAGCTGTTCCAAAGAAGCAAACCTCATGAAGTTAGAAAAGGGGCTAAGATGTTAGTAAACCAAAATATCTATTTTTTCCCTTAGATTATAAAAACACAGGCAAGGCAAAGCAAACTAAAATCATGCTTTGTTTTCAATGTTTCAATATTGGCTGTGTATCTAATGAATATCTTCTGACTAGAACAAGTTGGTACCATCTATGATTTAAGTCACACAAGTATTGTAAAATTGATTTTCAATCTGACATATTACAAAGAGCATTATTATTGAATTAATGTTACTCAGAATCATGATTAAAAACAGATCCACTTGGAATTGAGTTTTGTGCAGGGTGATAAATAAGGGTCTATTTGCATTTTTCTACATGCAGATGTCCACTTAGACCAGCAACATTTTTTGAAGATGCTATCCTTTTTTATATTGTATGATTTTGCTTCTTTGTCAAAAATCAACTCTCCATAGGTGTGTCGGTTTACTTTTGGGTCTTTGATTCAATTCCATTCAGAAACTTGTTTGTTTTTATGCCAAACCATGTAGTTTTTATTATTATTGCTCTGCAGTACAGCTTGAAATCAGGGATGGCGATACCTCCAGAAGTTCTTTTATTGTACAGGATTGTTTTATCTATCCTGTTTTTTTAAACCTGAACTTAAAACAGAATACATTAAACCTAAAAGAAGAAAAAGTGGGAAATAGCCGTGAGGACATTGATACAGGAGACAACTTCCTGAACAGAACACCAACAGCTCAGGTTAAGATCAACAATTAATAAATGGGACCTCATGAAACTGAAAAACTTCTGAAAGGTAAAGACACTATTAATAGGACAAAATGGAAGCCTTATAGGATGAGAAAAATATCTTCACCAATCCTACATTCAGCAGAGGGTAACTATACAAAATATATTTTATGGAATCAGGAAATTATACCAACAAACAAGTAACCCAATTAACATGTGGCACAGAAAAATTCTCAGGGACTCCAAGATGAGTCCACATACTGTCAAGGATGTGGATAAAGGAGAACACTCATCCTGAGTGAGGCAACCCAAACCCCAAAAGACATGAATGCTATGTACTCAGGTGTAAGCATATTTTAGCCATACAATACAGGATAACTATACTACAATTCACAGACCCAAAGACACTAAGTAACAAGGAGGACCCAAGGGAGGATGCTTTGATATCACTGAGAAGGGGAAATAGAATAGATGGCAGAAGCAGCTTAAGAGAGGGAATAGGGTAGGAGAGGGAGAATGGATAGAAATGAAGGTGGAGATCAGACCTGGGAACAGTGGGGACAGGAGGTTAGAGCACTTGCAGCGAAAAGAGAAACCAAATTCTGGGAGGGCATGACTGTGACAAGCTGGAGACCTAGAACAGAGGAGGCTCCTGAGGGGGATGGGAACCCTAGGTGAGAATCCTGGTAGAAGGGGTCACTCTCTGAAAATGCTACCTTCTAACTAGACAGGACTCCTACTGGACCAACACACACACACAAACTTTGACCCAAAATTTATCCTACCTATAAGATGTGCAGGGATAAAAATAGAACAGAGATTGAGGGAATGACCAACCAATGCCTGGCCCAACCTGAGACGCACCCAATGGGCTAGAACAGACCCCTTGACACTATTATTGAAACTCTTCTATGGTTGCAGACAGGGGCATAGCATAACTGCCTCCTGAGACGTTCCCCCAGTAGTGGATTGAAACATATGCTGAGACTCAAAGCCAAAAATTGAAGGGAGCACATAGAGTCTTGTGTCCTTATTTTGTGATAATCTTAATACCATTTTATAAATAAGTGTGTATTTATGATTTCACTCAACCAAAACAAACTCCCCAAGGAAAATTTACTGTCCTAATTGTCTTTATCCGTATCCTTGAAATAATCAGCACTAAATTAAAAAAAACTTTCATACTATATCAAGGTAAGGTCCCCAGATTCTAGACCCATGGACAGAAACAAAAGTAGAGATTCAATCCTAAACAGTAATCAAAGATGGAGCCCTGGAACTGCAGACACAACAAGTGAATCAGTCACTCATCAAATTTTGAATTACTGACTTTAAAACAAGCAAACAAAACGACTCACCATAAGACATTCCAGTCTTTCTTCCCACAGAGAGGAGCAGAAGCTACAGAGTCAAATCATAAAGCCTTACCCTTAGTCAGACTCTCTCTCTGAAGCTGTGGAGATGAGAAAGATTCCACCAACCAATCCTTGTACAGAGCTCAGAAAAAGTTATTCAGTAAAACAGAATCCCCAAACAATGCTGTGAGTGAGAACAAATAATGTACTAATTGACAAGAGATTCTGAACAACAGTAAAACACAAAATTATTACACACACTATAATCATACTTGAGTTACTCCTTAAAATTCTAATGTCTATTTAAATTCACCTTTGAGAATTAAGGGTTGTGTGGGCTTAAAGCATTGTTCATATAATGGTATGTGGAGGGTGCCTGGCTAGGGTACAGCAAGCCAACTGGTTGTTCTGCTGAAAAGGTCCTTATGCTGCTTAAAGAAAGCATAATCACAGTGCTGCCTTATAAGTATAAAGATGAACACACATTAAAAATTTGATATACCTCACTTGAAACTCAGCTAGATACTATGATCTGCTAAAGGAATGATCCAAAGAAAGCACAAATTTGTGCTGAAAAGAAGCAGCTAAAAGTGTTTCTACAGAATGAAGTAATGAAATGGGAGGTATTGGAATTCATATATATATATATATATATATATATATATATATATATATATATATATATCGTACACATTTTGGATAATATATGTAATATATCATGATATACAATTTATCAGATGGAAAAAAATAGCTAAAATAATTAACTGAACTAGACCTAATAGAATTTTCTGCATTATAATTTCAACTGTCGTATTTTGTTGTTGGTTGTTATTTTGTTTTGTTTTATGTAATAGAGTTATTAAAGTAAGAAAATCAGGTCATTTTCTAAGTTACATGGGTCAGCTTCAACACAGTATTCAAATAAAGTCAAATAGAGGTGGGCTTCTGCAGTTGACTGTTATATATTTTATGAAAGATCTTTGTTTATTATTGTACTTCTACCTGTTAGTATTATAATTAACAACAAGAAACAGAAACAGGAAAGAAAAAAAAAAAGACAGAACACCTTCCCTCCTTGGCCATAGGATATGATCTATTTTGTCCTCTATTCAGAAAGTCACACATTATCTTATCAAACTCTTGAGTGCCTTCACTATGGTATCAGGAATAGTCTTCTATTCCCATTTCATTGACAGAAGAATAGAGAAAGCAGGAATTCATACATAATAGATAAGAATGGACACTGAAATGTTTAACCATAAAGATCAAAGGTTTCTGTTCTTTTGTGCTTGCCATAAATCATACTAGACATCATAGTACAAATGTAAAAATAAAAACTTTGGGTCAAAGAGTCTTTGCTAACTTGATTACATGAGTGTAAGAGAAAATACAACACAAACAAGCATTAAATAACATCATTAATGTAAACGTAGGGAGAAAGTTATCGTAGGTCTCAGGGGGAGATAGCTCTGTGTCACTGATAATTACTTTTCTTCTCCACTAGTAAACAGAGTATTGTTGAGAACCTTGAATGCTTATCATTAGACTTGATACATATAGTTAGGCACCAGTACAATTTCTCCATATTTGATGACATAAATACGCTGTATCTTTAGCAATAGAGTTTTATCATCAGTTTGTAGAGGGTAATGAATAACCTTTGCAAAAATTTATTAAGTTTTTTATTGGGAGGGTATGGGGATCAGTTTGCCAAAGGATTCCACAAGATATTACCCATTTTTGACATTGAAAGTTTTAGTTGGCTGTATAGGATATATAGTTATGGCATTTTCTCCCTCATACTTTGGTTACTCCATTTAATTTTAATTTTATACTTATATTTCTTGTATTTAATCAAATATCACATATTTTAGATTGCATTTAGGAATTACAAAAAAAGTAATCTTGTATTTGCAATAGGAAACCACAAGCAATCAAATTCAGATATTTACAAGATGATGAGTGCAAAACAAACTCAGTGTTGTTTTCTTGCTGAGTTTTTGTTTCATGTTGATTGCTGTGGACATGTTTTTTTAAACCTCATTGGTCTTTCTCTTGTATAGAATGGTTTCCAATTTTGTGTTTTCTTTTTTTTTCTCTCTCTTTTTCTTTTTTTAGGTTTTCACATTTTGTTTTTAATATTTAAAAAATTTTACATACACATTTATATTATTACACATATATACTATAAGTTACCTATACTAAGAATAATCAGGAATTATATAAATATTACATTCTTAGTATTTTGGCTATTTGTATTTGACAGACTTGAAGAAAACATCATTCCTCTCTTGGTGCATCTAAAATTCTGAATGTAAATCAATCTCCATCACATCTTGTAATTATCAACTAAAAACATCTATCTTGACCTAAAAACATCTTAACCCCTAAACAAATAAGTTTCTTTGTAAATATAAGCTACCTCGTCTTCAACCCCATCAGAGACTTGAGAAGGAATAAATTTGATTACCTGAGTATGCCAGGAGTGAAGGTTAGTAGGTTTCCAAATGAGAAGATGACAGAGACAGTTTTCTACCTGAATAGTCACCCAAAACTCTATAATGTTGGAACATTTTCTTCAGCCTTCTGGCCCAATATATCTGACAGACATATATTTGTGAGTCAGGAACTATTGAGGACTTGCTAACTTATCTTGGCAGAGTTTGGCCATCAACTCTACCTGCATCCGAGCTTGCCCTTTTTAAGGCAGAATTCTGTCTGTGGTAGAAATGAGGACATTTTTTCCCTGTGGCTTTCTTGCCACATTTGAAGGCATCCATTTAATTATCTTTCACAAAAATATTGATCATCCATACAGGTAAATATATAGATGAAGCTTTCATGTTAATAGGTGTCTGTATCACCTTTCAAAAGGGCTTTATTTAGCTATTTCCTACCATTTTCCCTTCTTTACCATGTCTTCCCATCTTAGTGAACTCCCCTATGTTAATTTTCTCTTCATCTTTTTATATCGTATTTTTTTCTCATCCTTGGAGGATACCCTCACACCAATTCGTTCCCTAGTAATTATCTAACCACTGTGGCTTTTCAGATTCAGACATACTTATCCAAAGTGTAAAAGCAATGCCCACAACCAGAGGAAACATGAATTATCTGTCTTTATCAGTGTAATGGTGGCACGAATGTTATAGAAGTAAATATTCACTTTTTGGTTAAATTTAAGGCTCACTTCATTAGACGAAGACCAGATATCACACTGCTAAAGTGAGCAAGACCTTTGACTAGAGAGTTCATGGGTACAAGTGGAAATCTTACTACTAACATTCTGCTAAAGAAGCACATCAATAAAATGACTCTTAATGGTATACTCTTATACCTGTAGGTCAGTGTGTCACCCAACCTTCATAAAAGAAGTTTCTTTTTACAGAAGATGATAGTAAACACAGACATTTGCAACTGGAACTGTGTGAAAAAGTGAGAAGTTTCTGCTCACTTAGACATAAATGGCATGTCTTTATCTGAATCATCTCTCTTTTTTTTTTTTTTTTTTTTTTTTTTTTTTTTTTTTTGGTTTTTCGAGACAGGGTCTCTCTGTGTAGCCTTGGCTGTCCTAGACTCACTTTGTAGACCAGGCTGGCCTCAAACTCACAGTGATCCACCTGCCTCTGCCTCCCAAGTGCTGGGATTAAAGGCGTGCGCCACCACCGCCCGGCCGCTGAATCATCTCTTAAAGACTCAGGGACCTATACAGAAGAGGAAACAGAAAGAATATAAGAGCAAGAGGTGGTGGAGAACTCCGAGGAAACAGTATCATCCAGACACAAAGGGCTGATGGACATGAGAACCCAGAGACTGTGACAGCAACACAAGACCTACACAGACTCCTAACAGACAAAATACGAGCACAGAGAAACAAAAATAGGCACAAACTCCCTTCCTTAACCGAGGAGTTATTTGTAATTGATACCTGCTGAAAAGGGAAAAAAAATCAGATTTCTCTAGTGGAGTGTCACTGGTTATATCAGCCACACTCTAAAACAGCTCCTCTACAGAAGTAGTTGGACATCATCATCATCATCATCATCATCATCATCATCATCAACAACAACAACAAAACCTGAATTCTGCTTTTTAAAAATATTTTTTCTGTCATTGATTTTGTTTTGTTTTGACTTTCATTTTTGAAGTGGAGTGGGATGAACATAAATTTGGGTGTTTAGGGCAAAAGGACATGGAAAGAATTCCAGGAAGGAAAAATATGTTCAAGATATTGTTGAATATATTTCCTTTTCTGATGTATTCTATCTGGTGGCACTCAGAGGAAGGATAGCAGGCTACCAAGAAGAGACTTGAGACTCTATGAGCATATAAAGGAGGAGGAAGTCCCCCTCAGTCACAGTCATAGGGGAGGGGAGTAAGGGGAAAATGGGAGGGAGGAAGGAATGGGAGGAAACAAGGGATGGGATAACCATTGAGATGTAACAAGAATAAATTAATAAAATAAAATTTTAAAAAAGATATTATTGAATATAAAAAATTTAAATATTAATTTAAATAATGTGAAAATTTGCTCCTTGGATTTAGCACTGTATTTCAGAATACATTTTCCCAGAGATTCAATAATTTTCATGCATAAAAGAAGAAAAACCTACAAAATTTGTGTGTAAGTATACCGTATTAATTTCATACTAGGTTTGGTCCTGGCATATAGCCAGTTAGATGAGAGGACATTTTCACGTAACTTAATAATCGGTGGCTCTCATTACATCATAATTAGCAAATTTCATTATTGGAGCCAAATGCTCCATGTTGTCCCTGCATTGAGCATCAAACAGAAGGCAGTTCTAGAATAGTTATGAATCTGCAATATGACTGTAAATGTTGAATGCTACATGTTAAGGTAGTCCCTGAACTAGTGATGAGTTGGACTCTCTCTTGCCTTGTCAAAAATAAAACAGTATTTCTGTGTTCTCAAACAAGACTGGTTCCATATTTGTTTTAGATTTTTCTACTCAGGTATTCAAGTATTATCACCACAAGGGTGAAAAAATAAAGCTAAACATATTTGGGCTAGAGAGAGAGCTCAGAGGTTAAAAGCACTGTCTATTCTTCCAAAGGTCCTGAGTTCAATTCCCAGCACCCATATGGTGGCTCACAACTATCTATAACAAGAGCTGGTGCCCTCTTCTGGCATGCAGGCACACATGAGGGCATAATACTGTACAAATAATAAATAAATAAACAACTCTTTTAAAAAATGTAATTACCAACTATGCATTTTAGTCTCTGGGCAAAAAAGAATGCACTCAATGTGAACTGTTAGAGTGAGCAGGAAGGCAGCCCAGTTAAAATCTGAGCTAACATACTCAAGATTAGAAAGTTCTCCCACAATGTTTCTCTCCATCCTTATCTCTATATCTATTTCTCTCTCTCTCTCTCTCTCTCTCTCTCTCTCTCTCTCTCTCTCTCTCTCATATCTTTTTCACTCTTCTGCCTGCTTTCCCTGTGTGTGTTTTCTGTATAGATTCTTGCAACTCTCATGGCCTTGTTTCTAATTCAAAACATTGTAAATTTAAGTTTAGAACATCATTGCCCATGAGCACCCCTCTGGACTGCTCATCTGGCCATTATAATAGCATAACTATTCATCTTCATGATACATAAAGCCAATGGTCAACTATGGACTTTGTACTAGAGTCTCATCTAGACATCTAGAGCAAAGATTCAGTCTGGCTTTTCACAGAAAATACAAGATTCTTCTTCCTGCTGGAGAATCACTGATGATGGACAGAGGCATATACCATCTCTAATTTGATTTTTGATGCTATGATAAGCTGGAATATTTTCTTTCCTTCTTTCAGAGGCCATCAGCATCTGTGGCTCACAATTCTCCATGAAATTATGGTGTATTTCAGTCCACCATCAATTCAAAATGGAATTGCCTCTTGTGATTAAGAAATAGGGCTTGAAATATTTGTTTATAGAACTTTTATTTTCTTGTATGTTTTATTCTTTTAAAAAATGCAGTCCTGGGCTGGACAGATGACTCAGCTGTTAAAGGCTAGGCTCACAACCAAAAATATAAAAAATGCAGTTCTTTCCCAGTTAACCTCCCTCTATTCTCAGCTAAAAAAAAAAATTAAGACTATTTGTGTGCATGGCTGGCTTCTTATGTTGTGCTATGAGGTTTCATATAATGCAGCTGGTCTCAAATTGTGCATATCTCCCTGTCTTTCTACTGCCCTCTACTTCTAGTATTGCAATCAATACCAGAAACATGTCAAAGGAGGTCTGAAAGGCCTAATATGACCCTGAAATAGGGAACTTGTGATCTTTTAGGTTCCTCAAGCAATGATATCATGACATTAGTCTAACAAGTGTTTGACTCTCAGCAAGACCTGGTATGTAGTCAATCTTGTTAAGCCTTCAGTTTATCTATTTGGCTCAGCATCCTCTGACTAGAAAACACATGATGATGAGTGGAGAATCATTTATTTCAATTTTCAAGAAACACAGAATGAGACAGATATATTTTCTCCCATGGACATTGTTTGTTTGTTTGTTTGTTTATACATTCTTTTTTTTTTTTCACAAACCTTAACCTTTATTAAACCAATCAAAATATTTTTACAGTGCCTTGCCGGAGGATGCCTCCCAACTGAGCCATCACGTCTGGTGAGGAAAGCCGTGGCTTCAGGCACATAGCTTAAGTTTGGCTATGCACCATCATAAATGCTTCAGCATCTCCAGGGGCAGCTTCGAGGTGACGCTGCTACGCCCGGACAACAGCCGTGCCGAACTCTGGACTGGTATTAAGAAGGGCCCACTGCGAAAGCTCAAATTTCCTGAGCCACAAGAGGTGGTTAAAGAATTGAAGAAGTACCTTCCCTAAGGCCATTGGGCCGGAGGCCCCACGCTGAGCTTTCAGTCCCTGGAGATGTTTATACATTCTTATCTCTGAGAGTCTTGCTGAAAGTTACAGTGAATTTGAATTACCTGGGACTCTGCTACGACAAAGTATCTAAAGTGACCACAGATTCACTCAGCGGCCGGACAGCCAAGATGTGAGGGAGAATATCGATTCTGTCATCTTTTTCAAAGTTACTCTCTTACTGCGGGGGCTGAGGCGCTGCATCGCATTACTGGGCAGTCACACTGATTGGAACTTATGTTCAAGCACTGACCCTCCTTAAGGTGGTACTGGTGACTCACATTGTTAAGATGGCAACATGGGGTAACAGAATAAAAATGTACCAGAGAAATATTGGTTGAAAATGAGACATGGCTCTACAAAACTGACTGCCGATAGGCTAGAAAGGGAGCTGCTACTGTAAGCAGAGAAGAGCCCCAATGAGTGGAGAGGTGGAAAGAGTCCTTTCTTACTGCAGCAGCCTGGTACTTGAATCTGAATTGCCAAGCCACCCTAGTTTGAAAAGACTCACCCTTTAAGATTCTGGGTAATTATTAAGTGCCACAGATTGTGCCTCCTTGGACCAAGGGGTGAACAAGTCAAACATGTAGACCAGATTCATTTAACACCTTTGATATACTGGATAATATTTAAAGAATAATTCTCTAATTTAAAATTGTAGTCCTGGAAGGAAGATGTACCAGTGTTATATAGGCTTAGCTACATAGTAGTATACTGTAATGCTCTGACTACCATCTAGTTATAAGTCACAGGAGAAAAAAAAATATGTGAGTAGACAAGATTTAAAAATCTTACTTCAAATCCATTTTTATTTCAGATGAGAAAACACCCATATAGGTTGAGGAATAATATCTTAGCCTGCTTTCTCATGCTATGGGGAAATACTGTTCTTGGTATTTCAAGCAGACAGTACGCTAATTTGCCTCACTCTTTTGGAATTCTAGAAACTCAGAACCAATGTTCAGAAGTTCTGGTCTGAGCCTCCTGACCACAGTGTAATATGGGTTCTATGTGTGTCTTAGGTTCTGTACTTTGGCTACAGTGTGCAATCTGAAGGCTCATGTGTTGGCCTGTGTCCTAGTCAGTGTCCTATTCCTGTGAGGAGACAACATGTCTGTGGCAACTCTTATAAAAGAAAGCATTTAATTGAGTCTGGCTTACAGTTTCAGAGGTATAGTGCACTATTGTAGTGGTGGGAAGCATGGTGACAGCTGGCAAATACGGCACTGGAGCAGTAGCTGAGAGGTCTACATCCAGACCCATAGGCAGCAGGAAAAGAGAATGACACTGGGCTTGCTTGGTCATTTGAAACCTCAAAGTCTACTGCCAGTGACACACTTCCTCCAACAAGGCTAAAACTACTCCACAAGGCCATACTTCCTACTCCTTCTCAAGCACTGTCATTACCTGATGACTAAGCATTTAAATACATGAGTCTAAGGGGCCTAGTCTTTCTGGAACCACTACAGGCTGTGTCCTCAGTGGGGTGGGATCTGCACCTGGTCCTCCCCAGGGATGGATCTGATAAAAGATGAAACCCTGTCTGTCTATCAGGAGGAGGTTGGGAAAGTAATACAGTATAAGTATTCACAATATTTTTTTTCTTTTTGCCTTTGTTTGCTGTCAAATAGTTAATGAATTGTTTGTGTTGGTGGAATCAGAAATATACATACGCAAGATTTCTTGGTAAAGCATAAAGGAGCCTCTCCCCTTTAACCCAAACTGTCTTTTCCCACTGTTATCAATACTCTTGCTCACTCCATCACGCAGCTATATGCTCTTCTTTACATCTCCACTGGCGACGTCATTCTCCTTGACAGATTATTGTGTTGGAATATTCATCAGGGCTGGTAATCCTGAACACCTCAGATTTACTCTGTCTCCCTACTATATTTGTGGGCTTTGTTTCTTGACTGCTCTCTGTTTTAAAGATTACTTAATTTTATGCTATGTATGTGTGCCTGAGTGTATGTTTATATGCTGTGTGTCTGCAGCAGCCCATGAAGATCAGAAGACAGACTGGGCCTCCTAGAACTAAAACAACAGATAGCTGTAGGCCACGTTTTGAGTGCTGGGATTTGAATTCAGCCCTTTGTAAGAGCACTAAGAGCTCTTAACCACAGGGCCACTTCTCTAGTCCCTAATCTTGTTTCCCTGTTTTGTAAGCAGAAATTAAAGAAAAGCCTCTGGTACAGGACACAAAACCAGAGAATGTTTCAATCAGTGACCAAATTCTGGCCCTTGCCCTTCAGGATCCTTTGTGAAAATGAAGAGAAGAGAGGAAAGTATGGAAGAAGGAAAAGACAAAAAGAAAGACAGCAGGACAGGAAACAAGCACCAAGGAATAGCACATCTTACCAAAATGATGCAAGTTAATTGACTGCAGCTGTGATCAGTGGCCGCTCCACTTGCAATTTCTAACTGTCAGTTAGAAATAATCAGCTTTTAATACAGGTGGTAAACAGGGCACCCTGAAACCATCCGCGGCACAACTGCATAGCCTGTATTGTAATCCCTGACTGTCTCTATACAGATCAGACCAGCTAGGTCTGTTTGTTGTATAGGTACTTTAGGAATGTGAAGGAGTCAGGTAGTGTGTGTGCCTCCATCTGTCATAAGGCTCTAGCTGTTGAGCTACAAAGAGAGGTCCTGCTTCAGTGGCCTTGGACTCCTTGCCCATGTATTTTTGTAATTGGAACCGAGTCTTTCTACTGGGGTGAAACAACACATCTAACATGTCGATTTAAATCTTAAATAGCAATACCATCCAAGACTATGGATGGGAAAGCTACAAAGTGAACCGTAGCTGTATATTCTTAGAAATTAAGCCAGTAAGTCAACCACTTAAGCCTGGGAGGAACATAAATAGTTGCTCAAGGCCTAGACTGGAAACATAGACAAAAAAGTCTATTTGCAAGTTTGTCAGGAACCACAAAATGGAAAGAGCATTATAAAGACACTCAAAGTTGATTTTTTTTTTTGTTAATTAGTACACACTGTGGTATCATTTCACATGGCAGAGTGGAGTGTAGTTTTTAAATGTCCTCTTCTTTCTGGTTGGGTTTCTCTATTTTGTTACTGCTACTCCATCAATGGTTAAGTGTAGAAGGTAATGCTTTCTGGGAAAGAAAATATGTGAGAAGTAAATGGAAGATCTGAGGATGTTTCTCAATCATACAATATGTTACTTCTTTCTGTATGTTCAAGGTAAGCTGCTACTGCAAGCTTCCTTCAACAAGCAACATTAATCTTGTACAGATGTGGAGCATAAGAAAGAAATAAAATCGTGCGTAAGTACTCATGGCATAGAGATTCAGTTCCATTCCAAAATCTAGCTATGCAGGAAGCTGCTCTTAGGGAGCATGCACTTGACCTGTTTTTTGAACATTCAAAAGCATAATGAGAATTTTATGGGTAGCTTGTTAGTAAAGGTCCTCAAGGCCATTTAGTAATTCCAAAGTGTCCTGTGGAGAATCTATGGCGGGAGAAATGTTTTAACATAAAAGACGAATAGGAGTTTGTCCTTTTAGGTGAAGAGTATGTAACAAAAGGTAAGGAGGCACAGGATCTCAAATTCAGAGAAAGAGAAAGAGAAGGCGTTTGCAAGCATCTAGCAGAAATGTGGTACAATGACCGGAGAGAAAGTATCAGGGAGGCCTGGGTGGTGGCAAGGTACATTGCAGGTCACATTTCCAGCACACTGACTGAATGTGACCTACTGTCTACTCTAAAGTATACTTATGGTGGCTATTACTCGCAAGATCTCCATAAACAGTGGTCTTGTACATCATCGGTCCTATCAACACTCAGGATGGCTTAGGATGCTGATGTAGTGGCTGCTATATAATCAGATACATGAGACGGACAACTGGCAGAGAATGCAGAGGGACCCAAAGGGAAACATTAAAGTTAAGCTAAGAACCTCAGGTGTACAGGTTCAAGAGCCAGAACAGCAAGGTCTAGGGCTTAATCTGTTGCTTAAATTCTACAGTGCTATTATACATCAGTATTCCAGGGTTGCGTGGGCACATCCTGATGTAGATGTTGAAGGAACCTGACAAAATCATATCCTGAAAGTTGATCTGGTCCAGACCACTATTAAAGAGACAGGTATGTTGACATTAACAAAGGTTGTATGAGCATGTGTAAGGAATTGGCTTCTATAAAGGAAGTGGAACACTGCAACTAGGGTAAAGAGGATCTTCATCTACGCGTTGTCAATGCATTTCCTTATGAGCCATGTTTACAATGTCACAATGCAAAAATGAGCTGCATATAGTCTCTCACTTCACCCTTGCAACTGTGCAATAAAATAGAGTGACATTCTTAGTTTACTTTTTAAATTCTTTTTAAAGAGTAAATTGCTAAAGATATACTTAATAAACACTACAGCTCTGCATCCAATGGAGGCCTCTAAGTTAGTGTGAATTACTTTTTTCATAGATGTGCTAAGTCAATGTCCCAGGACCAGAAGAATTTTGAGCACTGTTTCATACCCTCTGTGCTAAGAAAAGTGGAAAGAAAGATCTTCTAGTTCCTTTACTAGCATAAGGTTCCTACTTGGGATAACCAAAACTGAGACAGGGGTACATTCTTCCTTGGGTACAAAAGCACATCAAAATTCTTCAAGGTTTTGAAACCACAAAAGCAAATGAATACACTTTCTCCTTATCTACTCAATATAGTACTTGAAGTCCTAGCTAGAGCAATAAGACGACTAAAGGAGATCAAAGAGATACAAATTGGAAAGAAAGAAGTCTAAGTATCACATTTATAGATGATATGATAATATACACAAATGATCCTAAAAATTTTATCAAGGAACTCCTAAAGCTGATAAATACCTTCAGCATAGTGGCTGGATTAAAAAAAATCAATTAAACATAACAAAGCAAAATGATAGCCCTCCTTTATACACAAGGCAAACAGGCTGAGAAAGAAATTAGGGAAATAACGCACTTCACAATAGGCACAAAAAACATAAAGTGTCTTGGTGTGACTCTAACCAAGCAAGTAAGAGACTTGTATGAAAAAGACTTCAAGTATCTGGAGAAATAAACTGAAGAAGATATCAGAAGGAGAAAATATCTCCCATGCTCATGGATCAATAGGATTAAGACAGTAGAAATGTCCATTTTACCAAAAGCAATCTACAGATTGAATGCAATTCCCATAAAAATAATAACACAATTCTTTACAGATGTTGAAAGAACAATTCTCAACTTCACTTGGAAAAACAAAATCCCCAAATAGCTAAGACAATCCTATACAATAAAAGATCTTCTGGAAGTACTCTAACCCTGATCTTAAGCTATACTATAGAGCAATAATAATAAAAATGACAAGGTACTGGGATAGAAACAGACAGGTGGATCAATGGGATTGAATTGAAGAACCAGGAAAAAAACCACATACATCTATGGGCACTTGATTTTTGACAAAGAATCCAAAATAACACAATGGAAAAAAAGATAGCCTCTTCAAAAAAGGTGCTGGTATGACTGGATGTCCACTTGTAGAAAAATGCAAATAGATCCTTATTTATAACTCTGCACAAAAGTAAAGTCCAAGTGGGAGGGAGGGGTTATGAGGGAGAGAGGATGGAATGAGGAGGTGACTAGGGAGAGGCCTACAATCACAATGTAAAGTGAACAAATTACAAATTACAAAATAAAAAAATAAAAGTGAAAAAAACCCAAAACACTAACACTAAACATAAAAAGTGTATTGACATTCATTTTAAGATTTTAGCATTTGTGATGTCAAATACATCGAAAATTTGAGAATGTCAATGTTAATATATGAACACACACAAACCTATGCATGCCATACACACACACACACACACACACACACAGAGAGAGAGAGAGAGAGAGAGAGAGAGAGAGAGAGAGAGAGAGAGACAGACAGACAGTCAGAAAGAAAGAGATAGAAAGACAGAGAGACAGAGAGACAGAGCCCACAAAGAAACAGAAAATATGCATTTAAGAATTAATTTTATGTACAGTATACGTTAAGTGTCATGGAGGACCATCTGAGTCTGGTATTAGGCCCTGGAAACAAGAGTTCTCGAAGCATGGGTGGTCAAAGATAAATGAAGTGGCAAACAGACCAACTCAGGGGGAAAGTTTAAGTCTGAGTGTATTTTGCAGGCAAGCAAGCTAGATTTTTATACATATATTTTGGAATGGGGAGTGTTTTTGTGGTTATAGTTTTTTTTTCATACAATTCAAAACACAGGATGCAGAGTAATAATGTTGTCCTCAATCCTTAATCATCATTCTTAAGTCATTAGCTTGGTGTCAGTACGCATGTGCCTTCTTCATTAAAGGTCAGTGTTCTCTCATTATGCCAAACATCTGTGTGTCAAGACAATTTTTTCTTAGCTCTTCTCGTCAGTGTCTGGAGCTTTCTTAAACACTTTATTTGTAAGTCACGATATAAACTACAATTAATCCTTAGTCATATTTTTATTAAGAAGTGGAGTGGATAGATATACCACCAATACTGTTTGTATTAATATTTCACTTTATTTGTAGCTAATGTTACATAATTTATACACATCACAGTATGATGTTTTCTTACTGAATTTGTTGTTTTAACATTATGAGAGATGCTTCTTATACATACAATAATTTCTGTGTGAAAATTCAAAAAAAAAAAAAAAGAGTGGAGCGGAACTTAGTGGTTAAATTGACTGAATGGCCCTTGGCTGCAGTCTCAAGTTAGGACATTTCCTAGTAACACAGTCGCATTTGAAAAGTTTTGATAAGAAAGTAAAAACAGAGGCAGAATGTTCAAAAACAAGTGAGAAAAAAAAAAAAAAAAAAGAAAGGCTGCATTAAGTTACTCCTGGCAGGAACATCAGAGCCGTTCCAGGAGGCTCTTCCTGGGTAGGGGTCGTCACCTCAGGTTGTGCACTATCATTTGTCACCCAGACTCCATTGGAGGGGTCGTGACAGTTAAGGAGTTGTGGAGGCAAATACACACCACAAAGTTATCTGTAAGTAAGGGACCCAGGAAACCTGGGGATGTCATGAAAAGGCTTGAGAGCCAGTGACACAACTTCTAGATGTGGAGTTCTGAGATCAAGGATCCCTGAGAGTTCAGGGAGACCAGCACCTAGCTTAGTCACTCAGAGCTCATTAAAAGTCCCCCTGCTTTTTTTTAAAAAAGCTGGATTAAGGTCTTCAGAAGACTCAGTAGTGCCCAGCCACACTATGTAGAATCATCTGTCACTCTCAGCAGCCAGTTGAAATGTGAGTCTCTTAGAAATCTTCAGAGATACGCAGAATTTACCTATCTGGACAACATAATGGCCAGTCAAGAAGCCAGTCTCCTTTTACCTTGGCATACAATCCCGGCTCCCTAAGCTTTACTTCATAGGCACACAGAGACAATAATTGTTCATGAATTTGACAAAGAACAACTTTCTCGTGTCCAGCCTATACATTACTCATCTCCCTAGGAGAGGAGACTGTCTATGTCTGTCATTCTTCCTCCCATTCCTCCCTCCCCTTCCACTCTTCTGCCGTGATGCAAGTCTAACAGTGTATACCAAGGTAGGCAAGTTGCTTACCATACAGCATATGCTGTACTATCATATTAACAAGGGAGTGATGTCTACATACACCAGTGTCCCTCAGTAGCCAGAGTTCTCTGGGTCTAGAAGACTCTGTAGACACCTGAGTCTCTGACGCTCTTATATAAAAGGACATTGTATTTGCATATCAAATGTTCATATCCTTCTCTATAGCTCAGATAATCTCCCTCTTTCTTATAGCACTTAACGCAAAATAAACACTGCCAGGACTGCTGCCATACTATTTTGTTCACGGAACAGTCAGAGGAACATGAGAAGTCTGTGACTGTTCAATGAAAGCGCTTTCAAGTCATGATTGATTGAGTCCACTGATGGTGGTTTGGGGCTAATTGTGTGTGTGTGTGTGTGTGTGTGTGTGTGTGTGTGTGTGTGTGTGTGTGTGTACACAAAAAGACCAAGAAGGCATTGATGACTATATACTGCTTTAGTAATTTCTAATGAGTTCACTGATAGTATTAAACTCCAGCTATATGGAAACATCCTCTAGTCTCCAGGCTTTGATGTTGGTGAACATGAATGAGCTGAATGAGTTTAATTACTCATTACTTTGCTGTTTTTTTTTTAAAGAAGAAGATCTAAAGAAAATTAATATTAAGGAAGAAATATCCAAACAAACACTGATGGAATTCTCTTGTGTAGAGGGACAGAATAATACTTCAGATTGAAAGTAGATTTTTCAGGATGCAGATTGACACAATTAGCAACCCCTAGCTGGTAAGTGTTTCCAAACTTACATGACAATAGTTTGGTAAAATAATAAGTTTTGAAGGCAAATCAGCACCACGAAAATAAACAGGAGGCCCAAAACCTAAGAATTTATTGTAAAGACCTGGAAGCCAGTACCATAGCTTATAAACCAGTTTTTGGGGGGTTGGGTTTTATTTTTAATAAAATGTTCAAAAAATACAAGGATATTTGCTCAACCCTGTTAATAGCAGCCTTATTCATAGTAGCTCGAATCTGGAAGTAACCTAGATAGCCCTCAGTTGAAGAATGGATAAAGAAACTGTGGTACATTTACACTATGGAATACTACTCAGCTATTAAAAACAAGGTAATCTTGAAATTTGTGGGCAAATGGATGGACCTAGAAATGATCATCCTGAGTGAGTTAACACGTACCCAGAAAGATACACATGGTATATACTCACTCATAATTGGATACTAGCCCAACAGTTATGTCTCCTGAAAGTTTTCACTTCGCAATTATTGGGATAGATGCTGGGACTTCCTATTGGGACTCCAGGTGAGAGAGGTATGGGAGAATGGGGAAATAGAAAGATCCAGAGGGTCCTAGAAATCTACAAGAAGACCTTCAAGGCTAGTGGATCTGGACCCACGAGGGTCCAGGGGGATCTGCTCAAACTACTGCACCAGCCAAGGACAATGCAAAGATCCCTTATTCAGATCTACTCAATGGACAATTGAGATGTAATCTGAATAAATTACTTAAAAAATAAAAAAAAATAAAATATATCAGTTCACCTCCAAAAATTATTTTTTTAATTTAAAATTAAAACTATTAATTTTTTCCTAATTAATTTTGTGATATTTGTCTGATTATTTCCCCAAAAAGAATCATGAAAATCAAATCTTGAAGAAATGCTTTTGGCTCCCATTTCTGTTGTTGGTTTCAGAATATCCAGGGTGGGACAAATCATTCCTCCTTGGCCCCCTTGGTCTTATGTAAGTGGGTGTGCTCAAGACATTTTGTGTTTAGAACTTTGATCCTCAGTGTGGAGATGTGAGATGTGGTGGAAGCTTTGGGGTGTGAGACCACCTGGAAGGTAACTGAGTCCTGAAGACCTCAGCTCCTTCGTACCTCTGGAATGCCACCTAGCTTCCACAAGAGGACTGCCATTGTATAGAAGAATCCTGATGCCAGATTCTCTGATGTGTTTCAGGCACATGGTTTTCTGAAGATACTTCTGCCAAAAGGATGCCATTTGCATTGATTAGAAAATTTGTTACATGCTCCAGAAAATACATGGTCCTGCATTAATAGCCAGAGGCTCTTTGGGGATACACAATTTAAAATATTCTCCATTCAATATAAACATTAACGTGTATGTTTCAAAAACAAACAAGCAAACCAAAAAGCAACAACACCAAAAAACGTTTCTTAATAAAAATCCAGCTTTTGGTATTTTGTTTTAGCAACAAGAAGAGAAGTTATTCAGTGTTCTTAGATCAATGTGGTTGCTTCTGTTCTGGAAATTCTTTTCTTGTTTTTGTTTTTGTTTGTTTGTTTTTTGTGTTTTGAGACTGCGTTTCTCTTGTAGTCCTCACTGTCCTGGACTCACTTTGTAGAACCAGGCTGGCCCCAAACTCAGAGAGATCTGGCCCCCTGCCCGAGTGCTGGGACTAAAGGTGCATACCACCACACCTAGCTTCTTTTCTGAACATTCTTGTTGGACTGAGTAAGTTTAAGATAGGTTTTGATTATTCAAACCCAATAATGCACCACAAAAAATATAATGATGAATGAGAATTCATTCTGTTTGATTTAAAATCAACCTTCACAAAAACTTCAATTTGAATTTTGGTGCATGTGTGAGTGTCTGTATCTATGTGTATATGTGATTGTGTTGTTGGTGTTTATTATTCAGAATGATTTATTCTGAATAGCTTCAAAAATCCATCATCAAAGGATACCAGACAAGGAAGTTACAATATACATGTTTTTCACCTTCCATAATTCCAGAATCAGATTCATAGCATTCTTATGCAATACAGTAGTAAACAAAGAAACCAGAAATTGTTTATGAAATAATTCCCTTTACTGATTTTACATACTTTCTGAACACTTTTATCTGAACTTTCAGTCCTATGCAAACATCTCTTGGCAAGAAAGTACAAAGTCACGGAGAACAAAGCATTGCATCTACCCCATAGCGATGGAAATTTTCATTTGAAATATCTATCCATGTTGTCTCATATAGCTGACATTTATTTTTATTGCTTTTTAATATTTCATCACATAAGTACATCACACTTGTTCACCCATTTGGTTTTACATAGATATTGCAACTGTCTTCAATGAAGAACTGTTAGAATTAAACATGCTTGAAGAATGTGTTACTTGTTCCAGAAAACCAGTGGCCTTGAATTGTGAGCCAGGGATCTTCTATGGAGTCAAACTATTGTCTCTTCTCCATTCAGGAAGGAAACGGCTGTGGACAGTTGTCAAAAAAGTAACTACATGGCTCATCTATACAACCTTTGAGTATATGGCTAAATGCCTTGAGTCTATACAAAGTTGTGATAATGGTATATCTTGTTCATTGCTATACTATTCACAATAAGCAGCATGCATGCACACCACACACACACACACACACACACACACACACGGGGGGGGGGGAAGAGAGAGAGAGAGACAGAGAGACAGAGAGAGAGAGAGAGTCTTTTTCAGTTATAAAGATGAATAGATTTATGTCACCCAAAGAAACAAGAATGGACCTATACATCATTATGTAAAATGAAATTAGGCAAAGTCAAAGAAAAATACCACATCTTTTCTTATTTACAGACCCAGATTTTAAAATACAGAGGCATTTAACATTATTTTTATGAGGACTAGATCCTCAGAATCCATGCTAATGAAAGACAGTATTTTAGATATACTTGAAATTCCAGTGTTGGTAGACTAACACTCAATATCAGCCACCTGTTTTCCTTATACTTAGCATGTGCATATGCCCACAAAAATTTAAACATGCATGCTCAACACACACAAACTTAGACACACACACACACACACACACACACACACACACACACACACACACATCTCCAAAGAAGAACCAATCCATTGCACATCTGGCCAAAGTGTTGCATACGTAGCTTATATGCAGTGTACAGTGTAGGGGGGACTGGCCTCCACTTAGTGCTATTGTGGATATGAATTAAACTAGAAAAAAATCTGTAATTGGAACACTTGATTTTTCTCTTTCCGAACACAGGGAATGAAGGATTTATTCAGTTTTTAAAAAACAAGATGATTTTTATTTACTTAATATATTTACTTTTCCTTTTAATAAAAAATTTTATTTTTATTACATTTTATATAAATATTTCAAACAGTTATAGCTCCACACCTTTTTTCTTGTTTTATTACATTACCTGAGACTTGTGACACAATTTTAAATAACTATAGTAAAAGCTGATACCTTAGTTTTATTTTAACTTTTATATTTCATTTATTATTCTTAGTATTCAGTGTGTAAATTGAGTATCTTCATGGATATATATGCTCTGGTGCTTATGTGGAAGTCAAAGGTCAACTTTAGGGATTTTACTGTGGTTGTCAGTCTTCCATAATATGTGATTTTCCCTGTTGAAGAATTTGGGTCACCTCAAGCAGAAATGTTTTATCATTCTCTTTATCTAAGAATATGAACTCCCATTTGATTGTCACCTCTTGTATTAGTATTAGACCACATGCTTATCACAGATACAAAACTATTTGCTCTAAAATCTAGATCCTTGGGGTAGGAGAGTTGGCTCAGTGGTTAAGAACACTGGCTGTTCTTACAAAGAATCCAGGTTCAGTTGCCAGAATCCACATGATGTGTGTGGTTCAAAACCACCCCAACTCAAGATTCAGGGTATCTGATGCTCTCCCTGGAATTCTGAGCGCATCAGTGATACATTCACATGTAACATAAAATGAATAAATCTAACTTTAAACTGTTGATCATTGAGTTTCCTTTGTTGGGATTACTCCCACCATGAGTTCTTTCTCATTGGCCTTAACAATTCTATGTTCTCTTTGCTCCAAAATTAAGTGAAATACATTGAAATAAAAGTAAGATTTTCAATCATGAAGATTTATAGAATTTGTCATAAAATATATTCTATCTTTTGATGAAAACATCAATGTTTTCTGTACTCTGCTAATGAGGTAGAAACAAATGGAGGGATTGCTTTTAAATTTAAAAATTAACTTGTATAAGTAAAACTTACGAAAACATAATGATAAATTATAAAGTTTTCAGTAATAAACTTTGGTCTAGTTTATTGCCTAATTTTTATTTAAAGCATTATATTCATTTGGTTTTTGCTGTTGTCGTTGTTATTCTTATTTAGTTCAAGTGATATTGTTATAAAACTTTTGTTAGTTACTTATTAAGATAAGTAGCTGGGTTTTGTTTTTGTTTGTTTGTTTGTTTTTGCTTTTTGTCTTTAAAATTTTTTTTATTTATATATTCACATTACATCCTGATTGTATCTCTGCCTCTTCTCCTGCCAGTTCCCCTTTTCACTCATTCTCCTCTTTGTTTACCCTCAGAGATGGGGAAAGTCCTCTATGGGTCCCAACTTGTCCTGACACATTAAGTTGGGACAAGACTAAGCTCATCCTCTCCTGGTTAGCGAGACAGATCCAAAGGGAGGCATCAGAGTCAGAGTGCGCCCGCCCCCCAACTCTAGTTGTTGCTGGATTCACTTGAAAACCAAGGATGGAATAAGGACTACCTCTGACATGGTCTCTGGTGCCTACTCTGGTGCCTCTTTGTTGATCACTGTCCCCTGGCTGGGTGTCCTTGCCAGGCCAAAGAGGAAGAGGGTACACACAGTTCAGAGGAGACCTGATAGGCTGAGGTAAGATGATAGGGGAGGAGCGTTTCCACATTTGGATGACTAGGGGAGGGAAGCGAGTAGCATGGACAGGAGGCTTTTGAAGGGGCTATAATTGGAATGTAAAGTGAACAATTTTTTTTTTTAATTTAAAAAAGGAAAGAAAACCAAGCTGTGCACTGGTCTGTGTTTTCCAGAGGGTATAGGACCAGTACATTTGCGTTCTTTGGTTGCTAGTTCAGTCTCTGTGAGCCCCCATGGGCCCAGGTTTGTTGACTCTGTAGGGCTTCTTGTGGAGTACTTGACCCCTCCAGCTCCCTCAATAATTTCTCGAACTCTTCCATAGAACTCCACAACCTCTGTCTAATGTTTGGCTGTGGATCTCTGCTTCTTGGTGAAGCTTCTCAGAGTTATGTTAGGCTACTTCCCGTCCACAAGCATAGCAGAGTGACGTTAATATAGTGTCCGGGATTGGTTCTCTCCCATGGGTTGGGTCTCAAGTAGGGCCAGTCTTTGGTTGACCATTTCCCCAAACTTGGCTGGACAATGTCCCTGCACACCTTGTAGGCAGGACAAATTTTGGGTCGATGGTTTTGTGGGTGAGTTGGTGTTCTTATCTTTCCACTGAGGTGGCCATTTGAGGCTCCCTATCCCTGCTGCTACAAGGCTCAGCAAGGGTGACCCCGATAGAACTTTTGGGTCTCTCCTGTCCTAGGTTTCTGGAAAGCCCCAGAGGTGTCCCCACCTCTGTTTTCTCTTCCATCTTTCTTGGTGGAATTATCAGGCTACTGATGTATTTCTATTTAGAATCTTTACAAATCTATTTTTGCATCAATTATACCCATAATATCTTGATACAAATTTTTTATTGCAGATTTGAGTAGTCCTATTAGTCACATTGTTGTGAAATTTTTAAATATTTTATTGAGTTTTCATAATTTGTATCTTTTCAACTACTTACAGTTGTCATCTTTTTTTTTTTTCAAGAAAGGGTTTCTCTATGTAGCCTTGGATGTCCTGGACTCTCTTTGTAGACCAGGCTGGCCTCGAACTCACAGTGATCTGCCTGCCTCTGCCTCCCGAGAGCTGAGATTAAAGGTGTAAGACACCACTGGCCAGCATCATCTGTTTTGTATGAACATTCATAACAATGGTTTAACTTGTGAACTCATTAATGTATGAAAGTCTACCAGACTATCTTATCTACTTTCTGTTATTTATTGTCTACCTTATCTTTATCCTTAATCATACTACATAATTTTAGAATATTTACAGATCTGTGATATTATTAATAATAAGTATATACATTTTAGACTTTCTTTTATATAAATTAAAATGTTCATTTGTTTTGAAATTGACTATTATTCTATGACTGTTTCTTCTAAAAAGCAACTGAGCTCATATATGTTATTTTTTCTACTGATAGGTTAATGTTATATTAGACAGTTATATCTTTTTTGGTAATTTGATAATTTTATCGTGAAGTTATTGTATTGTATTCTTCCTGGTAGAATTTTTTCAGCAACATCTGCATTGCCTGACAAGTAGCACTTGAATCACAACCTTTCCTTGCCTTTTTATATGTGCCTCTTATAAACAGCAGTTGCTTTTTTATTCTGATATGAACATGACTGTCGTCTACTTGAATTACTGAGTTCATTTCTATTTAATAGAATCCAGTTTTACACCCATTATTCTATTTCATACTTTTATCTACTTCCCCTATATTTATGTACTCTTTCTTCTGTGGTAAAATATTAAAAAGATACATAACTCAGAAAAGTATAAAATTAATCAAAGATTTTATCTTCTTTCTCTGTTATTGTTAAACTCTCAATACTTATGTGAGATTTATGATTCATTGTAACTCGGGACCACATTTGTCTTTCCTCCCCTCCTCTGCTCTCTTTCCACTCTCTTTTCCCTGTCCTTCCCCTTCTCTCTTCCTTTTTTTTTCTTCTCTTCTCAAACATTTTTCTATTTTCTATTGTATTGCTCAGTATTTAAAACACAGAGGCCATCACAGGCAAGTGACCTTCCATTGAGATACAGTGCGATCCCTTCCAAATTTATTTGAAAACTGGAGGAGGACAACATTATCCTTGCGTTCATAGCTAGTATCTATGTACAGTATCCAGTTGGCAACATTTCCGCTCTTTCTCTTCTGACTGGGAGTCATCAGAGACGTTTTCTAAGGACTTCCTGTTTTAGCCTTGAATGCACACTCACAGAGCCTATTAACCAAGACCTTCTGAGGTGTCTTCTCTTCGTCTCTGTTTTAAAATGCCCAATATATTATTGCATTGGTCTTTATTCATATTTCATGTGTGTAGAACTAAAACATACCAGATTCCTTTTGACAGACTGAAGATGCCATCCCATATTTCCATGGCATCAGTTCTGGCATCTTTAAGGTGAGCTTTTAGTTTGCTATTCTATATAATCGCTCACGACGCCCTTTGGTTTTCTTCTGAATTTTACTTTAAACAGTTTCTCTGGATTGAATCTTGGTGTTGGTCCATCTATTTTATATCTTCTTGTGGCATAGTCCGTGGAATGGTGCATTGTCGGTTATGACATGTTCTGTCATGATCTTGTGTGTATTGTATGTACAAGCTCCCTCCCTAGGCCTCTTCTTCTACTCTACAGTTTCCTTCAGGCCCGCTCTTTCTCTTCTGCTTCAGGTTTGGCGACTTGATTACCTTCTTATCTACTCATCTGCCTGCGGTGTTATCACCCATGTATTAATTCTTAAAATATTTCCCACTGATTTTTATGTTTTATATTTCCACAGTCCTGTTTTGATCCTTTAAAATTCATTTTTTAAAATTTTTTTTCCTGGAGATGTCAGGTGACATAGTAAGCATGGACATTTTATAATCTGTGCCTTTTGAATTTTGAAATACGCTTTAGTTTCTGTTATACTGACATATAAAACATAAAATTTGTTTGTGACAAGGGAGTGTCATGTGATATAAGCATGCCTTGTGTGATGTTTAAATCAAGTAAACTAACTCTTTTTACATAATGATTTCTTCATGATGAAAGCTTATCCTTAATGAAGAAGCTTCTTCATAGTTTCTTCTTTTAAAATCTAATCAATTTTAGACAAAAAAATTACAAAAGAAAAGTAATGGAATTTAGAGAAGATATTCTCTTATCTCACTTTATTATCCTAAACTTTATTGTCCTTTTTGTCTTTTAAAGTTAATAAATATGTATTTTTATAATCTGTGGTGAGTACTTCCACTTTTCCTTTAAAATTAATTTATCTGAAGCTTTCTTTAAAAGTGAGAAGAAAATGTGTAAATGATATTTTCTACATTGTTTATATTATGTGATGAGATCTTAATACAAACTAAATGTTGAATGTTGACAAAAACATCCACTATGAAATGAGGGCACTAGGGAAGATTCAGGAAGCGTCCTCAACTGTGGAGGCAACAAGGAATGATATTCAGTTTAGGAAAAAGCATTTGAAATTGGTTAAACAGTACCATATAAATTATGCATATCTTGTCTTGAAGAGATTGTTATTTTCTCTGTCATATGAGAATTTTCTAAAATTGTGTATTACTTTAGTAACAAAAAAAATCATTGGTAAGTAAACCAAAACCACCAAAAGCACACATGCTCTTTTTTCCATCTCCTTTTTTCACAATGTGCGTTTCCCATTTTACTTTTCTTGTCTACAACTTCCAGTTGTAAAGACTTTTTAGAGAAATGAAAATAAAAAAAATACTTGAAAAAAAAACAAATAAGAAAACTTGAAACAGTTGCATATTTATATCTTCTTTGTGTTATCTGAGATCACTGATGTATCTTCAGCTACAGCGTAACTTCCTCGGAAATTCACTTTTATAGTAATTTCAAATATTTTTCTCCTTCTGGAGAGTCTGGAACTCACATGCTACAGCTTTGCCAACACGCACTTCCCAAGAGACCTCAAGCCTGTATCACCCTCTTCTTACTTGAGCCCTTCCTTTCTTTCTGTTTTCTCAAGGAGCTCCCACACTTTTAGTCATTTCAAGGCTGAATCTCATTATGTAGGCCAGCCTGGCTCAGAGCTCATAACCATCTCACAGCCACTTCCTGCATGCTGGGTTCATACATGGACAACTCATCTCACGCTACAAACTTCTTTCTTTCTCAGAGTCCAGGGGAAAGTTGCTTGGGATACAGAAGTGTTTCCAGCAAAGTGCTATTTAACTCTACTTAAATTTTTGGCTTCGGTCTTATCAGAATAAAACATTTTTTTTTTTACTGACCAGTCTTCCCATTTACAGGATATTGATCTAAAGATCAATAGTTTTCATTTAGTCAAATTTCTTAACTTACTAAATTCGACGATTTTTGAAATAAATTTTAACTAATAACTGACTCATATTCTCTTTTCCTCCGTCCTTCTCCCTCCATCTCCCTGCCTCTCCCTGCCCTTCTCCTTTCCTCATCTACTTCTTGACTGCCTTCATGCCTCCATTACTGACCTTTTTTCTATTGTACAACCTTCCGTCTCATTCTCTCTGAGACTCCTCTTTGCTTTATCATAAATGCCACTTCCTCCTCATTGGTACACATGAGGCCTGAGACAGGATGGTTCTCATAGATGTGCCGTCCTGTCAATCACTAAGGATGCCAGGGGAGCAGATTTGAATTAAGCCTTCAGGAGATATCAAGAGAGAAAATCATGTCTGCTGATCTGAGCACCGAGGACCATGTGCCCTCGGTGAGAATGTGCCAATGAGGTTGGGCAAAATGCATCACTTCTTCGCCAGGGTTTGTTGGGATCCATTTTACTGTTATCACTGGTCTTCATCTTCAGGCTCCCATAGGAATTCCTCACTCTTTCATCCACAGGCTTGTTCTGGTAGGATTTTCAATATTATGTAGGTTTATAGATCTCTAGATCACCATAACCTAGAGATCATTCCCTCTTAACTTAGGTAATTCCAAAACAGAAATATTTTTCCTCCTTAAACATGTTTTTTTTAAAAAAAAAACACTGTACCTGCCTCTATGTGTAGCCAGCTAGAATTATGCGCAAATATTGCCATTCGCGCGTCTTTGCTCATTAATTTAATTGGCCTATAGTTATCGAGTCTCCCACAGGGAAACAAAATAGCATGAAACCCTTCACCATTTGTATTTTAAGAGGAGGGAAAATGCTTTATTTGGAATATTGCAACTTTTATTTGATGAAAGTTACTATTAACATATTTTCATAATCTTCTCAGCCTAGCAACAGCAGGAGTAAAAGGTGTGAGGGCCATGCAATATTCATGAAATTAAGACGACTGGAGATGAAAGGGAGTTCCATTAGAGAGACCAAGTGTGACAATATGACACATATTTGCATATTTTACACTTTAAATCTTTTCAGCACATCCAAGTTGATATATGGATGTAAACATGCATTGCCAGTTTTTAGCATATTATAAGCCCTCAAGACTTTGCATGCATTTTAATATGTTTCATTATTGCCGTAGATTTTAATTTCCAAACTGCACAGCTTTGATGGAAGGAAGCTGGAAGTCAAGGCATCTGGCCTCTGCCCCAGGCAAGCACAGTGTTTTCTTTGAATATTTTGGGCAGAAACTAGTCTATTTATTGGTGGGGTAGTGGGGGAAATAAAATAAAGAAAAAGTGCTGCTCAGAAGCACGTTTTGTTTGGTACACATACTAATTAAGTGTTAACTTAACCATCCTGGCAGGGAAGCTAAGGCACTCAGCTGTGGATGAGTCCAAGGAGACAAGCTGTGTAAGCTCCTAAAATCCCTTTACCCCTCTCAGCCAGTCTGGGCTCCTACTCTTTGTATGTGGCCATTACTGAAAAGCAGGTTTAAAAAGTTTTTTAAAAGCTGTTTGTTTTATAATGAACTGAAAAAAGGATTCGAGTTGCTCTTTTTGTTTTTAGGAATGTAGACTCTGTTGTGGGGAAAAGAAAGATTCTGTTCATACTACAAGAACACTAGCCCTGCAGACCATGTGTAGAGGTTTTTCCTTGGCTTGTTTTCTATTAAACAAGGATATACATTATTTTGGACATAGTGTACACAATTAAGATCAAACTAAAATTTGCAAAACTGTGCTGAACAGTCCTGGGCAAGGGGTATTCTGCTGATGTGGTGAAGTGCAGAGCACACACAGATGACTCAGGACCCACACATATGAAGAAAGTGTAAAAAAGAGATATCAGAGAAAGCAGCCCAGAACTATATGACATTTTTATAGAGCATCTAAGTCTATGAAGGGGAGATCATGCTTAGCTTGTCAAAACACAATTCATTATGCTAAATATCTGATGAGTTATTTGCAACTGAAATGGACAAAACAACCATAATATTTTTCCATAAAGATCATGTGTAATTAAAATGATTATGATAGGGATTGTAAAGGTGGCTCATAATTTAAGAGTAGGTACAATTTTCTAGAAGACCTAAGTTCAATAGCCAACATCTGCATCAGGCTTAAAGCCCCAGCTCTGCTGCATCCTGGCAACTTTTACTTTTGTGCATACCTGCACGCTCATATATATATCTGTCCTCAAACAGACACATATACAAAACTAAAAAAACTAAAGTTAAATTTAATAAAGACTCCTTTAATTTGGGAGAATTACCTGTGCATGTTGTAAGAGTTTGTCCATCGGTAATCTAGCACATGTAAGTGAGCTGTGTATCATAAGAGTATGTTTCCCAGGTGCATCCCTGCTGTTGAGAGTACTAGAATGTGTACACACTTGTCTCTCTCCTTGCTAATTAACTAGGCAGTATCCAGTGAAATAAAGACCTGAGAATGTTCACTTGAAAAACACAGGATTGTAAGATTTTAGTCACTATTAAAGTTTCTTTCAGTTGTGCCATTGTTTTTCAGGTGCCTAAATCAGACCTTCTCATGCGGAGAACAACATGCCAATGACTTTATATTGGGAGTCAATCTCTGTAATGATTGGGAGTTTGAAAGTTGAGAAATGACAGTTAGTCAATCTCTCCCATAGGATAACAGAAACTTGTAATGTTTTGACATGAGGATCTACCTTAGACTATGTGAGGGATCCTTGACTCTACTGTGTCAGGTTGAATATTTAAACATTTCTCTTCTATACTATCTTAGTATCTTAGTATAGAAATTTTTGTCCTGCTACTCAATGAAGAAGACATATTTCTTCCCTATCCCCCTACAGAGTCTGTTATCACTGGACAGAAGATCACCTCACGCTGCCCAGTCCATCATCTGGGAATCATCAATCAGGGGATAAATTGCTCAGAGCAGGATGCTATGTGATGATTGACAGCACACAGCTGTGTGGTGGGCTCTTCTCTGGACCACCTCTGAGATTCCCACTCTGGTCTTCACTGTGCCTCTTCAAAAAATGTTTACAATTTCCCAAGACTCTCTCTGTTCTGTCCTCTCCTTTTTCCTTCTGTTCTGGGTTCTAACCTTGACTTTTCTACTAGCCCTAATGGTCCCCAACTCCCCACCCTAGTGTGCATCTGCAGATTATAGCAAGAAAGCTAGATACTGAGACCCAACAAAGCTTTACTGTGAGGCTGCTGACTTGGAAGCTGTTGTGTGCAGCATGAAGCACATTTGTCATGAATGAATGGCAAATCAAATATTTGTTGTTTTATCATCTTTAAACACTTGCTCAAATGAGTTAACTCACCTTCTGATTTGCAGACTTTTGGGTTCTGAGTGCCGCCCCGTTCTTCATGTGAAAGAGACAGTGACAGAACTCCCAAACCCCTCCGTGTTCCATGTTTCTCTGCGGTAGAGCATCCTGTCGGCCTGATTATTTATTTCTTCTTTGAATCTTACATGACATTTAATCAAAAACCACAATCAGGAAACTAATTTAACAAGTGCTCATAACTCAGGCTGAACCTTTCTACCTTAGAGTGAAAAGTGTGAATACTAAATGATTCAGAGAAGTGCAATGCTGAGACAGCGGGGTAAAGGAAGGTGTGGATATGGCAGGAACATTTGTTAAATGCCTGGTTTTGGTTAGGCTCTGGGATCACATTACTTCTGTTTCCAGAGAAACTAGGTCTGTTTTAATGCTCATTTCTCAGAGAAGAAAGATGAGTTTAAGGGAGTTTCAAAACTTTTATTAGAGCTGTTTAACCGAGCCACAGGAGCCTATCACTTTGGATTTAGCCAACATATTGTAGGGTCTGTTAGCTTATGCTCTCTTGATAGTCTGTAGATGATAGTTTAAAAAAAAAACTGTCAAAGCATGGCATGTTTGAATACACTTGTAATCCCAGTTCCCAAGGGGTCTGAATGAGGAGGATAATATCCATGCTAACCTGGGCTGCATATCAAGATCTTGTTGCAAATAAATGAATAAATGGAGCCCTTCAAATTCAAACGCAGGACCAGAGGTTCTTGATGATGCCCAGCTAGAATAAGGGGTAAGTCCAGCTTATGTTTACTGTACTGTTTCTTCTCTCAAGGCCTCGATGCTGGGCTTAGTATTTGAACTATTCCATGTTTTTTTCCTTATCAAGAATCCTTATAAATGTTCTTCCATGTCAACCAAACTGTTTAGTAGACGAATTTCTAATTTCTTAGTAATTCTAGCCTCTGCCTACAACTTGCTTCAGATAGGTGAATTTTCTCTTTTCATGTTGATACCAGTTTTGCTTCTTGAAAATGCCCTGCTCTGAATTCTCAGTGTTTATGTGGCTCTATCAAGAACAGGATTTCTTCAACCATAATCATTTCGGTTTTTGTTTTTGTTTTTTGTTTTTTTGGTCAGATGTAACCATCTCTAATACAACTTGCTTATTCCTTTACTCAGTTGATAGTATTCAGAAAATTTCTGATTACTATGATGTGATCAGTGTGGTATATTGACATGAGTTCACATGGGAGAAAAACAAACAGGTCAAATTGAGTTGAACTTTCCATGTATCCTTGGATCCTTACTTTCATGTATTGGGTCTCAGAGTGAAATTTCTAAGAATCACTTTAAAGACACATACAATTACAAAGAAAAAGTAGATGAAAAAAAAAGTCCTGTTTATAAAATTCAGAAATCTGGGACTATATTAAAAACATTCCCAGGAAATCAAGAGAGGTAAGAAAAATCTGAAAGAGACTCAAGTTTTCTTTCCTGGAAATGTACTCAGGCATTGCAAGGCCTTCCCTAAATTTGTGCTTTTCCCTTCTCCCATGACTATCCATCACTGCTGGTTAAAAACCTCTCCACTAAAAGACCTTAAAGCTTCCTGAGAAGCACTGCAATTATTCAGAGTCATTTGTCATTACCTTTTAACCTAATCTTTAGAGGTGCTGAGAATGAAGAAACAGGGCTTCTGCTCAAATGAGCCTAATCTTGTCTCAGAAAATCCTACTTCCTTTCGAAGGATAACTTCTGCTTCAAAATGGCTGCAAGGCAGAAACCAGGGAGCCAGCTTCTTTACTGTCCCCAGGCATTTTCCTATGGGTCGCCAGAGGAGGAGAGGAGAGAGAGGGGGAGGAGGGAGACAGATGGAGAAAGAGAGAAAGAATGAGAGATGAGAAGGGTATAGGAAGGAGGGAGGGAGGGGAATAGAGAGGAAACAGAGGAAGAGAGGAAAAACAGGGAAAGGCAGAGAGAGAGAGAGAGAGAGAGAGAGAGAGAGAGAGAGAGAGAGAGAGAGAGAATGGGTAAGCCCAAATTCAAAACAACAACAACAACAAAGGGATCAGAATGGAAAGGAGAAGAGGAGAGGAGAGATTGGGAGATCTCAGTTTCTTTACACCCTCACCATGATACACCACACTTCTTATCTGTCACGAAGGGTAACAGCCCTGCACTGAGGATGGGGTTTTTGTAAGATATTTGAAACTCAAAACAAAGCAATCATTAAGTAGTACTTATCTTTAATTTTATGATGCACAGCCACTCTCAGTTCTCTCCATAGGTTCTTACAGGATATTATCATCTATCTGTGTTAATAAAACTTGCTTTTCCAGAGTCTCAATGGGATGTCCTCCCCTCTGTCCCAGTTTCCTGGTGAGTGAAGGCTTTCATGGGGCATGCCCCTTGGGATAGTATGCAGATATAAGTGAGTATATACCATTTGAGTCTTTCTGCTTCTGGCTTAGTTCACTCATTATGATCATTTCTAGCTTAATCCATTTGTCCACAAATTTTGGGAATTTCTTGTTTTTAATAGCTGAGTAGTATTCCATAGTGTATATGTACCACAGTTTCTTTATCCATTCTTCTACTGATGGACACTTAGGCTGTTTCCATGATCTGGCTATTATGAATAAGGCTGCTATGAACATGGTTGAGCAAATTTTCTTGTTGTGTGCTGGAGCATCTTCTGGGTATAGTCCAAGGAGTGGAATAGCTGGGCCTTGAGGAAGCGCTATTCCCAGTTTTCTGAGATAGCACCAAAGCATGGGAGAATAGCAAAGTAGAAGGATCCAGAGGGTTCTAGAAACCTACAAGTTTAACATTATGGTAAGCAGATTTGGGCCCAGGGGTCCTGCTCAAACTAAGGCACCAGCCAAGGACAATACAGGTGGTAAACTTTAAACCCCTACCCATATCTAGCCAATGGTCAGATCAGTCTCCACAGTTGAGTGGAGAGTGGGATATGACTTTCTCACATACTCTGGTGCCTCACATTTGACCATGTCCCCTGGAGGGGGGAGACCTGGTGGCACTCAGAGGAAGGACAGCAGGTTACCAAGAAGAGACTTGATACCCTGTGAACATATACAGGGGGAGGTAATCCCCCTCAGGAACAGTGATAGGGGAGGGAAATAAGGGGAAAATGGGAGGGAGGGAAGAATGGGAGGATACAAGGGATGGGATAACCATTGTGATGTAACAAGAATAAATTAATAAAAAATTATAAAAAAGAATAAATTAATAAAAATTTTTTAAAATAAAAAAAACTTGCTTTTCCCTCCAAATTAATTTTCTAAGCCAACATTCATGCACTTGACATCTACTGAAAGAATTCAAACATTTCAATGGCAATGCTGTATACTAGGAAATAAATCAGGAGATAAGACTCATTTTCCAGACCATAGTGAATGCTACCTTAGTTTTGTAACAAGCATCAAAAAAAAAAAATGGGCAAGTTGAAAAGATATTTAGCTTAAAGGAATACCAAAATTTAAAGGGTTGTCAAATGTGGGAAGGGAACAATATTATAAGACACTAGAAAATGACCCCCACTTAAAATTTAAAAGAAGAAAGCAACACATTTATGAATAAACTTTAAAAGATACTAATGGAACATGTATGGAGGTCCATATATATATATATATATATATATATATACAGTGCCTCCTTGCATGTACACCTGCAGAAGAGGGAATTGGATGATAGATGGCTGTGATCCACCATGCAGTTGCTGGTAATTGAACTCAGGACCTCTGGAAGATCTTAATCCTTAATCCTAGGGGCCAGAAGGCACTGCTGCAAATTTTCAGATACAAAATGTATATAAGCATATATGACTTATAGGAGCTCATTGTGGCTGCTGTGTGAGATGTACCACTCAGCTGGGTAAACAAAAGAAATGCAGATGATGAAGTCAGTTGAATCACTAATGATTACATTGTGCCAACATGATTAATGCAAGTAATAAATGTGGCTGAAGATAAGAAAAGGCAAATACTTTTAGATTGCAGGGGAAGTCTTCACAGAGAAAGTAAAAATTGAAATTTCAGTTACGACATGGATGATGTATGAGATCTAAGCTGGAGGAAAAAAAGTGTAGCTTTCCAGGCAGAGAGTTGAAGTCTGAGTTACATGCAGACTTTGGAAGTCTCCAGGGGATTTCCAATGGGACAGAAAACTTACTGGTCACCCAGGTGTGGTGGATTCACCTGAAGGAGCAGCATATGTGTAAGAAAAGTCTGAAATGTCCTTTGTGAGAATGCACAGCCCACACTTACAATTCTTGCTAAGCATTTGGAAACCATTTAAGCAACCTGATTAAGAGCGTCAGGTGATGATTCTGTGCCGTAGGATGATAGCCATGGCAGAATGTGCTTTTCTTGTGCAGGCTAGATGGATTAGACGTAGACTGTCATTGATAAAGGGGCTTAAAATCATCAGCATTAGGCTGAGATACCTCTGAAGAACACAATGATGTGACAATACCATGAAAGAAGAAAGTCTCATCAGGACTGCCTGAATCTTCTTTCTTGGTGACCTGGCAAGGCTGCCCTGTCTGGGGTAAGTGATCAATGAGTGGGCAACAGTGTCCATGTCACAGACAGCCGCTGAATCCCATATTAGGAGACCCACATGGAGACTGAGCTGCCTATCCACTCCATGTGTGCAGGGAGTCTAGGTTCTCTCCGTGCATCCTGATCCTTACTGCATCAGTCTCCGCAGGCCCTGCTAGGCCCGGATTGGTTGCCTCTGCGCATCTCCTTGTGGAGTTCCTACCCTTTCCAGTCTCTTCTATCCCCCAACTCTTTCACAAGTCTCTCAGCACTCTGCCCAAAGTTTGGCTATGAGTCTCAGCATCTGCTTAGATCTTCTGCTGGGTGGTAGTTTTCAGAGGATATCTACTTTAGACATCTGTCTTGTTTCCTTTCTTCAATCACTTCCAGTGTCTATTCTATTTGATCTTCTGAGAGGGAATTAAGTTTTCTCCCTAAGGTCTCCCTTATTTCCTAGCTTCTTTAGCTCTGTGAATTGTAATACGGTTATCCTATATTATATAGTTAGTATTTTCTTAGAAGTTAATATATACCATAAGTATCTTTCTGGGTCTGGGTTACCTCATTCAGGATGACCTTTTCTAGTTCCATCAATTTGCCTGCAAATTTCATGATTTCCTTGTTTTTAATAGCTGAGTCGTATTCTATTGTGTAAATGTACTACAATTTCTTTATCCATTTTGTGGATATGGGACATAGAGGTTGTTTCCAGATGCTGGCTATTATGAATACTGCTACTATGAACAAACTTGAGTCCATCTTTCGGGTATATGACCAGGAGTGATATAGCTGGGTCTTGAAACAGTTCCAATTATTAAATGGGACCTCATGAAACTGAAAAACTTCTGTAAGGCAAAGGATACTCTCAACAATACAACAGCCTACAGATGGGGAAAAGATCTTCACCAACCCTATATGGGACAGAAGGACAATACCCAAATTATATAAAGAACCCAATAAATTAAAAACCAGTAAACCAAAATAATCTAATTAAAAATGAGGTACAGAGCTAAACAGAGCATTCCAACGGAGGAATTTTGAATGGCCAAGAAGCATTTAAATAAATGCTCAATGTCTTTAGTCATCAGGAAAATACAAATCAAAACAACTCTGATATTTAATCTTATACCTGTCAGAATGGCTAAGATCAAAAACTCAAGTCACATCACATGCTGTCGAGGACGTGGAGAAAGGTGAAAACTCCTTCATTGCTGGTGGGAGTGCAAACTTGTGCAACCACTTTGGAAATAAATCTGCTGCTTTCTTAGAAATTTTTACTGACATTTTAAATATGGGTAGAGAGCCGTTTTTGTTGGGATTGCTAGGGCCCAGGCTTGAATCATAAAGAAGCTGACAATACTATGAACCTAGACTAGCATGTATGACAAATGATGCAGAGATCCTAATGAACCCTGGGCTGGAGAAATCTATGGTAGTAGGGTGCGTATGCCAGCCATGAGAGCCCTGTAAGAGGTAGGGATTGATGGTTGCTGGGAGATCCTGGAGGCAAGTGTTAAACATGCACCTCAGCCATTTGTCCAGGGTTTGAAACCCAACACCTACCATCTAGAGAACCTTCTTCTACCCAGCCTTACAGACTGTTGCACAACTGTAATGCCACTCCACTAAAAGCATGGAGACCTCTTCCTATATGGTAGGACTGTCACTGGTATTTAGCGGGAGATAGGAATTTGTTGACAATGTAGAACAATTAACATTTGAACAACTATTCCAAAAGTGGTGTGCACAACAGAATTGTAATAAAAGCTCAGGTGCAAGATTAGAAAAGAAAATTGTAAAAAGAACCACTCTAGTTCCTTCTGAAACATGGAATGTGTCCCTGTGAGAAACAAACAAACCCTGAGCTGTAGTTTATACCACCTCTTCCTACACTTAAGGATGTATTAAAGACATGGAAGAACTAGGAGAATCCAATTAAACAGTAAAACTAACAGAATGTACAGACCGAGACAGCATAATAATATAATAGAATTGAACCCCACCCTGGGACCAAGTACAATGATTTGTTGTTGTAGTTGTTGCTTGTTTATTTCTTCAAATTGCTTGGAAGTTGTGTAAATGGTAAAACTGGGGACAGGCATGTTATTCTTTTCCTTCCTTCCTTTTATTAGTGTGGAAGTCAGTGCCACTGTGAGACTTTTACATTCAACATTAGTCAGAAAGATGACTGCAAGTCAGATTATTTAAAATTTAGGTAATTATCACAATCCAATCTCCTTTTGTAGAAGGAGAGGGGCCGAGGGCCCTACTGATAGTAACAGTCTTCTTAGAACTGGGGCAGGGCACCTCTGGTGCACTTTCCAAGAAAACGACTCCCAGACAGTGAAAGTTTAATCTCTCACAATTGTCCCACATCCCACTTCTCATTAGCACCTCAGTTCAAAGGACCAAACTGAATGTTCATGGCTCCATTATGACCAATCATTTAAACTGCCCCTTCCAGTAATCTGTTGCTGATGGAGTCAGGGTATCCACACAGAAGTTCAGAAAACTGCATTCAGAATCTGGGACACAAAATCCCATGGAGGGTGAGAGGGATAGACCCAAAGAACAGGACAGGCAGTTGAGAGGGTGCTCACCATTGATAAACCAGATGAACTAGGAAATTATAGAAAATTCTCAGGCATGGGATGTATGAATTTGATGCTCTCCACCAGTTACAATGTGTTGAATTCTGTTCTCTGTTTCACTTTGAGATAATCTCCTTGATCTAATCCGTGTTTTTAAAATTTTATAATTGTTCTAGAAAAAAATTTTATGAAAGGAAGTAAGCAGTTGTGATCCACTTCATGTCCTTACATAATTTGTGACTGACACTTTACACATCCAGAAATTATTTCTATCCAGGGGTATATATTGACCCATGTATAAATGAAACTATCAAGATGGTAGAGTTTTTAAACTTATGACACTTCAGACATTTCACTGTGTATCTCTGTCTGTGTATCTGTGTGTTTTTCTTAATGTGTGTATATACCTGTATGTCTCAATATTGTGTAGTTTAATTATATATAAATGAAAATCACTATTCATTTTAAGTCTGTGTTTGTCTTATAAATAAAGAGGCTTACTATATTGTTCTCACAGTTATGAAGGTTGTAATGTTCTATGGCCTGAGTAGGTAAACAAGAGCCTAGGGTATCTCCTGTGAATATCCAGTGTAAATCCAAAGGCTTAAGAACCAAAAATGCCAATAAAGTAGATCCTGTCCAGAGGCCAAAACTGAAAACCATGTATCAGAGATGATTCACTGTGAGTGAATCTAAACATAAAAAAGCAACAATCTCGGAGAAAGGATTCCAATAAGCAGTAAAACCTCACTGTCTTCTTATTTAAAGCAGATTTTCATACACTATTGTGATTGTAGTTTTTCTGCCTTCAACCCTCCTACCTCCACCCTGACTCCCCATATAAATCTGCATCCATTCTCCCTTTCTCTCATTAGATAACAAAAGCCATATACAAATAATGATAAAATAAAAATAAACAAATGTGAATAAGACAAAGCAGCAGCAGCAGCAGCAACAACAACAACAACAACAAACTACCAGGAGAATAAGAGACAACAGAAAAGCACAAGTAACACAATATAGATACAGAGACACACATTTGCATACACAGATACCACTTGATAAAAAAATATAGGAAACAATAATATATGTATTATTCCTGTATGAAAAAGAGAGAGAAAACTAAAGAAAAATAAATAAATAAAAATGATGCTCAGACAAAACATCATGAGACAAAAAACTTCCAAAAATGCTACTGAGATTGTTCTGTGGCAACTGTCTACTGTTGACTTGGGGTCTGTCCCAAGGTCCTATGCATAGACAATGAGAGCCCATTGGAGAAAATAATTTTTTTCTTGTTAGAGGTTATTAACTGGAGATAGCTCTGGTTTAGGGAATGGGGCTCATGTCCACTTCCACCTTTAGCTCTGGTATAACATCTGGCTTTGACCAATTGGGGGAACTGTGTGTGCTGTCACAATCCTATGAGGAACTGTCTTATTTGGAACAGTTTGCTCTGTTGTCAGGCCTCCCAGTCTGAAATAAGGCCTGCTCCAATGCAGAAGGCTTATCTTCTTGTCTCAGACTGTAGAGTCAGATGTAAATTTCATCAAAAAATGCCCTCATAGAAACACTGAGGAAAAAAAAAAAAAAGGAAACACTGTGGGCAATGTCACCTAAAGTATCCAGGCAAATCTAGGTATAGCTAAGTTGTCATATGAAATTAAACATCATAATATGCTTGAAATGGAACTTTAATAAGCATCGCTGGATTTCACCATGACTTCCAATTACAAGGTGCTGGACAATGCCAAAATTTTTCTGCACTTTCGTTGAAGATGAACAGGTTGTGAGGATTTAAAAGTAAATAGAAGGACAGACAACTGATCTGATTTGGAGAGAGTCCTTATAGAAGTGTGCAGTGGGAAGAAAGAGGAAGGGACACCCCAGGTGGACAGAGAGAGACACCCCAGGTGGACAGAGAGACAGAATGAAAAGGAGACAGAGGAAGAGTAAGAGAAACAAAGCGAGAGAGTGATGGGTGGTGGGTTTGTCCTTTTATATCCTGTGCCCACACCTGGTGGCAGGTAGACGATGATGTCAGAGGTTGCTAAGCAACCGAGAAACAAGCCACTTATATGCCAACCCAGGTGTCCTCAAGGTTGGTGTCATGCACTGAGATGTTTAGTAGTTCACAATTCATTAGAACTGGAAGAAACACAGTGGCACTCACTTAAAATAACTTCTGCCTACAGGAGCTTCAAAGGATATTTTTCAAAAGCATATTTTAAAAGTTCTAAGGGGAAAGGTGAATCATTCTATTGCTTATACATAAA